>NC_057825.1:21282475-21585505 GCF_910594005.1 Cervus elaphus
AGAATGTGTCATCTCACCGTCTAGAGGTCAGAAGTTCTAGGTCAAGGTGTCAGTAGGATTGGTTCCTTTTAAGGTCCATAAGGGAGAATCTGTTCCATGCAGGTGATGGTCAATGTAGTGTCAACTGGTCACCGGAGGTGCCCGAATTAAACACGACTTCTGGGTGTGTCTGCGAGGGTGTTTGGGACCAAATTAGCATTTGAGTCAGTGGACTCTGGAAAACAGATTGTCCTCCCCGTGTGGGTGGCCGGAATAGAACAACAGGCGGAGGAAGGAGGAATTCTTTCCCATGTTTTTCTTCTGCCTCACTGTGGAGCTGGGACATCTCATCTCTTTTCCTCCTGCCCTCAGATGTGGATTTACATTCTTGACTCTCCTGGTGTTCAGCCCTGCAGACCCAGACTGAAATGACAGTCCCCAAGCTCTTCCTGGGTCTCCAGTTTGCAGATGGTGGGATTTCTCAGCCTCTATAATTGTGTGAGCCAATTGCTTATAATAAATCTTCTTTAATATACATCTATTTGTAAATGTGTATAAACATGTGTGTGTAGAGGACACATACACATTTCCTATTGGTTCTGCTTCTCCTGAGAACCTGGGTAATAGAATGCCTTTCTCTTAGCTGCTGATGGTTTGCTGCAATCTCTGTTATTCTTTGGCTTGCAGAAGCATCACCTGAATCTCAGGCTTCATCTTCACATCATGTTCTCTTTATGCACATGCCTGTTTGTCCAAACTTTCCCTTTTCCATAAAGAAACCAGTCATATTGGATTGGGGCTCACCCTAATGACATCATCTTAGTTTATTATTCTGCAAAAAAAAAAAAGACCTATCTGCAAATAAAATCACATTCTGAGGTACCAGGAGCTAGATTTTCAGTATTTGAGTTTTCAGAGGATGCAATAAACCTTTAACACTTATTTTCCAGTTGACGCTAGGATACCATGTATAACCTCTTTGTGCCTACCTTTGCACTAAGCAATGAAAGCTCACTACCTTCCCAGGCAAACTGTCCATGAACATCTTGAAGTGCCCATTTTTTCCTATGATTCTAGCCCTCATAGGCACAGTGCATATCAACTTAAGTTTCCCTCTGATTCATCTAAAGAATTTGAAGAAAAATGCTTTTTCCTTTTGAGAATCCTGGGCTCCTTGGAGTCCTCCATCGGTCAACTTTGGCTGCTCATAGGAATCACCTGGAAGGTGTTAAACAAAACCTGATACCCAGGATCCACCACAGACCATTTCCATAGAATTTTGGGGAGATGAACCAAAGGCTTAATGCATTTTCACAGCTTTCCAGGTCATTCTGATGTATAACCAAGGTTGAGAAGGCTGATCTGTCAGAATGTGTGTGCCTGCTCAATCACTCAGTCATGTTCGACTCTTTGTGACCCTGTAAACTGTGGTCTTCCTGGCTCCTCTATCCATGGAATATTCCAAGCAAGAATACTGGAGTGTGTTGCCATTTCCTATTCCAGGGAATCTTCCTGACCCAGGAATTGAACTTGTGTCTCCTGTGTCTCTCCTGCACTGGCAGGCAGATTCTTTATCACTGTGCCACCTGGGAAGATCTATCAGAATACTGGGAGCTTATCTCATCTCTACAGGTGAGAAGACTGACTGTTGAAGAATGTGGGCGGGGGGGGGGGGGGCGGTCTTTGGATTCAACTAACTATGACACACTGGTACCCTAAGCCTTAAAATATTGAGAAGATCCTTCATGAGCTTATGTCAGATATTCCTTCCTTTAGTTTTTAGACATGTATATATGAGAGAATGTGAACCATCTGTTTTTAATTAAATGACACAAGTCATCATTGGAATGCTATTTTGTAAAAATACGCTGATGGCTCAGGACTCTATTTGCAAAGACCTTGCTCAAAATGGAAATAAAGTGGCATGGGCTGGGTCCAGCAGGCATCAGAGTTGAAAGCCCAAAGGATCTAGCCAGTATCCAAATGTGTACTCTGTATGTGGGAGCCCCAGAAGAGCTGAAGTGTTTATTATCAGGACCAGAGGTGGTGCTGAGTCACATGTTTGAAGGACGTGGGAGACTCTGAGTCTCCTGTGTCTTTTGTCTTAGTCCCATGGGTACCTCCTGGAAGTTTAAGAATTTTTTTATCTCTCTCTCTCTCTTTTTTCCTCACTCACCATGAAGCCTTTAACCCATTTATCAAACTAAACTGATTTGTACCAGATTCTGTCTTCTAGAAAACAGACAAAAATGACCAGTCGTGATAAAATCTGAGCCAGAAGTAGCTCAATGACAGAGCAAAATAAATGCTTCCAGGTAAGGAATAAGTTCAAGGAACACAGATAGCTCTGAGGGAAATACTGATTAATGGAGAGCATCATAAAACTTTGTAATTAGTATATAAGAAACTAATCCAGTTCCTTCGTTTTATAGGTGGAGAAACTGAGGCCAAGAGAGAAAGAGAGAGTAACTTACTCAAGATCATACAAGACTGTTTACATATCCAGCAAAGAAATGAGGTCTCTTCCCTTCCAAACTAGAGTTTTCCAAAGTAGCATCCTGCTGGGAAGTGCCCAGATGAAAATAAAAATAAAATATGAGCATGATTTGTTTAGTCTAGATGGCTTGCACCCCTAGTGATTGATATCAAGCACAATTTTCAAGGGGCTTCCCTGATGGCTCAGCAGTAAAGAATCTGCCTTCCAATGCAGGAGGTGCTGGTTTGATCCCTACGTCAGGGAGATTCCCCTGGAGAAAGAAATGGCAACCCACTCCGGTATTCTTGTCTGGGAAATCCCACGGACAGTGGAGCCTGGTGGGCTACAGTCCATGGGGTCGCTAAAGAGTTGGATATGACTTAGCAACTAAACAACAATGACAGTTTTCAAGATAGAGGGACGATTCTGTTTAAAAGCAGATGAGGGCATGGTGGCATGGCATGAGAGAATGGTAAAGGGCACCATGATGTGTGCCCAGGTTGGATCCTTGTTTCAAGGTCAGGTGAGAATGGAAGAAGGCTGCTCAAACACGGGAGTGAGGAACAGGATCAGATCTGTTATTGAACAACGGTTTCCAGCCTTGGCTTAGAATGATCCAAGAAGACTGGAAAAAAAATATATACAGACTGGTGCCCAGAGTCCACCCCTCTCCCAGTAATTCTAACTGATCAGAAATGGGACCAGGAGTTGTTACGATTGTAAAACTTTCCTTGTGAGTGGACATGCTCTAGTAATCTGAGTAAGAAATGATGAAGGGAAGTACTGGCATGAAATAGTTAGACTATACAGAGGAGATGATGTAAGGAAGAGATATGCAAGATACATATAATTCAGTGAAACTTAGGGATGAGTTGGGTAAACAGTGAGGGAAGGGGAGCTTTCTGGCTTTGGTGACTAGACAGATCATGGGTCTAATCTCAGGCTGTAGAGAACATGACATTTGAGGCTGGCTTGATGGGATGGTAGTAAATTCACCTTTAAACTTGTTGATTTTGAGATGTCCATGAAGCGTCCAGATAGAATTCAGAGTAGCTGATTAGAAGAAAATGCCTGGAACTCAGCTAGTTTTGCCTTGGAGATCGCTGCATGTTAATACTTATGCACACTACTTCTAGTCAAGGCAAGAAATGAATCTTCTCTCCAGAAGAAGGGCAGTAACCAGGTCACTGAAAGCCCTAGAAACCTGAGTGTACTCACTGTCACCCCTATCTTGCTCTCTGCCAAATGACAACTCTCAGACACACCTACCCCACTCCAGCATCTTGCCACCCCAGGGTCATTGTCCTGAGTTAGCTGTGATGTGGGACAAGTCAGTTGGCTAGAAACGTGCCACTTTTCATCAGTGAGGGCTTTTCCTATTTTACAAATCTGAATGTGTGGGCAGGAGTGAGAAATGAAGGGGTATGGCAAGGGAGTAGGCAGTGGTAAGGAGGTGCGGGGAACTTTTTATATAAGAGCATTCCACAGCGTGTAGCTGACTCTAGAGAGAGGAGAGATGGACCAGCAGCAGAGACTTCAGGGGCCAGAGAAAGATACAAGAAGAGCCTCAGATACTCATCTCACCTAAAGGTCAAGCAAACAGTTCAGTCTTACATCATGGCCTAGATATTGCCAAATATGGCCAAAGTCAGACTACCAGTGGGGGCCCCCCAAGGCTCTGGTTGCCCTCCTGCCCTCGGTGGAGAAGCTGTCCTGTCTAGTGCCAGATGTGTGGCTCTGGACAACAGGGAAGCCAGCTCAGGCAACATCTGAGTCCTTTGGGTAGAAGAGATAGCCACCTACTAGGAAAGGCACACAGCAGCTTTTTTTTTTTTTTAGTATTTATTGCAGTATAGTTGCTTTACATTGTATTCATTTCTACTGTGCAGCAAAGAGAATCAGTCATATGTATCAGTTCAGTTCAGTCGTTCAGTAGTGTCCGACTCTTTGTGACCCCATGAATCGCAGCACGCCAGGCCTCCCTGTCCATCACCAACTCCCGGAGTCCACTCAAACTCATGTCCATTGAGTCGGTGATGCCATCCAGTCATCTCATCCTCTATTGTCCGCTTCTCCTCCTGCCCCCAATCCCTCCCAGCATCAGGGTCTTTTCCAACCAGTCAACTCTTCGCACAAGGTGGCCAAAGTATTGGAGTTTCAGCTCCAGCATCAGTCCTTCCAATGAACACCCAGGACTGACCTCCTTTAGGATGGACTGGTTGGATCTCCTTGCAGTCCAAGGGACTCTCAAGAGTCTTCTCCAACAACACAATTCAAAAGCAACAATTTTTCGGCGCTCAGCTTTCTTCACAGTCCAACTCTCACATCTGTATACATAAATGTACAAGTGTTAGTCGCTCAGTTGTGAAGACTCTTTCTGATCCCATGGATGATAGCCCACCAGGCTCCTCTGTCCACAGAATTCTCCCAGCAAGAATACTGGAGTGGGTTGCTATGTCCTTCTCCAGGGGATATTCCTGACCCAGGGATCAAACCCAGGTCTTTTACACTGCAGCTGGATTCTTTACCACCTGAGCCATCAGGGAAGCCCTTATATAAACATACATCCCCTCTTTTTTGGCTTTCCTTCCCATTTAGGTCACCATAGATCCCTGAGTAGAGTTCCCTGTGCTATCCAGAAGGTTCTCATTAGTTATCTGTAACACATGGTAGTGTTACACGTGTCAATCCCAATCTCCTGTTTCATCCCATGCTGGTATACATATGTTTGTTCTCTATGTCTGTGTCTCTATTTCTGCCTTGCAAATAGGTTCACCTGTATCATTTTGCTAGATTCCATATGCCTGCACTAAGATATGATATTTGTGTTTCTCTTTCTGACTTACTTTACTCTGTCTGACAGTCTCTAGGTCTTTGCAATTCACTTTCGCCATGCGTGGCTGCAAGAGACACAGGTCCCTGATGAAGCTTGATCTCCACACATCTCAGAAGAAATTTCACAAAGAGGCTCCCAAACAAGCTTCCCTGGTGGTTCAGTGGTAAAGAATCCACCTGCTGGTACAGGAGATGCCGGTTCAATTCCTGATGCAGGAAGACCCCACTTGCCTCAGAGCAGCTAAGCCTGTGCACCACAATGACTGAGCGTGTGTTCTAGAGCCTGGGAGCCACAGCTGATCCAGGAAGCCACAAACACTGAAGCCTGAACACCTAGAGCCCGTGCTCCACAAGAGAAGCCACTGCAGTGAGAAGCCCACGCGCTGCAACTACAGAGTAGCCCCGGCTCACAGCAACTCAAGAAAAACCCAGGAAGCAGCAAAGACCCAGCACAGTTGAAATAAATAAATAAATTTTAAAAAAGGTTCCCAAAGAATGAGGACTTCCCCAAGATCAGAGTCCTTCTGAAATCTATGCATGATCTAAAATTCAGATCTTACCATATATAAGCACCATGCAAGGCAACTGACATACACTCTCCTACTCAATCCCCATAAAAATTTTGCCATGGTTTCATTTTCTACCTTGACTATGCTAGCCTAACAAATCAATGGTGAAGAGACTCTGTCTAGATCACTTCTGGTCACTATCCACTGCTTCTATAAAAACATGGATACATCTATAGACTAATACGTTTTCAGGACTGGGAGGGCAGTCTCCCCTGATTCAAGTGTTGACTTTGACCTTATTAAGGGATATTTGTTGGTTTGTCCAAGGATGTAAAAAGTGATATACTAAATGCTAGGAACCCCCAATTTAAGTTTAAGCTTTAATGTTCTTGAGCTGTTCTTATAATTACAAACCATGCCCTGCACCCTTGAATAGTAGTTTCCTCATATTGTAATGAGGAAAATAATACCTAACTTATGAATTTTTTATATTAAACATTGAAATTTTTCCCAAGAGTTTACATTTGCTAGCTTTGTCTTACTGTTTCTAAGGTCAACTAGGGACTAAAGAAAGCACCCAAATATTGGGCTCTAGCCCAAAACTACATGTTACCTTTGTGTTGATTTTGATGAGATGTACTTGAAATCATCACATTTGAATATCTCTAAGCTTGAACAAGCCTATGGTTTTTCCAGTGGTCATGTATGGATGTGAGAGTTGGACTATAAAGAAAGCTGAGCGCTGAAGAATTGATGCTTTTGAACTCTGGTATTGGAGAAGAATTTTGAGAGTCCCTTGGACTGCAAGGAGATCCAACCAATCCATCCTAAAGGAAATCAGTCCTGGGTGTTCATTGGAAGGACTGATGCTGAAGCTGATACTCCAATACTTTGGCCATCTGATGCAAAAAGCTGACTCATTTGAAAAGACCCTGATGCTGGGAAAGATTGAGGGCAGGAGAAGGGGATGACAGAGGATGAGATGTTGGATGGCATCACCGACTCAATGGACATAGGTTTGGGTAGACTCCAGGAGTTGGTGATGGACAGGGAGGCCTGGCATGGTGCAGTTCATGGGATTGCAAAGAGTCAGACATGACTGAGCGACTGAACTGAACTGAACTGAAGCTTGAACAATCTAATTCAATAGAACTTTTGCTCCAATGGAAAAATAAGATTATCCTAAAATTGAGCCTTGATTAAGTCAAAGATCTCCCTTGGTAAATGTCACACTGCACTTGAAAATATGTGGGTTATTTTCAAATATCTTTTGACTGATCCCTAACATAATTCTACAGGAATAAGAGAATAGACTCTGTATGATTTCAATACCTTTAGACCTTGAATTTCTGCACCTGGTCTTATGTCTCTGGATATGTTTCCGTGTCTCCTAGTTTATAGTCTATGGGGACTTGAGCAGAATTTATATTCTACTGCTGTGTGGAAATTGTATAAATCTTAATTACATCGAATTGGTTCATAATGCTCTTCAGGTCTGCTGTATTCTTCTACTTCTAGACTTTTACATTCATTCTATTCATCTTTGAGAGTTAGATGTTGAAACTCCAATGAAAAATCTTAATTTATCTACTTAAACGATTGGAACATATAGTGGACTATGTGTAACTTTGTTCCATACTTTCCAAGTCTCCTGTAAATGTATTATCATGTTTTCATAATTTAAAAAACAAAAAAAGAAAGATAAAAAAATAAAATTGAGCCTTGAGAATAATTCTCTTGGCATGTCTTTCCATGCACATCTTCTCCTTGGGCTGAGATCAACAAAAAATGCCACACAGTGAACCCATACGGTGTATTGGTGAGACATACGGGCCCTGGCAAGGCAGGAAAAAGCATTCAGTAATTCCATTTTCAACTAAGAGTTGCTTCCTCTGCTGAGGTCCGTTGAAAACTGAAAAAGCCCAGTGGTCTGGTGTCCCCTGCTCTAACTTACTGCAGGTCTCCTCACACAGGTCTGGCTGCTTCATGACATCGTTTTTCCTGAGATCTCCATATTTCACCTCAGTCTGGTCTGTGTGTGCATGCTCAAGTTCAGTTGTGTCTGACTCTTTGCTACTCTAGGGACTGCAGCCCACCAGGCTCCTCTGTCCATGGGATTTCCCAGGTAAGAATGCTGGAGTGGGTTGCCATTTCCTCCAACAGAGGATCTTCCCAACCCAGGGATAGAACCCACATCACCTGTGACTCCTGCATTGCAAGTGGATTCTTGACTGCTGAGCCACCGGGGAATCCCAAAGTAGGTAGCAAGGATGTTTAGGGATAGGGACAGCCCTGATTTGATTTTAAAAGGTGCAGGGCCTTTAAAACCAGACTTTTCTGCATCTGTGTCAGGAAAGGCAGAGCGAAGTTGGTTTGGAGCCCAGTCCCCGCTGACTCACAGTGTGGGCACTCTTAACGCGCAGAGAACTGTCCGCTCCAGAGAACAATGTCCCCCTTGTGAAGATTGCTGCATTCCAGAGCCTGGGCTTCCTCCACCACAGGGCTCGGCGTGCCCGGGTGAGGATGAAGCATTCATGCAAGTGAGACTGTGCGTTCCAGCGCTTTCTGTGGCTCCTCTCCCTTCCTGTCTGAAGGAGTCTAATTGGATGCAGCTGGACCATCCCAGTGCTCTGTGCTTGCAAGCTTGAGAAAGAGGAGTGGGAAAAGCAGTTCCCACCATGCTCTGAGCCCACAGGCCACCGGAGGCCCCTGAGATAAGGGCTCAGCATCTCATTCAAGTCACTGCATGCGTTTTCCTAACTGCCAAGACCCAGCTACACAAAACTGAAGTCACTCTTTAAGAATGCTTGCAGATTAAATTTATCTCTAGCTTGAGACACTGGGAATAAAAATTAATAAGAAGAAGAACAGTAATAATTTGTAGCATCACTTACCTCCCCAAATAGTTTCCCTGGTGCTATCTGTTGATGGACTACAGTAACTTTGTTCTGAAAACAAGACGTTTGCAGACCAGGGTACAAAGAAAAGATAGGGAGCGTGATGGTAAGAGCATGATTTGGGTTCCAGATCCAGCTCTGTGAATTACCAATTGCGTCACCTCGGGCACATCACTTAAAACTGAAATCTGAATCTCCGTTTCCCCAGGTTACAAATGAGCATACATAAAAGCACATCACCCACTGAAATGAAGAATTATAAAAAGTGTGATCAGATAGTAACAAAACTGGATTTTTTTCATTTCTTTACTTTTTTTTTTTTTTAAAGAGCAGAAGGTATATATCTACATGAATGTATTTCCTTCCAAGAGTTTGTGGAGAGCTTATTCTTATGGTATAGTAATCCTCAGAACACTTTTGACTCCCAAACTGGAAGTTGATAGAGTGCTTGCTTATGAAACACTTGGCTTTGTATGACATGATTTTAATCACATCCTTTTGTACTTAGTTATTTTTATCTCCATTGATAAGTCACTCCATTTATTTCCTTGCCTTGTCTCTGAGTGCTTTTTGGCTCTTTATAAAAATCAAATGATTTCTCAAAATTCAAAGATTTGACATCAGTGAAGAAATCTCTAAGTTTGTTCCTCCACTTATGGTTTTTTTTTTTCCTTTTTTAAAAATTTATTTATTTTCAATTGGAAGATAATTGCTTTACATTGTTGTGTTGGTTTCTGCCATACATCAACATGAATAAGCCATACGTATATATACGTCCCCTTCTTCTTGAACCTACCTCCCACCTTCCACACCATCACACCCACTAGGTTGTCACAGAGTACCGTGTTCCTCTACTTCTTAAATCAATCCTTTGCATATTGTGAGCAACCATGCACAGGGTCTATCTTTCCCTGCTGGCTGCTTTGCAAGAAAAAACTTACATTGATTGGATGCTTACTATATGCCATGCTCTCTCTATTATTAGGTGTGTCTCATGCACATCCGACTTTCTCTTTATAATAGTATTGCAAGATAGATAATGTTATCTCTAAAGATAAAGACTCTGAAACATGGCTATTTTAACTTGTTTTAGTCTCTCTGTTTTGCTAACTCTAATATATGTGTGAGTTCTGAGTCAAACATCTTTGAAACACAGGAAAGCTAAATTAGACCTTAGCTCTCTTGGAAACCAGAGTCTGGGTCCTTTTACCTCCACACCAGGTTTCTTCTTTATCCATGAAGGCATGCACACCAAATAACCAGCCTCATCATTTTACAGTCATACCTTCTCCCCTTATTTGTTCATTCAACCATATTTGTTGAGCACCTTTTGCTATTATGGTCCTGAAGGGGACCTACAAGACATCCAAGTGTGTATGAGACACTCAGACTTTTCTGACTCTGTACGTTCAAAGTATTCCATTTCCCCAGTGACTCAAAGTACCTCAATAGAATCATGTTTAATAATTATTAGAAATGAATATGATACAAAATTAATCCTTTACATACCCTACCGCAAATCAATAATGCTTTGTCCTCAGGACAATCATAAGGATAGTTTAGCCAGATTCAGGTAGGATAAAAAGGAAGTTTACATATACACAATGGAATATTACTCAGCTATTAAAAAGAACACATTTGAATCAGTTCTAATGAGGTGGTGAAACTGGAGTCTATTATACAGAGCAAAGTAAGTCAGAAAGAAAAATACCAATACAGTATATTAACATATATATATATAATTTAGAAAGATGGTAATGATGACCCTATATGCAAGACAGTAAAAGAGACACAGATATAAAGAACAGCTTTTGGATTCTGGGAGAAGGTGAGGGTAGGATGATTTGAGAGAATAGCACTGAAACATGTATATTACCATATATGAAATAGATCACCAGTCCAAATTCGATGCATGAAACAGGGCACTCAAAGCCAGTGCACTGGGACAACCCAGAGAAATGGGATGCAGCGGGAGGAGGGAGGGGGGTTCAGGATGGGGGGACACATGGACACCCTGGCTGATTCATGTCAGTGTATGGCAAAACCACCACAATATTGTAATTAGCCTCCAATTAAAATTAATTAAAAACAAACAAAAAACCATTTATTCTAAAATAATTAAACCTTAAAATACATAAATAAAATAAAGATGCATCTAAAAAAAGGGGAGGTTTAGAATAGAAATCTATATATACACACATAAATAAATATACATAATAAATATATGTTGAGTTATATTTGCCCTTTGACTTTCATTATACTATTGGAGATACAATTCTGTGAATCAAAAATAATATAATTTATCTCCCACATTGAGCCAGGTTATAACAACAGGACTAGCTTTAGCGTCCCACTTGAAAAAATAAGTCTAATAAAATATACGAGGTTTTCAAGGCACTGAACATAAGGCTACTAAAGACAGTGATCAATGCCAGACAGAAAACAACTGAGGTGTGCCCTACAATTGTTCCAGTTTACCACCTTGAGACTGTTTACCGACTATGCTGCAAGAAGAGGGAACCTAGGCAGAACGGGGAGAACTTCTTAGGTAAAGAAACAAAGATGAGATTTCAGGGAAACCAGGGAAGCCAGCATTTGCAGGAAGAGTATTAAAGAGGTAAACATGCAGAGAAATACAAAGAAGCTTCCTTAGGTTTTCACCAGGATACTGATCCAGACAAGCATGTGAACAAATTACCCAAGACTGGAAAAAAGACCATCCAAAAGGAACAGGGCTCAGCTCTCCCACATGGCTGGAAATAGGACCTGTTTCCACCAGCCAGAATGGAAAAACTCAGTGTACCCTCTGCTTTGGGTAGAATATTCAGGTGTCTTGGCTCAGTAATGGAGGAGAAACCCTAAATTTCTCTGATCTGCCTAATGAATAATTAAAAATAAGACTCTGAAGGATCAAACTTCTTCCAAGTAACTGTATTACAGAATCTGTGGTGGTGGTGATGGTGGTTTAGTTGCATCTGACTCTTGCAACCCCATGGACTGAAGTCTGGCCAGCTCCTCTGTCCATGGGATTTCCCAGGCAAGAATACTGGAGTGGGTTGCCATTTCCTTCTCAAAGTGATCTCCTCCACCCAGGGATTGAACTTGCATCTCCTGCATTGCAAGCAGATTCTTTACCAACTGAGCCACCAGGGAAGCCTTAAAGATCAAGAATATTTATGTTTTATACATATATATATATTCAACAAGATATTAGCTATGTTGTCTTGTATCCAATCAAAGGTTTTGACCCAGAACTGACATATATGTTAGAATCAGCAAACAGAGAGATTAAAATAGTTATTATAAATGCATTTTAAATATTCATAAAGTTAAGTAGAGACATGAAAGAATTTTTTTAAGGCTGAATTGAATTCCTAGAGAGAAAAATTGCAACACTGGATAGGATTAATGTCCTATTAGACTTTTCAGAAGAAAAGATAATGAACCTAAAGACAGAAATAGAAACAACTGAAACAAACCACTGACAGAATAAGAATTTTAAAATGAAAAAGAAGCATAACATTAGTGAACTGTAAAAAACTTTAAATATCTCTGTATATACTTTGTAGTCCTTGAATTAGAGAAGAAAAAAAGGGCACAAAAAAAATTTTTGAAAAAAATAGCCAAAAATTTTTTTAATTTAATGAATCTCTAAACTACCAATCTAAGAGTTATAAAGAAAATTACACCATGGCACAATAATCAAATTGCTCAAAACCAGCAATAAAGAGAAGTTCTTAAAAAAACAGTCATAACAAAGAAGATACATTTTATACAAAAGAACAAGATAAGGATGACAGGAATATCTCATCAAAAACAATGCAAGCAAGCAGACAGGGCAAGAACATCTTTAAAGTACTGATAGAAACAAAATGCAAACCTTGAATTCTATTAGCTTTTTTAGTGTTGGTCGCTCAGTTGTGTCCAATTCTTTGCAACCCCATGAACTGTAGCCCACCAGGCTCCTCTGTCCATGGGATTTCCCAGACAGCAATACTGGAGTAGGTTGCCATTCCCTTCTCCAGGGGATCTTCCCAACCCAGGAGTCAAACCTGCATCTCCTATGTCTCCTGCATTGCAGGCAGATTCTTTACCATCTGAGCCATACCCAGCAAAAATATCTTCAAAGACCAAAAGAGAAATTAAGACATTTTTGGAAAAACAAAAGCTGAAAGCCTCAACACCAACAGATAAGCTCTCTGAAAATGTTAAAGGAAGTCTTTCAGGCTTCCTCTCAATCTTTCAGGAAAAAAAATGTCAAATGGAAATACAACTCTGGGCAAAGGAATAAAAAGCAATAAAAATGGAACTACAAAAGAAGTAGATTTTTTTTTAATTATGCAAACCATTTCCCATGATAACTAATTGTAAATAAAAATAACAACATGTATAAGTAAAACATAGGACAGCAATAAAATGAAGTCTGTGAGAGGAGGAATGTAAACATATCATATTGAAGTTCTTACACTATACGCAAAGTGGCATATCACTTATATGTAGACTGTGAGAAGTTAAAGATGTGCTTTCTAAATCCTATAAAACCACTAAAATAAGAAAACAAAAAGCTATAGCTGGGAAAAACCAAAAGAGAAGACAAAATGAAATTATGAAAAAAATGTACAATTAACCCAAAGTGAAGACAAAAACGAAGAAAATGGGAACAATAACAGTTGGAATTCTTCTTTTAAATTTTAAATAACAAGATGATAGACTTAAATCACATAAACACCTTAAATTTAAATAGTCTAGAAACTTCAATTAAAAGATAGACGTTGTCATAATTTACAAAAAAGAACTGTCCAATTATATGCTGACTACAGAAACACATTTTAAATATAAAGATACAAATAGGTTGATTGTAAAAGGATATAAGAAGATACAACATACTAATGCTACTCAAAATAAAATTACATTGATTATATTAATATCAAAAATATATATTTAAAGGAAAGATTATTACTTTGAATAAAGAAAATAATTTCATAATGATAATGATAGAATACATGAAAATCTTATACATTGAAAACTATATACTTTGTATAGAAAAATTAAAGGTGCCCTAAAAATCAGAGAGATATACTCTGTTCCTGGATCAGAAAACTCAACATTGTTAAGATATAAATTATAATCAAATTAGCCTATAAGTTCAGTGAAATACCAATAAAAATTTCAACAGGCATTTCAGTAGTAATCAACTCATTGATTCTAAAATCCATGTGAAATCATATAGGACCTAAAACAGTCAAAATAAATTTAAAAAAGAATAACAAACTTGGTAGACTCTCACACCCTGATTTTGAGGTATTGTAAATCTGCAGTGTGGTATTATTGTAAGAAATTAGATAAGTAGTCGAGAATAGAGTCCAGAAACCAAGCCATATGCATTTGGATAACGGATTTTCAACAAAGATGCAGAAGCAATTCAGTGGAAAAGGGATAGCATTTTCAATAAATGATGTTGCAACAATTTGATATCCATATGCAAAAAATAAACTTAAATCCATGTCTTGCATCATATACAAAAATAACTCAAAATATCAATAGATGATCAATTTACCTGTACAAACTAAAACAATGAAACTTCTTGTAGAGTACTTTTGTGAGTTTGAGTTAGGCAAACATAGCACACTAAAAACAGGATCCACAAAAATGTAAACTGGTAAATTGGACTTCATCCAAATTAAAAATTCTGCTCTTTGAAAGACATAAAAGAATGAAAATAAAAACCCAAGAAAAGGGAAAAATATTTACCAAGCATGTATCTGACAAAAGACTTGCATCCAGAATACATAACACATCTTCAAAACTCAGTAACAAGAAAACAAAACTCAAAAAACAACAACAAAATAAAAACAAAACTGTCTGAAAATGCATATCACTAATGAAGTTGCAAGCACATGGAAAATAAGAACATGAAAATACTCTTTCTATGACTAATCAATAGAGAAATGCAAATTAAAACCACAGTGAGACACCACTGCATACCTACTAGAATTGCTAAAATTAAAAAGAATGACCTTTTCAAGTGCTGGTGAAGATGTGGAACTCGAAATCACTGCTGATGTGATACAAAATGGTGCAACCACTCTAGGAGCTAGGTTCTTAAAAAGCTAACCAGGGATCTACCAGATGACCCATTCTACCCCTAATTTATCTAGTCAAGAGAAAATAAAACATGTGCCCATAAAGAGATTTGTTCAAACATGCTCACAGTGGTTTTAATTATAATAGAGCAGACCTGGAAATAACCCAAAGGCCAATAGCAGGTGAATGAATAAACAAACCACAGTATACCCAAACAATGGAATAAGAAGGACCACGATATTGCTGTACTATGAATGAATCTGAAAATAATTATGCTGAGTGAAAGAAGGCCGACTACACAGAACATACTGTATGATTGCATTTAGATAAAATCCTAGGAAATGTGAATTCATATACAGTGAGAGGAAGCACACTGGTGTGGGTGGGGGGAGGGGCAAAGCATCAGGAAGCAGAGATTACAAAGGGGCAGAGGGAATTTCAAGGTGATAGGTATTTTCATTGATTGTGGTGATCATTTCACAAGTTATATATGTATATATATATATATACATATGACAACAAATTCCCTGTTTTAACTGTGTGTGCTTAGTTACTTAGTCCTGTCCGACTCTTTGGGATCCCATGGACTGTAGCCCCCTAGGCTCCTCTCTGTCCATGGGGATTCTCCCCCCCCAAGAATATTGGAGTGGGTTGCCATGCCCTCCTCCCAACCCAGGGATCACATCCCGGTCTCCTGCATTGCAGGCAATTTACTGTCTGAGCCACAAGGGAAGCCCTTAACTATGTTTAATTTTTTTGTAATAAAAACAATGAGTATGGTTTCTAAGAACAATTCTACTTTAAAAAATGAAATCACCTTTGAAAAATCACGTTTCTAGCAGACTCGAAAAAAACAATTTTCTGATGAAATATTGATTAAATTGTCCAAAATAAGCCACAGGATATGAATGTTAAACAGTTGTGCTAGTTCTGGTTGGCATAACGGCTAGACAGCCTGAAGGAAAAACAGCTTCACTGAACAGAACTCGGCAGGGCAAGAAGCCTCTGCAGAGCTAACAGGGTCCTTCAGAACTGTCTTACAGTGGGAGGAAATTGCAGCTCTTTCTAGTGGCTTGATGTGTATTCCTGGGCCCTGTTGGCTTCCAGAAAAGCGCGGGAGGAACTCGCCTGAAGGAAGACAGGGAGGGCGGGAAGCTGCAAAAACAGAAAGGCTCCCATAAACCCAACCAGAAAGTCAACAGAGAGAAAAGCAGATGGAAAAGTTACGCAATTCTGTGGTCCCCGTAGAATGTGCAGAAGGGCTTCGAGGTGTGACAGACAGTGAGATGGGACATTTAGTTCGTGAAAGGCTGGGAGGCCTGGAATCCTCACCAGATCAACCCCACCCCATGGCAGAAGAAAAACCCAGTCCTGGTACTAATTCCTCTTCTATGTCCTTGCACAGCCCTCCAAACAGGACAGGCAGCAACAGCCTTGTGGAGCAGTGACCCGAGGCTGACCCCAGGACACTGGGTCCTTGTCTTCATCTTTCGTGACTCCTCAATTCTGCTTCCTGACTCTCCTTCCATTTTGCTGTTTCCTTCTCTCTCTTCCCTTGAATCTCCTCCTTCCTTTTAATCTGCTTTAAATGGTATCTGAACAAAGCAGGAAATATATCAATGAAGTATGTGAAAAACACTTTTTCAGCAAATATGTACTAAAGAGCATCAATGTCCCAAAAACTGTGGTAGGCACCGGAGTGAGCCAAGGAAGAATGAGCAACTCAGTGTGAAACCAAAGCGGTCATTGGGAAATGATGCTTCGCAAATGATCTACAAGTGTGCAGAGCACAGGTAATCAATGACAGAGGGAGCCTGGGGAAAGGACAGCCAGCCTTGCCCCGCAGAGGTCAGAGCAGAAGTGATTGAGCATATGAAGAGGTGTTTGTCAGTCCACCAAGTATGGGTGTGGCCAGAAAAATGTGGGCATTCCATGCAGCAACCCAAGTGAAAAAAGCAAATAATGCAAAAGGGAAATTTCTACGATTGCCAAGCAGAAATCCAGTAGGGTTAGAATGAGGATGAATTTATAGCTAAAGCGGATGCCAGTTAAATATTTCCTAGAGCTAGGCTTGTGCAAGCTGCTAGCTCAGGGCCATTAATTTTTTTTTCTCCAGAAAATAGGGAGTTTGACTAAATTATCACTAACTGTGGCTTTAATTTTGTGACCCCATGACACTCCCATGTGTTTGCATTAGAGCCTCTGGTCTCCCCTTGCACATGTGTGCACCTATCAGCCTGACATATCCACTGTACCTTCCAGAGTGCAGAAGATGAACAGTCTCTCACATAAATGAAATCCACAAGCAAATCTCTCCTTTGAAGTCAGAGCAGGTTTTGGTTCAAAGTCTGGTCTTTAGATGTAGTCACAGACAAAGCAGGGTAATCTAAAAGTTAATATTTTCAACAAGCAGTGCAAAGGAAGTAATAGATTTGCCATTTGCACAAGTTTGCCAGCACTTATATATATATGCTACTCACAAAGCAATGGTCATATCAGTTCAGTCACTCAGTTATGACCAACTCTTAATGACCCCATGGACTGCAGCACACCAGGCTTCCCTGTCCATCACAAACTCCTAGAGCTTGCTCAAACTCATGTCTGTCAAGTCGATGATGCCATCCATACATCTCATCCTCTGTCATTCCCTTCTTCTCCTGCCTTCAATCTTTCCCAGAATCAAGGTCTTTTCCAATGAGTCAGTTCTTCCCATCAGGTGGCCAGGGTATTGGAGTTTCAGCTTCAGCATCAGTCCTTCCAAAGAATGTTCAGGACTGATTTCCTTTAGGATGGACTGGTTGGATCTCCTTGCAGTCCAAGGGACTCTCAAGAGTTTTTATAGCATAGATGACTACTCACTCTGTATCCTCCATCACCCTTGTTCTCAGGAAATTATAGAAGATTCAGCAGAAGACCCACAAAGGACTGTATGCTGGACAAGAACCTTCTGTCTGCTTTGTTCCTACCTCTGCTGACCCATCGTGTGATCCCGCGCTTCTTGTCTGCCCTGATGAAATGTAGAATTTTACATAGGAGTTCCAAGCTCTCATACTACAAAGAGAAGTCTTCTTAGGAGGCCTAAGAAATGAATTCCAGATCGAGTCATGAGGCAAACTGCAGCCCGTTAGTCTAGCTCCTTCTAGGAATCAATGTGAAGGAGATTAAAAAAAAAAAGGCATGGATCATGCAACCAGGTCAGACCCAGCTTGTATTCCAGTTCTGCCCTTTCCTGGTTGAACAATGCTTGGCAGGATGGTGGCTTTTTCTGCATTTCCTTGTCAAGTGGGAGTAATAACATCTAGTGCAAAGGATTGCTGAAAGGATTGGAGTTAATGCCTGTGAAGGGCTTGGCGTGGTGCCTGGGAGGTTTTAAGCGCTCACCAAGTGAGTCTAAGATAATATATCCACTGCAGGAGGCCTCGTCTGTGTCTCTCTGGTGACATATAATAAAAGCTGGGGTTATAAAGTTAATATAAGTGGAAAATGAAATATAGTCCAGCTGCCCTTGAAAATCACTTAAAAAGGTGCCATGGCAGAAACCAACATATTCTTACTCCAACACAGCCCAGTAGTTTTCTTTTCCAACCCAGCAATGTTACAGATCACCTTTTTTGGTTGCCCATAAGACAAAGTAATTGGTTTGTGTTTAGAGACAGCTTTCTACTCAGGTTGTAGAGTCATGCAGTTAAGGCAGCTGGCAGAAGAAATAGCGGGATGCTCTGTTTCCTCGTCTGCCTAAAAAAATAACAACACATTAGGTGTCTGTTCTCCTTACAGCTTTATCATGAGGGTCAAAATAAGAAAATGCAGGGGAAGAAACTATATTTGGCTCTAAGATACTTACAAGTTAAAAATATTGAATAGATCTGACTTCGTGCAGTTGACAGCAAAGCATCCGGAAATTCCTGATCACAATAAAGAAGGCTGAAATAAAGAAGATTTAAAATGTAAAGAGTGATACCAGTCACCTCTAGTTGCAGCCAAACTTAGTTCTGTAAAGAGAAGGTCAAGGGGAGTTAGAGATGCCCAGCCTGATCATACAGAGCAAGTGTGACTTTACCAAAAGAAACTGAACTGTTTGTATTATTCCCTTCTGTACAGGCAGAACAGAGAAGGATCTTCCTGGAGGTCAGACTCAGAGAGACTCCAAGAACAAGGTGAAGTTAGTGTAACACAAATTCTCCTTAGCTGACGGGAATCTGAAAAAGCTGTTCCCATCTCTTGAAGTTTCCCTTTTCCATCAGGTCTAATATGCATATTTTAAAGCATTTATCAATTCTAAAATCAGATGTACCTGAAGTAAGAGAGTGTTAGAATTACTGGCAATAATATATTGTAGTTGTCACTGACTGCATTCATGAACTTGGACTTGGCTTTTCATATCGTTTTCATTTCTGTGTCTAAAACACTATAAAACAGCTCTTGCAATGAGTGTAAAATACAAATTTTAAGTGGTATGGAAGCGATGGATCACCACGTGATGACAGCATTCTTGTCTTCTTCCTCCTCCTCCTCCTCCTCCTCCTGCTCCTTGGTGGTTCTTGGTGGAAGTCAGATGAAATACAGTGATTCTATAGAAGAGACGTTGCTGAATTACACTCAATTTTAAGATTCTTCGATTTCCTCCTTATCCCGGTTCTAGACTCATGAAATCGCTTCTAGTTATAAATTAGCTTCCCAAGTATCTGTCACTAAAAGACTAGACACATGTTAGACACAAGGATCCCAGGAAAGATACTCCTTCTTGTACATCAGTAACAAAGTCTGGTTTTTCACTTCCATTGCCTGAAGCTTTGACAGGCAGGTTGAGAACCCCTGAGTCTGAGCATTTTGACCAAACACAGACATTCAACTGGAAAATCTTCGGGGAAGATGCCAAACCATGGTGATCTCATCACATTTCTGTCCCCCTTCAAGGCTCTGCCTGGGCAGCCGGCCGGACTCCTACAGGACATCACTGTCCTCTCTCCCTGCACAACTCGGTCCTATCACTTAGCGCAGCCTCTTGCACTAAATCTCCCTCATGTGTCAGTCCTGCCATTTGCCTTCAGTTGGATCGCGCCGTCCCCTTGCCCTGCTCTCTGTGGTGGGAGAGCTGATCTCATTCAGCCTGCATTTCCCAGGTCCTCGTGCAGATGCTTCAGCTTGGATTCTCTCAATGTGCGGGAAGGACAAGCAATGAGAAAGGGAGAGAAAGGGCAAAGCCAGAACTTCCCTTCTGCCCCTTTACCTGGAAGGGGCCAGCAGCTGCTGGCTCTGTCTGCTCTGTCTCCAGCTCCCCAGGGAAGCTTGTGGTTTCAGCTTGCTCCAGGGGACCCCAGCCCCTTGGCTCTGGTCACTCCACCTCCTTCCTTTGTCCTTCCTGCTGAGCGGTGGGAGCTTTTCACTGCTGTCCCCAATTTCTCTATTGCCCTCCACTCCCTGCCTTCCAATCCTGCATAAGCCGTTTCCTGTAACAGCCGGCCTGGTTTGTTTCTCTGGTTGCATCATGACTACCTCCAGTTCTGCATCCTCAGTGTGATTATGAGCTGTTGGAAGTCAAGAACCCCACCCCATGTCTCTGTACACTTAGATTTGAGTGGGTACGTGATAAATTGTTGTCCAGTTGAAACTATGTCACATGAGGTTTAAGCTGACAAATCTGACAGACGTAAGATGTCATTTTTTCCCTTTTTGGCTGCACCGCACAGCTTGAATTGAACCTGGGCCATGGCAGTGAAAGCCCAAAATCCTAACCACTAGGCCACGAGGGAACTCTTGCTGTTCATTTTAAATGGAGACATTTGTTGCTATAGTTAAAATATGACTTCATTTAAGAAAATCACATGTACACATTCATGCCCTTTCTGGGAGCATGGGTACCTGTAAAATAATTTCCTTTGAAATAATCATTGAACATTAACTGAGTACCTAGTAGGCACCTTAAATAGATGATTTATAATTCTCATCATTAAGTTCTGTGATGTGCAGTACTGGTCCCATTTAACAGATGAGGAAGTTGAGGTTCAGAGATGTTGAGTAACTATTCCAAGTTCACACACTTGGCTTGTAACTTGGTCCAAACAGACTCTACTAATGCTCAAACTTTAAGCACTGCAAGAATCAAATATCTGTGAAAAAACAAAGCAAAATTAAGGTCCATACCCGGAGAATCTAATTTAGCAAGTCAGAGGTGTGACCTATTTATAACATGCATGATATGGATATTCACTTATAACATTCCCACCTGATTTGGATGCATTTTCAATCGCATCTTGAGAAATACTGAACTAGAGCACAAGAAAAATATATCTGTGTTAAATTAGCTCACTTATACACCCCAAGAGCCTAGTCAAGGGCCTGGTACTTAGCCAATGATCAATAAATTATGGTAGAATTAATAAATGAATGACTAGCTTAATCATTTCTGATTGAGTTCAAATCCTGAATATTTTTTATTACTATTCACTAGCTCTTATTTTGGATACCATTCCAAAACGTATTCATTTATTAACTCATTTCAATCAACACTGGCTTAACCCAACCATACTCTTGATCTCCCCTTACTGAAATTTATATTATTTTCCTCATTTTTTAGATGGGGAAACAAAAACCCAGAGAGGTAAAATGACTTGTACAGAACCACCCAGCTCACCTCTCTGATAACAGAATTTGAATTACTTGTAATTTTTTTATTTTCCTGCTACTATTCTAGATTGAGTCTGGAATATCCAGATAATGACGAAAATGCATGAATTTGTTGACCAACTATAACCACAAAGCAATTTAACATCATCTCATGTCCTCTCCACAATAATATGCATTATCCTCATCTTATAGTAAGGTTATTGAAAATTAAATCTGTCAGTAATTTGGCAAGCCACACAGCCATGAACCGGTTGGGTCATTTAACTTAACTTACCTCTTATTTGAGCCTGAAATTTCCATATTTGGAGAAAATTCGTTTCTGGATTGTCCTTATTTTCCCAGAATCATTTTTAAGTATAACTATTTATATGCAAAATTATTACTATTCATCTGGAAATAAAAAAGGGGGAGAGGGGTGCAGAGAAGGCACTTGGTGGATTGCATATGAGTTCTGCTATAATCCAGGATCTAATTTTATTTCCTTAACTGATAAACAGATCATTAATTCAAGACAGATTTGATTTTTGTTGAAGCACAAAAATATATAAAATGACCACAATATTAAACTTTCCAAATAGTTGCAGCAACATTTCTTTATAAGTTTCAGTATTACTCTTGAGTATTATCACATTTGACATAATTATACCTTATAAATACCTCAAACTTGTAATGACATCCTTTCAAGAATTATTACTAATTATTGTACTTGACATGACAAATTAAACATGTTGTTTGACGTAATTACACTAAATAATTCAAAATGCTCATTATGCTTAGAAATAGCAATTAGCATAATTAAAGAAAAAAAAACTGCTGGAAATTTCAATACTGATTCAGTATCACAAACTGGAATTTTTCAGAAGATTTTAATAAAGATTGACTGATGTGATTTATAAAATTGTAACTTTAATCAAGAATGATGAAACATTATTAAAGACTATATATGTTCTGGAAGGGACAATAAGAAAATAAAAGGGAAGAACTTGATCTCGTGTAAAGGGCTAAGTCTGCAGAGGTAGCCAGACTTGAGTGTGAACCTGACCTGGCCATTGCTGGTTGGGTAACTCTAGTTTGGAGACAGAAACTCTAGTTTCTGGCATTTGTCCTCTGCCAATGGGAATTATATTTGCCTCAAGGTCTGATGTAGAAATTGGTCTTGGAGAGATGTTAGCACTCCTATGTTCACTGCAACGCTATTCACAAGAACCAAGATGTGGAAACAACTTAAGCATCCAAGAAAGGATGAATGGATAAAGAAAATGTGGTTTATTCCACACAGTGGAATATGATTCAGCCATTAAAAGGAAGGAAATTCTACCATTTGCAACAACAGGGATGAATCTTGAGGACATTATACTAAGTGAAATAAGTCAGTCGTAGGAAGACAAATGGGCTTCGCTGGTGGCTCAGCTGCAAAGAATCTGCCTGCAATGCAGGAAACTCAGGAGATGCAGATTCAATCCCTGGGTCGGGGAGATCTCCTGAAGGAAGAAATGGCGACCCACTCCAGTACTCTTGCCTGGAGAATCCCAGGGACACAGAAGCCTGATGGGCTACAGTCCACAGGGTCGCAAAGAGTCAGATGCGACTGAACAACTGAGCATGTACACCTGCACAGAGAGGCAAATTTGGCATCATTCCACATTTATCAATAGTCTAAAATAGCCAAATACATGCAGTCAAAGAATGCAATGGTGGTTGTCAGAGGCTGGGGGAGTGGCAAAGTGTGGTTACTGTTGCTGATCTACATGCATGAAGTTTCAGTTCAGCAAAATGAATAAGCTCTGGAGGTCTACTGTACAGCTTCAAGCCTACGGTCAACAGCAATGTGTTGTGCACTTAAAAACAGGTTAAGAGGGTCAATCTCATGTTGTGTTCTTAGAAGAATAAAACAGTTTGGGGTTTAAGAATAAGCTAAGGGCTTCCCTTGTGGCTCAGCTGGTAAAGAATCTGCCTGTGATGCGGAAGTCCTGGGTTTGATCCCTGGGTTGGGAAGAAACCCTGGAGAAGGGAAAGGCTACCCACTCCAGTATTCTGGCCTGGAGAATTCCAAGGACTGTATAGTCCATGGGGTCACAAAGAGTCAGACACAACTGAGCAACTTTGAGCTTTTCACCACTTTCAAGGACATAAAATGCGTGGCACAGCACTTGACCCCTAGGAAGGGCTCAAAAAATTCAGGTTCCACGTATCCTGTTCATTAAACATAGAAATATATTGAGTGTGAAATTCTAGGCTACTTGGAGAAAAAAGAAGGGAGGTAGAAGGTAGTTAAAAAAATAAATGATCTAAGAAGGAGGGGAAATGATCTCTAACAAATATGCTTTCAAAGATGAGATGAGGTGGTATTTAGGGAAGATAGCTATCTGTGCCTGGCACAGTCAGCTCTTCGTAAGTGATTGTTTCTTTTCCCATTTATAAAAACAGATTTTTTTTGAAAAATTGAAGTATAATTGATATGTTAATTTCTACCATACAGCAAAGTGGCTCGGTTATACACATACACCCCTCCTTTTTTATATTCTTTGCTATCATGGTTTATCACAGGCTATTGAGTATCACTCCCTGTGCTGTACAGTAGAGCTTAGTTGTTTATCCATCCTATATATCATAGCTTGCATCCACTAGGTCCAACCCCCCCGCCCAACCCTCCCCAGTGCGTGCATGCTAAGTCACGTCTATGGACCGTAGCCCTCAAGGCTTCTCTGCCCATGGGCTTCTCCAGGCAAGAATACTGGAGTGGGTTGCTATGACCTCCTCCAGGGAATCTTCCCAACCCAGTGACTGAACCAAGTCTCCTATGTCTCCCGCTCTGGAAGGTGGATTCTTTACCACCAGGGCAACCTGGGAAATCCATTATTTAACATACTCTACAAAGAAAGGGTCAAGATTTTAAGTTCAGATCTTTTAAACTCCCTTCACCTATAAACTCTCAGAGAGTAGGGAGAGCATCTTTCTAACCATGGTATCCTTGGCTGACTCTCATACCACTGCTCCACCTGGGAAACCTGAAAAATTTAGACGTGTCCAAAGTGAATAAGTTGAATCGGGATTTGAACCCAAGTCTGAGACTGAAGAAGTCTCTTTGCGTTGTGTTTCTCTGTCTTAGGGAGCAGGTCTACCCCAGGCAAGGCCCCTCCTTATCTGGCCCTTGTGGGTGTGTTCTCTCTTCCTCCATGAGGGCTGCAGCCCCCTCTGTTTCTCTTTTCCAGAGATACCACTCTGCGGGACTGACTCTCCAGGGGAGTGTCTGAACTAGAGGCAGAGCTAAGAACTAATGTTAGTTGCTCAGTCGTATCCGACTCTTTGCGACCCCATGGACTGTAGCCCGCAGGCTCCTCTGTCCATGGAATTCTCCAGGCAAGAATACTGGAGTGGGTTTCCATTCCCTTCTCCAGGGGATCTTCCTGACCCAGGAATTGAACCCGGAACTCCCCCATTGCAGGCAAATTCTTTACTGTCTGAGCACCACCTTTATTTAGATCTTGACAGTTTTCTTCTTATCTGTAAAACACTGTGATACAGCAACTTTTTGTCTAGGAAAGGGAGCCTATCAGACATCTCATCAGGGAAGAATGACTGTCAAAGACACTCTTTTTTTTTTTTTCAAGATAAAAAGACAGACTCTTATTACGATGTAAATGAGCTGACTGGCAGGAACTCACTCCCCGGGGAGGTTGGGGAAAGGCTTTGACGATGGGGCTCAGGAGCCCTGTGGAGGCAGCAGACACAGGTCTGTCAGCCCAGCCTCTGATTACATACTGGACCGCCCATCCTCAGACCTCAAACTCCACAGCGTGAATGGGTTCCTGCAGTCAAAATGAAAGAAGAAGAAAACAAAGTGGGTCTGCAGTTTTAAAGCCCTACTGTGTGCAAGCAACTTTGCTAAGCCCTTTGGGGGTGGCAGACTGGGGGCGGGAGGGGTGGGGGTGGGAGAACAAGGTAAGGTTATTATAATCATGTTGAAAAGACATGTTTCCTTATAATTTTATCCTGGGAATTCAGGCATGGTACAAAGAACATGGTTCATAGAATCAGGAGAAATGATTTAGGTGCTAAGAAAGAGAGGCGCTGATTTAATCCATGGATTGTGTGTGTGTGAACAGGTCCCAGCTTTTAAGGAGGATGTGTGGCTGGGGAGAAATGTCTTCTAGAGACAAAGAGGGTGAGACACTAGTCTCTGCCACTTACTAGCTGGGTGACCTGGGGAAAGTTCCTTAACTTCTCTGAGTCTAAAGTTACTCAGATATAAAATGGGTGAGGGTCACAGAGTGGCTAGAATCAAACTTGAAGGGCCTTTCTCCTGTGCTTCGTGTCCCCCAGAGGAGTCACGCTGAGATGATTTTCTGCAAGTCTCATCTTCATTCCTTCCTCTTAAGCCACCATCTTTTATTCGACAACCTAAGTGAATACACTGAGGATTAATTCCCCATCTATTTCAAGTGTACAGGTCCTCACCTTTTCTGGGGTCGGTACATACTACAGGAAACATCTCAACTGCAGAAATGTTAACTATCCTAGCCAACTTCCCATGTAAGTTTAGGAGCCAAGTTGTCGCCATTTTGTCCTTCTGGGTCCATTCTCCCCTGGCTTCTTAGCCTAGAGTGGAAGGCGTCTCCAGCTTCCTCCCCTTCTGGCTCGTTCAGATTTATCTTCTGGCCTTTTGTATCATGGCTTTCCTTACTATCTCCAGGGCAAAAAGACTCCAGATGCTGCTTCTTCAAGGTCTGAGCTGGAAAAGTGGCAGGTGTACACCAATCTATCTTCAGCACAGCGAAGCATCCACTGCAGTTTAGGGATGCGTGTGAAATGACCCTCAGAGGATGTGTAAGAAGACTGTGTTGCTCCAGACAGAATGGCCAGAGAGAAAAACCTAGCCCAGAGGCGGAAGCCTCTGTTAGAAATGCTGGTTTGTTTTGATTTGTGTTTTCTAAATTGGAGGAAACATGAGAGTGTAATAAGGTGAAGGGAAAAAAAAAAAAGTCAGAGGAAATAGAGTTTAAATGTATTAGAGAACTGGAGAGAGAGTGAGCATGCAGATGGCCTGGGAGAACATAGCTGGGGAAGGTCTGGGAGGAGGAAACCCCATCTTGTAGAAGGTGGTGAATGCTAATTGTCCCCCAGGGATTGCTGATGGAAGACTGGGAGGATGGGAGAGGGAGCTCTCAGATGCAGGAGGAAGTTAGGTTCCTTCAGCTTCAGCTTGGGAATCTTGAGAGTGGGAGGGCGGCAGAAATAAGGGAGAGTGGGAGGGCGGGAAAAACACACAAAGTTTCTCGAACACTTCCCACATTGGTATCCATTAACATATTGAGTTATCATAGCATTAACCAGGGTGTGCTCTCACAACTGAGAGACATTAGATAACTGTCCTCCATGTCAGATTTTCATCTGTGGTCCAGCTAAGATTTGAAACTGGGTCTATCCAACTCCACAGATTACATTTGTCCTTTTTTTTTTTTTTTTCTCTCCCCTATTTACCCATGCTTCTTCCTGCTGCTGTCAACAATTTTTTTTTGTTAATGAATTTATATAAGGTCAAGTGTTCTTTTATGGTCTTTTGAGCTACCAGCCAAGAAAAGTCTTTGCATACCAATAAATGAAAAAGAAACTGATTTTATTTCTTGGAATCAAAAGAAAATAGAAATCAAAAAATCTCTTCTTGGATTTCCTTTCTCAGCTGAGTACCATTATGCTATTAGTAGGTCAAATTGGACATCTATGGAGTTGTCCAGGACTGCTTTCCCCTGGGACATGTCCCATGACTTTACTTCCTAAGCAACTTACTCTCCCTTCTGGGTTCAGATTCCTCACTTCACTTACCCAGAAGGCCTTTATCTGCCTCTCCAGCTTTTCTTCTTGTCCATCCTCATCTCCCCGTCCATTCCTTACGAACTTCTGTTCAGTTCAGTCGCTCAGTCGTGTCCGACTCTTTGCGACCCCATGAATCGCAGCACGCCAGGCCTCCCTGTCCATCACCAACTCCTGGAGTTTACTCAAACTCATGCCCATCGAGTCGGTGATGCCATCCAGCCATCTCATCCTCTGGCGTTCCCCTCTCCTCCTGCCCCCAATCCCTCCAAGCATCAGGGTCTTTTCCAATGAGTCAACTCTTTGCATGAGGTGGCCAAAGTATTGGAGTTTCAGCTTCAACATCAGTCCTTCCAATGAACACCCAGGACTTATCTCCTTCAGGATGGACTGGTTGGATCTCCTTGCAGTCCAAGGGACTCTCAAGAGTCTTCTCCAACACCATAGTTCAAAAGCATCAATTTTTTGGGGCTCAGCTTTCTTCACAGTCCAACTCTCACATCCATACATGACCACTGGAAAAACCACAGCCTTGACGAGATGGACCTTTGTTGGCAAAGTAATGTCTCCGCTTTTCAATATGCTATCTAGGTTGGTCATACCTTTCCTTCCAAGGAGTAAGTGTCTTTTAATTTCATGGCTGCAATCACCATCTGCAGTGATTTTGGAGCCCCAAAAAATAAAGTCTGACACTGTTTCCACTGTCTCCCCATCTATTTCCCATGAGGTGATGGGACCAGATGCCATGATCTTAGTTTTCTGAATGTTGAGCTTTAAGCCAACTTTTTCACTCTCCTCTTTCACTTTCATCAAGAGGCTTTTTAGTTCCTCTTCACTTTCTGCCATGAGGGTTGTGTCATCTGCATATCTGAGGTTATTGATATTTCTCCCAGAAATCTTAATTCCAGTTTGTGCTTCCTCCAGCCCAGCATTTCTCATGATGTACTCTGCATATAAGTTAAATAAGGAGGGTAACAATATACAGCCTTGAAGTACTCCTTTTCCTATTTGGAACCAGTCTGTTGTTCCATGTCCAGGTCTGACTGTTGCTTCCTGACCTGCATACAGGTTTCTCAAGAGGCAGGTCAGGTTGTCTGGTATGCCCATCTCTTTCAGAATTTTCCACAGTTTATTGTGATCCACACAATCCACACAAAGCCACAAATCGAAGGCTTTGGCGTAGTCAATAAACTACGCCTTACGAACTTACACCCCCTCAGACATTAGGATCTGTTTCTTATCCCCTCAATTATTCTGTATACTCATGGGCATGATCGTACGTGTCCTACTTTCTGGGGGACCATCTAACTCCCGCTTCTGTCCTGGTATACCTGTCTCACAAACATCTATTTGGCTTGCAAATCCTTCTAAGGAGCCTTCTTGACCTATTTGCTTCTCCCCTCCCCTCGAGAGAATTTTATTCAAGTCTTTGTACAGAATTCCAGGAGAGAATCACCTTTGCACCTACTTGCTTGTGCATCTCCTCCTCCTACTAGCCTGTGAGCACTTTGAGTGCAGAAGCATTCCAATTCATCTTTACATCCCAGTATCTGGCGCATGTGTGCTGAATGAAGAAATGAATGAATGAACCAATCAGTCAATCACAATTGACCTTTGGCTTGTTGTTGTTCAGTTGCTCAGTCTTGTCTGACTCTTTGCGACCACATGGGCGGCAGCAGATCAGGTTTTCCTGTCCATCACTATCTCCCAGAGCTTGCTCAAAGTCATGTCCATTGAGTTGGTGATGTCATCCAACCATTTGAACCTCTATTGTCCCCTTTTCCTACTGCCTTCAGTTTTTCTCAGCATCAGAAACTTTTCCAATGAGTTGGCTTATCAAGTGGCCAAAGTATTGGAGCTTCAGCTTCAGCATCAGTTCTTCCAATGAATATTCAGGGTTGATTTTCTTTAGGACTGACTAGTTTGATCTCCTTGAAGAGCCCCTTGGATTCTCAAGAGTCTTCTCCAACACCACAGTTCAAAAGTGTCAAAAGCATTAGCTGCTGCTGCTAAGTCACTTCAGTCTTGTCCGACTCTGTGCAACCCCATAGACAGCAGCCCACCAGGCTCCTCTGTCCACAGGATTCTCCAGGCAAGAATACTGGAGTGGGCTGCCATTTCCTTCTCCGCAAAAGCATTAGACCTTTGGCTGAAAATCCATATATTTTTCTGGCCTATGTTGAAATTTGTCATGATGTCAATTGGAAGGAAAAGCCTTTATAAATATAAACTTAAAACTCACAAAAACTTCTTTTTGTCTTCTTTTATTTTTCAGAGGCTTTGAGCTGCCCATCAGAAGCTTGAGTGGGCAATTATGATGGCAGCCTCAGTGATTATAACTGGATTCTGCAGCCCCTAAGTGGTAGGAAATAGGGGCCTTGGGTAGACTTGAATATATATCCTCATTAAGAAATCACAGTGATTTTATGAAAGTCACAAAGGAAATGTTTTTACTGAGAAATCACATGCTGTAACAAATGAGGAAAGAAAAAAATATATGTTTTCAAATCTCACATACTAACAGTTTGCCTAACAATAAAATAATGTACTCAGGAAATTCTAAGCTTACACTTGACCTAGTTGAACAGAGCGATGGTAATGATCTGAACCACCAGTGGATATAAACGCATCTGACATATTAACAGCTTGCATCTGTGTGTCTCTTGTCAGTGTCAGAGGCGCTTTCTCATCCCCGCAATGGGTAGGTAGCTTTTACACACTTAGCCGGTATGGAAACTGAGGCTCTGATTTGTTAAGCGACTTATCTGAGAACATGCAATGATGCAGAGAGAGCCAAGACATGAGCCCAAGTCTGATTCTCACTGCTCTGGAGCCATACCTCTTGGTGATGTGTATGTATACCATGTATTAAAATCCAAATAAATAAACTTAGAGGTTAGTATTGTCAGCCACAAACTGGCACTGGCCCTGGGCACTTGCCCTCCACCTCTACAAGGACTGAGTCATGTGATGCTGTAGCTGCTGACCTCCAACACCCCCTGAAGGAGTGCAAGATGGAGAGCAGAAATGAGGCACTCTGTGCTCCAGGAAAATTGTCAGGACAGGTCTTCAGACAGTTAGATATCTCAGGAAATGACTTTATGAGCCCAATTCTTGCATCTCCTCATATGTAGAAGAGCACTAGAATCCTTCATGGTGACGACTGTTTCTTGTGACTAGCTGAAAGCTCACGAGACCAGTAGAAACTTTCTAAAAAATGTGCTTTATTTCGTGTACTCCCCCTTCTCTACAATTGCATATACACTGTCCTTCCCCACCTCCCTCTTTGGAAGAGTTTCTCAGAACTATCTGAGGTGCTGTCTCCCTGGCCACAGTCTTCATATTGCCCCAAATGAAACTTAACTCGCAGCTCTCACATTGTGCGTTCTGTTTTAGTCGGCAGTAAGAAATCATTTCAACCACTACTAAAAAGGTTTATAGAAGCTCCTTGACTCTCCTTGAAACTCTTTTCAACAAATCCTTCAAAAATTAGTTTTAAATGAAGGGGAAAAGGAGGAAAATAAAACTTAGAACCCAAGATACTCTGGTCTTAGTCCTGGCTTTGGTGATAAATGCACTGTTGACCTTGAGTGAATCAGTTGAGCAGACTTGACCCCAGTGAAATAAGGTTTGTGAGCTTAATTTCAAAAATACACCTGTCTCTGACTGGCTTCTGTTATGGGAAAGCAGATGGCAAAACTCAAGTTAAAAAAAAATAAAATAAAATTCAGGGTATCTTCTCAATGGCCAATTCTTAGAATGGAAAGAATCCAGAGACAGGGATGGGGTCAGCTGGTCAGCACCCAACACCCCTCAATATTCATTTTCAAATCAATACATGAATTCATGAATCAGTTTTCCATTCTTGCATTTTAAGTTGAGTTTGAGTTTCAAAAAGTGTGCTTTCCTGTGGATGCTCCTTACACATTTTATGTGTCCTGTTGTCTACCAATATGGGCAACATAAACTGCCAGCATCAGGATAACATTAAAACAGGTAGTTGTACAAAAGAGAACAGGATTAGCAGCAGATATCAGAGAGTGACACAGCTAAGGCAGAATGACAAGGTTCGAGGGGGTTATTATGAAGCCCTGATTGAAGGAGAGTTGATACCTTTTTATGATATATTTTACTTACAATCAAATCTCATCCTCCTTTAAATGCAAGGATGTTGTGAATGTGACTTTTCTTCTTGGCAACCATAAAGAAAAAGGAATCCACGTGGTTGAGGAGTTCAGTGGAAAAGTCTTCTGAATGCCAAAGGTCTCATATTGACTCTGATATATCATGTACAGAATTCTTCCCTCAGTATTATACACTATAATTACTACTGGAAAATGCCAACCTCTGTTCGTTTCTATAATGCCTACTTTTCCAATCTTAACTGCATACTCACATGTCTTTCTGATCTTAGTTATTGATAATAATCTATCTCTTCAATGGCTATTAATTCAATTGATCAGTATTAAGTAAGATTTGTGGGTCAAGAGATTGATTCAAAACATTTAGACATGTTCCAAATGACACTGTGTTCTGGGCACTGGAGGTAAACCAGTAAACAAGCACACAATCTCTTGCCCTGGAGGGTTTGTTGAACTAACAGGGAAGACAAGTATGTAAAATCCAATGCCATTTAATGTGATAAGCACTGTAATAAAAATAGGGTGCGTGGCACAGTCAGTCTTAAAAGAAGGGTCACCTAATTCAGAATGAGAGAGAGTTTAGTCAGCACAGACTGTTATGTGATAATCACCAGCAACCCTAAAATTTTAGCAGTGCACAATAAACCCCTTCACATAATGATCACAGGTTGATTTGGGGTTGATTCCACACAACACCTTTATTCTGGAATCCAGGCTAAAGAAGTCACCCCTGCCTGGAACACGTGAATCAGAAGACATAGAGGGCCTGTGGTAGGACATCTTGACAGGTTCGAAGTGTCACTTGGCACTTCCTGTTTCATTTCACTGGCCAAAGCAAGTCACTTGGGCAAGGGCTGGCTTTGTTTAATGCCCTGCACAGAAAGAAAGAAAGGAAGTGAAGTTGCTCAGTCGGGTCTGATTTTTGCAAGCCCCTGGACTGTAGCCTACCAGGCTTCTCTATCCATGGGATTTTCCAGGCAAGAATACTGGAGTGGGTTGCCATTTCCATCTCCAGGAGATCTTCCCGACCCAGGTATTGAACCCGGTTCTCCCACATTGTAGGCAGACGCTTTACCGTCTGAGCCACCAGGGAAGTCCGATAAGGAGTGGCACTAAATATTTAAACAATAGTACAACCTACCACAGGGAAAATGCCTGCCACCTATAATGGCTTGAGCATGAGGTAAGATGGGGGGTCAGTGAGAAATGATATGAAGGCAGAAAGCAGAAAATGGGGATTTTAGGTTACTAAGAAGCTTGTCCTTAGCCCTATGAAAAATCATATAATTGGGAGGTTTTCACCTGGGGGGAGAAGGAAATAGCATAGTCAGATTTTCAGTTTAAACACAGCATCCTGTCTATGTTGTGGAAAATGGTTTGTAGGCAACACACTGCTGGCAAGGAGCAGAGGAAGAGAATGCTCTTGAAGAGCCGATGGAAAGATGAGCTCAGGCAATGGGGTGGGGATGGAGAGGAAAGAGAGAGATGAGAGCTTAAAGAGGCAGGAAGCTTTGGCTGCACTTTATATGGACTCAATCCACTCATAGGATGCACTTTTGTCCATGAAATGATACATGAATACTAGTAAAATGTCTGTTTTATTTGCAAAGTGCAACAGAGGAGCTGCATAAATACTTGCTGTCAGGCTCTGTGTGGTTTCTGAGATCTGTGGGAGATTTTGATGGCTTCATGGAGGCTCCTGCAGGTGCAGCTTTGATGAGAGATGAGAACCACAGCCGGATGTGCTCAGCGCACAGGACCCACTGAGAGAGGGCCCATTTGTTTGTGTAGCACATCACAACTCACTCACTGGAGTTGTGCCAAATGTAGAGGCTTGGAAGGGAGATAGACCTGAAATCCGGGCTTCCCTGTGCCTCAGACAGTCAAGAATCCGCCTGCAGTGCAGGAGACCTGGGCTCAGTCCCTGGATCAGGAAGATCCCCTGGAGGAGGGCATGGCAACCCACTCCAGTATTTTTGCTTGGAGAGTCCCATGGACAGAGGAGTCTGTCGGGCTGCAGTCCAGAGGGTCGCAAAGAGTCAGAGATGACTGAAATGACTTAGCACACATGCAGACCTGAAGTTCAGTCCCCATATGGCTACTCACAAACCAGTGGAACTTTCTCAATTTACATCATTTCCATGAACCAATTTTCTCACCTGTTTGGGAGGAAGGAGATGGGTAGGAAAATAAAGAATAAAGAAAAGGATATTAGTCAGAGTTCACCAGAGAAATGGACCAAAAGCAGAGAGAGAGAGAGATTTACTTTAAGGAAATGGCTTATGCTACTGTGGAGACTTGGCAAGTCCAAAATCTAATGGATTGGGACAGTAGGCTGGAGATTTGGAAGAGCTGGAATTCAATTTCAAAGGCCATTTGTTGGCAGGATTTTTTTCTTGTTCAGTGGGATCAGACCTTTGGTCTATTCAAGCCGTCAACTGATTGGTTGAGGCCCACCTAATTATGGAGCGAGAGCAATCTGCTTTACTCCAATTAAATGTTACTCATCCAAAAAAAAGAACCCTTCACAGAAACATCCAGAATAACATGTGACCAAGTATCTGGGCCAATTTGACATATAAAAATAACTTTCTAGAAGGAAAAGGAGAAAAAAAGAAGGAAAAGAAAAATTTTGAAGCATGATATTCTCTAAGTCCAGGACCTTGCAGTCATTCATCAAATGATAACTTATTTTAGTATTGTTATTATTATATTATTTTTGCAGTCCATCCTTCTTTCACAGACAAAGAGACTGAGATTTTGAGATGTGAAGTCCCCCACCCAGATATATGCAGGCTCCGTCTTTCCTCTGTTGAAGTCGTTCAATCAATCATTGGATGTTTTTGATCATTTTTCCATCTGTGGCTCATTCTGAGAAGGGCAGAATACTTAGGTTTTGTGTCTAACTGACTTGATTTCCCATTCAGCAGGCACCAATCAGAACAATCAACTGTGAGGACAATTGAATTCATTTGTAAATAACAAAAACAAAAGCTGACCTAATTTACATTGTTGAGTCAGGCTCCAGAGCGCCCAGCTCTGCTTAAGGGGAGCTAAGTTTGCCAATGGGCTTTGTTTCACATGGACATCATCTATTCATTTACTGATTCAACAGGACATTATGAACATATACAGTAATGTTACATGCCTAACATAGGGCTTAACTTTGAAGGAACCCAGAAAAGTGGAGAACACAACGAGGGTTGAGTTCTTACATTCACCTCCTTATATTCACATGTATGATCTCATTTTATCCTCATTTTATTTTAAGCTGGGCTCAACTTTGGGAGATATGAGTCTTCCTGGCTTTGTTTGTTTGTTTTTTACTGATGAGTAGGTTGTAAAAGGGCAGGCTGCTGTTCTCCTGTCTCATGATTACACGAATGGAAAGTGGAAACATCGGCGCAAGTGTTCAATTGCTGCCCTGGATGAGCCGTGAGGGGTGGGAGGTGCAGGCGGGTCAGAGGATCAAGCACCCAGGGAAGTGGTGAGAAGAGGGCGGGCAGTGCAGAATTATATAGATCCATAGAGCCAGGTTCATAAGAACCAGCCCCTTTGGAGGGCCAGAGAGGTCTAGTAACGAGCCTGATTCATCCTGCACGTGAGTAGCAAAGGCAGAGCCCAGCAGCTACAGACACCAATGGGATGCACTTCCTCTGGCTAACGCCCTAGCATCCCTTCAGCCAGAGGCAGCTGTAGCCTGCCCTGCAGCTGTACCCTGAAGGCAGCAGAACAGAGCTCTGGCTGAAGAGTAAGCTCTGAGTCGGAAAAGAAAAAGACCTTGAGTCCCAGCCCTGCTGTGGGCTCTTAGGTAAGCAACTTGCCCCCTCTAGAGCAAGGATAAGGATGCTGACTTTGCAAAACTTGCCCGAGGAAATGACGGCATGACTATAGACAATAAATTGCTCAGCCCATTGCCCAGGACATCCTAGGTTTGGTACCTCCTCACCTCAGTCATGGATGGCACTCTTAGGGAGTTCTGGAAATGAAATTTCTACTTTATTAAGAATTCAGCTAGTATTACCTCTCTCTCTGAAGAAAGCCATCCTCTTTTGATCTGAGGCCAACAAGGAGATCACACTGAGAAGGACTAATCACAGAACACATACAGTGAGTGCCCCTCTTTAGCCTACATACTGTTGTTGGAGCCATGATGTGACAAGCAGCCAGCCTCGCCACGTGGCCCCAAACCTAGGGTACCTGTTGGCAATGGTTGCCCATAGCAACAGCCAGCTGGAGGAGGGGAGCTGTGAGGATAGAAGTCACTTGTTGTGTCCGTGCTTGGTTTTGTTCATAAATTCTTTTGTTCTTTATATGTATACAAGTGAAGAAAGGTGTAGTTGAAAGTGGGGGAAGTCACATGGGGAGCAGTGGGGGGAGAGGTACTTCCTGTCTGTGCTAATTGTGATGAATAACTTCTAAAAAACAAAAATGTCCAGCTGGGAACTGCTCATGCCATCTATTTGCGAATATGGGTGTAAGGAGTGAAGCCTTGTTTCATTTCACCCCAAGTCAGGCTATTCCTTTTCAGAGGATAGTTCTGGGATTCTCTGAGCCTTCAGGAAGGTGAACTCGGAGAGAAGCAAAGATGAAACAAGGATGATAGAAGAAGCTCTTTCCCAGTCCTGTGCTGTGTTTGGTTGCTCAGTTGTCAGACTCTTTGGACTCCATGGACTGTAGCCCTCCAGGCTCCTCTTTCCCAGCCCAGTAACAATTAAATTATAAATGTGCATTGGCCTAACTATTCAACAGGAATGTATTTTAGTATATGGCATGTAGTAAGAATTCATTGTAATTAGAGAAAAATTCTTAGCCACATTTCTAAGCCTATCTTATTGAATAACATATCCCTTTTCCGGGTTTATTATATATCCTTGATTACATACTAGAGTCTTCTATGCAGTAGGAGCCATTTGACTGCTACACTTTTTTGTGCCCTACCTTTTATAGCCAATTTTGTGCAGCTACTCTTTAATTTTGTAGCTGTATAATGCATTATTGCATATGATAAAGTCCTACATTTTGCACTTGCTTTCCAATTTCTCTCCTGCTCTTATTTGTTAATTTTTTAAGATGAAATTCAGAAACACTTTGTCTTTGAAAAACTCTAGAATTTCAATATGAATTGTAAGTCTATAAATTAACCTGAAAAGATTGATGTTTTTGCATCACTTATTGCTGTATTATTATTGCATTGTGGGTCTCAATCCCCTGATGGTCTCTTCTCTCTAGTACTCTGAGCAGTATCCACTCCTGGCTGTTGTTGTTATATAGTTGCTAGGTCACATTCAACTCTCTGTGACTCCATGGACTATAGCCCCCCAGGCTCCTCTGTCTGAGAATACCAGAGTGGGTTGCCATGCCTTGCCCTCCTCCAGGGGATCTTCCCGACTCAGGGATTGAACCTGCATCTCCTGCTTGGCAGGCAGATACTTTACCACTGAGCCACCTGGAAAGTCCATCCATTCCTGTTCTCTTTCTCCAAATCGCTCAGTATCTAACCCCATGGCTCCCATTCAGTAAGTGGTCATTACATATGAGACAACAGAGCCCCGGGAATAAGACTTTTCTGGAAGTGGTTCTACTGCAGTCCATATATCTAGAATTGTCTAACCCCATAATCCATGAGCATTTTAAACTGTGCGTATTTTTTTCAGGGTGAGTTGATTGATTATATTTACCCTGAGGAAAAAGTATGAATGTATCAAAGTTTCAAGAAAATTATCCAGAAGCACCTCCCTCTTCCCGCCCCAGAATATCACACATAGCACAAATAGCACACGGCACATTGTACCCATAAAAGCTCTTACTATGGCTGCTTTTTATATTTGTGAGTGGATTAGTCTTGAATCCATAGAAAAACTTTTGAATGACATTTTAGAGATACACCTGAACCCAATAGCTCAGAAACTGACATGGGGAATTCTTACTCCAGCGCACTAAATTCCAATGATATTTAATAATTTAGATGACAAAGCAAATAGCATTGTGTTAACCAAGACCTACCTGGAAGCTGTATCCATTTTCCTTGGGCCTCAGTTTCCTCAATAGGAAATGCTGAGACTGGATCCAAAAATTTTCACTGAAGTACTTCAGGCCAGTTATTTCTCCAGAGCTGTTTCCACACCTATGTCTATGTGCCTGCCTGCATGCTCAGTTGCGTCTGACTCTTGGCAGCCCCATGAACTATAGCCTGCCAGGCTTCTCTGTCCAAGGGATTTTCCAGGCAAGAATACTGGAGTGGGTTACCATTTCCTCCTCCAGGGGATCTTCTCTGACCGAGGGATTGAACCCACCGCCTGCATTGCAGGCAGATTCTTTATCACTGCACCACCTGGGAAGCCTCCCTCACCTATGAAATGAAGTTAATCTCTAAGGGGACCTTTCAACACTAGCACTGATGAGATTATATCTAAAGCTCGGGCAGAGCCCTCAGGGGACCTCCCACTTCCTGTCCTGATGGCAGCTGAGTAGAGATAAACCCAACATCACAACAATCCACAAAGTCATGCCACATCTCAGGGCCTCCCAAACAAAACCCAGAACAATTGGAAGTCACTTCTTTCTTAAAGTTTTGATGACAGTCTCAGACTGACATTGTATTTTCCTTGTTAAAAGAAAAAAGAATACATATGTAAATCACAAAAGCCAAATGGCTTATTGTTGTCAAGAAAATAAAGATGGAATAAAGCACCTGGCCATACACAGGCGCCCTTCTGAATCTCCTGGTCTTGCAGAAGCCTGTCCTCAGGTTCCTGCCCCTGTGAGTTGGCCTCTCCGGCCCTTCCTTTTCTCTGTTTCTCTGTCCCAAGTCCATGATGACAAGTTCTCACCATTCTCCAATCTTCTCTTCCTTTGAGCCAATCGCCAATTAACTGGCAAGTACTCAAAGATAGAACCCACAACAAATGATTCTCTGGGATCAAGTGCTCTGTGGCATGTCTTCACACAGTAAACTCTGTAAACTATGTACCAAGCTGGGGCCAATGCTTTATAGTTTAACAGTTAATGTCTATACATTCTCCAGGTATTTACAACAGGAAAGTACAGAAATGGAATGATGCTGAAGCTGAAGTTCTAATACTTCGGGCCACCTCATGCAAAGAACTGACTCATTGGAAAAGACCCCGATGCAGGAAAAGATTGAGGGCAGGAGAAGTGGGTAACTGAGGATGAGATGTTTGGATGGCATCACCAACTCAATGGACATGAATCTGAGCAAACTCCGGGAGATGGTGAAGGACAGGGAAGCCTGGTTTGCTGCAATCCGTGAGGTCACAGTCAGACACGACTTAGTGACTAAACAACAAGTTATCTGAATCCACACGGGTGAAGGGGGCATGCACATGGCACTACCTCTCTCTCTCTCTGCCATCCCTTTCTGCTTCAGCAGGCACCGAAGGACAAGCAGTAATGCATACGCTGAGTGCCTACTGTGTGCAGACCCTATGCTTGGCAATTGCAGAGACAAAGATGAACCATTCCCAGTCCTGCCCCCCAAACAGACTGGCTGTTGAGATGGAACTGAAATTCTAAGTAGATGGTGAGGGAGATTTACACAATTCAGGGTCATGGGAGGCTCAGGCTCTTTGGGAGCAGAGGTTGGAGTGATTACCTATACCTGGAAATTTTTTAAAAGGATATAGGGATTTACCAGAAGGCAGGGGTAGAAGGAAAAGGTCATGTCAGGCAGAGTGTATAATATGTATAAACTCACAGAAAACTTTCCTGTAAAGAGGCAATTACGGTTAAGCACGTCAAAAAGGATTTCCATTCTCAGAAAAGGATTAAGTTATCTTTGTAATGACCAAATATCAGGGCAATCATAGTACCTATTAAATGATCACCATCTTTATGTGCATTTAAATTGAACCTTACACTTTATTCAAAACACTTTGGGATATGTGGCATCAGGGGGAGCAAAGAACAGAGGCTAGGAATTCTTTCCACCCCTTACCAGCCCCGTGATTATGGTCCAGTTAGCCTCCCCGACTCCATTTATTTACTGCTCAGTAGGAATGAGCCAGGGGATGCTTCCCTGGTGGCTCAGCAGTATAGAATCCACCTGCCAATGCAGGAGACACGGGTTCGATCCCTGGGTCAGGAAGATCCCCCGGAGAAGGAAACAGCAACCCACTCCAGGATTCTTGCCTGGGAAATCCCATGGACAGAGGAGCCTGGTGGACTACAGTTCATGGGGTCACAAAGAGTCAGATATGACTTAGCAAGTAAACAACAACAAAGGAATGATCCAAAGTGTCCCTTTAAGGGCTGCCGTCAAGGTCACGAGTGATGTACAGTTAGAGCACTTTATGTGGCCCACCGTGGAAGCAGTCCCACGCCTTCATGCAATACACGGACACGCAGCGTGAGCAGGACAAAGCACCAATGCCAATTTCAGAGACATATCAGCAGGTTATGGCTAAAAGGTCTCCATCCAAATGCTGCCTGAGCTCTGCTCCTTATTATAGAACAGTCAATTTCACCACCTTCTACAGCAGTACTACTTTCCCAAGGAGATCTTTCTTCAATTGATTTCACAGTCCTCCCTGGTATATAACCCTCCTGGCAATGACAGCAAGCAAGCTCTTATAAAGACATTGGACACTGCCATCAAATGAAACTGTATCATTTATATCCAAAGGTGAAATAAGCACTGCTTTGAGTAGTGAAAAAAATGGAGCCCCCAGAAGTAAGCTACAGTCAGCTGGAGCTGTAGCCTTTAATTGTCTGGAAAGGTGAGAAGCATTCTTTAAAATGAAACACTAGATAGTTGCTCTCATCCATAGGCACCTAGTCCCCCAGGCAAAGTCCCCAAGACAAAGATGTTCCTGTTTATTATTTATGACAGAAAACATCAGAGCTCGTAGTTGATACCTCTTTTCTTCTCTTAGTTTACTCTTGCTGATAGATATCTTAAAAATTCCTGGGTGTAGGGGACACTGGAGTGAGTGAGTGATAGTTGCTTAGTCATGTCCAACTCTTAGTGACCCCATGGACTGTAGCCTGCCAGGCTCCTCTGTCCATGGAATTCTCCAGGCAAGAATACTGGAGTGGGTTGCCAATTGCTTCTCCAGGGGAGGGGACACTGGGGTATGCTATTAATATATATATATATACACTGACTCCAGAGGGAAGAAGGTTTTTCCAGCAGAGACTGGTTCACTCTCCTTAAGGGCTTATGATTTGGACAATAGATTATAACAATAGTAGGTCTGTATGTTTGAAGGGACCAGCACTTTGGACTTTGATGATGTTGATTATTGTGTGTGTGCGTTAGTCTCTCAGTCGTGTCTGACTCTGCAACCCAGCGGACTATAGTCCACCAGGCTCCTCTGTCCATGGAATTCTCCAGGCAAGAATACTGGAGTGTGTTGCCATTTCCTTCTCCAGATGTTGGTTACTATTGATCATATATTTCATAAATGTTTTTTCTAAATTGATTTGCTCACATATCCTCATTATCTATACTGTGAGCTCCCGAAGGGTGGGGGCTATGTCTTATTTTATTTTTCAGCATCTTTTATTTTTTCCCCCTTTTAATCTTCTCAGCAAAACACTGGATAGGTGCTAATACTGTCCTCATTTTACAGATGAAGAAATTCAAGCTCTCAAGGCAGTCAGCTAGTAAGTGGAATACATTGTACCAGGTCTGCTTGGCTTCGAACTTCTGAATTTTTATTGCTCCTTCTGCTGAGAATGTTCTTTCTCTGTACATCCACCTGGTTGCTACTTCTTATCCTGCAGGACACAATTCCAAAGATAGTTCCTCAGAAGTGGAGCATGTGGACCTGGATCAATCTGCTAAGGCAATGCCAAGTTTCTCCTTCCAAGTTATTGTTCAGTCGCTCAGTCATGTCCGACTCTTTGCGACCCCATGGACTGCAGCACACCACGCTTCCCCATCCTTCACCATCTCCTGGAGCTTGCTCAAACTCACGTTCATTGAGTTGGTGATGCCATCTAATCATCTTGTCCTCTGTCGTCCTCTTCTCCTGCTTTAATTTCCTGGTCTCATCCATATGCGATATCACCTTATTCACTTGGGGGTTTGTCTCCCATCATGAGAATCAAATCTGTGTCTGGAGGAAGACTCCATCTCATTTGTTGCTCTAACCCGGGTGCCTCGATCAGGTTAGATACTCTATGAGGGTTGGATAAATCCTCAAAGATTGACCACTTCTGTTTGCTGCTCCAGGAGATCTCTTTTCTTCTTGCAGCAAGATTTTTGTCTCCTGGGGTTCAAGAATCCACGTGGTATAGAGACCTGAAGAGGCTGAAAAGTTAAAGCCTCAGCCTCTTTGACACAGAGGAAACTGGCTCTGATTTTCTCATCCTCCGAAGATGAAAATTACAACTTTGCTCAGGAACGTGTCCCATTGTCTAACTGCCGTGCCAGGAAATTCTTCCGCAGATCTGACCTAAATTTGTCCAGCTGTGGCTAAAGCTGACTTTGTCCTGGGTGGTCCTCAGTGGGGGCAGCTGATGAAAGAGCTCTTTGTGTCAAATGACACATCAGCTCCCTCAAACCCTAAGAAGGAGGATGGGCTTGCACGGTTACAGCCTAATGGAGTTATCCAGCTCCAGGGAGGCAGCCAGAAGGCGGTCGACGAGGCCCCAGAGACAATCCGGGGAGAGCTGGACTTGGCTCCAGCTCTCTGCCTACAGACTGGGTGACCTGGGCTAAGTCATTAATCTCCAGGAGATTCCTTTGGTCCTTAGTAACATGCATCCTAACACCTGCCTGACAGGTATGTGAGATGACACAGGGGGAGTGGTTGGTTGTTTCTTCATTTATTTAAAAGATGCTACGAACTCATACCTAGAGAAAGGCATGGCAACCCACTCCAGTATTCTTGCCTGGAGAATCCCATGAACAGAGGAGCCTGGTTGGCTACAGTCCATGGGGTCACAAAGAGTCGGACACGACTGAAGCAACTTAGCACACATTAAGTCATAAGAGTGATGAGTCCAGAATAGAAAAAAGAACCTGTCCAAGCTTGCTGAGCAAATTAAAGGCCCTGTTCAGAGCATCTCTGTCTTCAAAGTCACGATGTTACTTTTGTAATTTTCCCTCACCCCTCATACAGGTTTCAAGTTCCCTTTGGCATTTTCAAAACAATATGTGGAGAGGGTTTTGTTAAATAGAGGGAGGACTTCAAAGCAAGATCACTGTCAAGCCACTGGGAGCTGCACCCAGGACTGCAGGCTCTGGGGCTACCTGGCCGACACCTGTCAGGCTCCTTCCATCTCCTGACAGACCCAGAGCTCCGCTAGCTGAACTTGCCTCAAGTCCTCTCATCCCCATGGCTCCATGGAAACTGACAGTGTTGGGAGCTGACGATGCAAAGAATCAGAATGGGCAAGGCTTCAGACGTGGGCTGTCTTGGCCTCCGTTGTGGGTATATGCAGTCATTTCAGATCCTTCCAGCAAAGCACCCTCAGCTGTGACTGGCATTGTCACTGTTCCCATCAAAAATCACACACATTTTTCAACATTCTCCCTGCAGGCAACAGACACAGAATAAATCCTTAGTGCCAGAAGTCACCTTAGCATGTCATACAGATGGGGAATCTGACGCAGAGAGCGATTGGCTCCTTGACAGGGCGGGGCCCGATCCCAGATCCCTGATGTCCAGCTCTGAATCCTACCCACAACACTGCACTCAGGCCACTAGATGAATCTGACTCAGCAAATCTCAAAGGACTATAGTACTTCCCTGCTTCCCTTTAGTTTGGAAACACGAATTCTTGAACCATTGGATTCTAGCCCTTGGTGTGGCATTTTCCTAAAGGCTCATTTATTACATGTTGCTAATACTCTGTGTTTTAAGAGTGCGGGCTCTAGGGATCATTGACAGGGTTTATAATCTGGTCATAACACTTACCTGCTGTGTGTCCTTAGGCGAACTACTTCATCTTTTCTGCCCCAATGTCCTCATCTACAAAACAGTGATAATAAACATAAGTACCCTCATAAAGTTGATGTATTAGATGAGTTACTAGACATTCAATGGTTAGAACGCCCAGCTTTAGTAAGCACTGAGTAAATGTTAACTACTCTTTCTATTTTATAGATAAGGAAACTGAGATGCCCGCAGGCAATGTCAGAAGGTGGATTAATGAAAATGCAGAAATTAGCATCAGGCTTTCCAATTCCGGCTGCCATGCCCTTTCCTCCATATCAAATAAATTGAAAGAATCACAAACCAACTGTCGAGGAGAGAAGTGGCTTTACACTCTTTTGTGCCAATTTCGCTGTTGTGCAGCAGGAGAACTAACACCCAGAAAGAAGCAGGCCTGGCTGTTCACTGGAACCATCCAGGGTGATGGCAGGAAATAAAGATTGCTGGACTCCACTCTGAACTTAAGGACTTTCCAGAAGTGGCACCTGAAATTTTGTATTTTGAACATTCATTCTCATGGAGCCAAATCAAAGCATTTTCATAGAAAGGTGTTTGAGAGTCACTGGATTAGAGTATTCCAGCCTGGTTTAGAATACTCCATTGACTGGCTTTGTATCTCTAGGCTAGAAATATATAAATGATCTTATTTATACCTCTTTAATACATATATTTGTTTACAAATTATATAATCCCAACCACTGCACTCAAAATGTCCTGTTCGTTATTGAACTGACACAAAAAAAGAGTAAAAACGTCAAAAAGGAGGGGGTACAAGATCAACATAAGTGAAAGTTCCAATATCATCATTCCGTTAACAATGGGTCATCTTCAGCATCTCCTGGCTGAGCATGGCCTGTTTTTCCAGACTACAGGTCTACAAACTGAGATACTGCTTGTTTCGAGGCCCCAGGCAGCATGAAATCAAACCCCTGCTTCTCAGTCTCCTGACCTGTTCCATCATTTCCGAATGCACAGTTGTGAAGGAGAACCTGCCGTGTTACCCGCATCGTCCTGACTTCTCCAACTGAAGGAACCACCAGACTGGTCACTGGGACCCAATGTGACTTGAGGAAGCTCTGCAAACCACCCCCCTGTCTCTTCCCCCAAGGAGTAGCACTAATCTAATTGGTCACGCATTGAGTCATATCTATGAGTGGGAGGGTCACTGTGCCTGCAAAGGTCAGACACATGGGCGTGGTTCTTCTTGCTTTGTCCACATCTAGCTAGAGGGGAAACTGACCTCAGGACAGACCAGCCCTATGCCCTTGTCCCTTCTTTCTTTAACTCCAGACTTACATTTTGAGATTTAAAGACGTTTATCTTTAGCCAGAGTTAACTTGAGCTCTGACTAGAGCTCTACCCAGCAGAGTGGACACTGCACCCTGACAGAAGCACTTTGCTTTGCCCCCTGGGTAGCTGGGTCTGGAAGTCTTTGCTCCCAGTCCCACCATCAGTCCTTCCCTTTGCATCATCCAGAAGGATCTCCGCTACTGCATATTCTATACCCACCGCAGAACAGCCCGATTCCAGTAACATTTTCCTAGGATACTTTTTGCCAGGCATCTTAAGTTCCAGACTTGGCTAGTACAAATTCTGCTGGCTTTGAGTCAGATGATGTGGGTTTCACCACTGAATGCTTGGGTGACCCTGGGTAAGTCAATTGATCTAACTGGGTCAATGTTCTCATCTGTGAAATGAAGATGCTAATAACCATCCTGCCTACTTCATTTGACTGGTATGTGAGATGAACGTGTAAATGTGTTTTGTAAATAATCCCTTCCAAATGAAAGGGATATGAGGCCACCAATGGGGGGCTGGGGGGGTGGAATAACACCACGACTTTTGTTTTTAATGCAATGCAATCTGAAACTCTGGGCTTTTTCTCTTTAAACAAAATTTTTGTTGGAATGAACATAATAAGAAAATTTGGTAAAGACTTTGAGAGAGAGGGGAATTTGATATAAGGAGCAATCATGCACTCTTCATTTTGTGGTAAACATATTCTGAACCCCTGTTTGATGTCACACATGCTCTGCGAAGTACTGGAGGAAGAAAGGGGAGTAAGACAAGGTTCTGGCCCTCAATGAGCTCACAATCTAACAGGAGAAAGAGAGAGATAACTGTGAAATCCCAGTCCAGCATGCTAATTTCTGTGATGGGGCGTGAACCCAGAGCTGGTAAGAGTAAACAGCAAGCCCACCAAACTTTGCCTGTGATCAGGGAGGACTCACCTGAAATAGATGCTAATACACATAGAGGAGTAAACAAAACTAAAGGTGGGGAGGGATGATTCTGAATAGAGGGCAGGGCAGATGTTGTGAATTTGACATAAGAGAAGGTGTTGCACCTCTCAGGGGTCCTGCTTGGCCACAGCACCCTCTGCATATGGAGTGTCCAGAGGGAGGTTAAGAGGGATATGGAACAGTGGAAGAGTGAACCTGAGAAGGGAAATGCTATTGATTTGTGTTCCAGAAAGACTATTCTGGAGATTTCTTAAAGTAATGATGTACTGGTCTAAGATCGAGGCAGGGTTTCCCAAATTATGAGATTCATTCAGGGAGAACATGCTAAATTCAGATTCCTGGACTCCATGTCTTCTTAACCTGAGTGAAGAGATGCATCTTTTGAAGATACTTACAGGTGATTCAGGTGAAGCTGCTATCAACTTAAGTTGACTTCATGGTGGTCCCCAAAATGATATGTCCCTATCCTGAACCCCTGGCCTACAAACGCTGCCTTATTTGAAGAAAGGATCATTGTACCTCATCCTGCATTATGTGGGTGGGCCCTAAATGTAGCTACATATATTCTGAAAGACAGAAGATCAGGAGGATGGGATATAACCTTGATGGCAGAGATTGGAGTGATATAGCACAAGGCAAGGACTGCCTGGGTCACCTGCAACAAGAACTGTGTCCCCTCAAGCATTCCCACAGCCTAAGGTCCTGCCGGCTCCCTGATCTTACACTCTAGCCTCTGGAGTTCTGAGTGAATTCATTTCCAGTCTTTTAAAACACTCGTTACACTCCGTATCTGCCCTGAAAAATGTTCACATTTCTGTAGTGGAAAGGGAAGCAATGCCATGTAAACGTGGAGGAAAGCAACTCTGGATCCAGACAAACCTCCATTCAAATTCAGGCTCTGCCTTTCAACGGAGGGATTGTTAGCACACTTTCTAAGCCCTGGAAGCTTTAGATATGTAAAATGAAAATAATAATATCTTCGGTCAAGGTCATTGAAAGAATTTCACAAGTCACTATAATATGTAGAGCCTGTGAGGCGGTGTCTGCTACATCCTAGGCACTAGTAAAAGAGAACCACTATTATTTTGTTTGTGCTGTAATAGAAGTGAGCAGACCATTCAGTAAACACAACAAAAAAGAAGGAAGTTTGGCAGTCAGGAAGCTCTTCCCAGAGTCATCAAGGAGAATCAGGAAACTGTGATAATCTCTGAGGTTTAGGGTCAAAGACTTAGGGTCTGGGAGGTAGAGTCATCGAGAATCCTGGCTGGCATGTTAACCTTGAACATGCTGGTGATGGGAAAAATGAAATGGTCTTGTAATTGCTGTCAAGTGAGGATTAACACTATATTTCTCTAACTTCATACTCAGGAGGCAGAAATTGTTTATTCAAATGGAGTAGTGATTGGTCTCATAAAAGCACAGTGAACACCAATTAAACAGTTGAAGAATTAAGGTATTATTCCTCATCTCAGGAAGGAGACATTACATTGAAGAAAAGTTCCTAAAAACTGATTTTTATCTTGTTTAGGGCTAAAGCATGAATAGAAGAATAAATGAAGCATATTTTTAAAAATTTAAATCCAGCTTTTGCATAGCACTCCCCTGGTGAATTCCACATGTCTTACTTTTTGCTTAAAAAAAATACCATATTATCACATTTCTGAATGACACAGAGTCCTCATCACACACATAGGTTATGTCGTGGTGCCGTTGGTGGAGGGGGTTTCAGCCATTTGATACTTGTGAAGTAGCCCTGACTACACAGCTCTTACACAGACCACATCTGCTCTAATTTTGATCATAATATTCCACTTTAGCCCTTTTAACCAGGGCTCAAAAAGTGTTTTTTTTTTGTCTAATCTGAATCCACATAACAGTAACGGGAAGCAAGTTCCATTGTCCTCATTTTAAAAAATAGTAATCCGCTGAAAGAGATGAAAGTAATTCAACCAAGTATCCACAGCTAAGAAATGGCAGATCAAAGCTCAGTCTATTTGACTCAAAATCCGATCTCTCCACACCAAAGCCTCTTCCATTTATGTTTATCCGTTTATTCACTGAACAAATATTTATTGGATCCAATTGTGGGGACCAAGCTGGATGCTGATGCTTACCTTCTGTGGTCTTCTTGCATCTTTCACGCTTTTCAGTCCTCATTTTATCTCCTGTGATTTAGCAGATTGTCTCCTCTTTCAGATTCCTGAACTTGAACCCTGGAGGCGCACCATCTTGCTCTTCAACAGCATCTCCTGTAACTAGGTTTCCAGGTACCGCCCAACCCTGGTACCTTTTTTCTGAATAACCTACTCTTCAAGCTCCTGCAGACCACGCACTCAGGTTCACACGCACTCATCCACAGTCTTGGTGACCAATGCGGACCCAAGCAACCTGTTGCTGCCTCAGTCTGGAGCAATGATCCCTACTCAGACCAAGAAGGTTCCAGAAAGATGGATTTTTAGTCTAAAGTGGCCTTCTTCTCCTGTCTCCAGTTACCTCCCTGACACTCATGGGACCCTAAAGGGAAAATAAGGCATATCGAAATGGAGAAGACTCATCAGGTGTGAAATTCATCCCCAGCTTCAGAACCCACAGACCTCTGAAAGTTTTTTCCATCAGCTCAGTTCACTGAGTTGCAGATTCCACAGTCTACCATGTTATTAGAACTTTCTCCAAACACTTCAGTAAATCTCAATGGACTGCTCTTCTGAAAAGCCCAAATGCTCATGGCAGAGGTGTTTAATCATGGCACTCCATGTTTTTAAATGAGGCTAGTGAAAGTAAGTATTCCATAATTCACGGTGTGCACCCTTTCAGAAAACTTTTTTATTAAGAATTTGATGAATAGTCTAATCATACTGCATATACAGATGACTCAGAATAGAAGATGCATGGGAGGAAAAAGTTCAGAATATTTTCTGAGGCCTTTTCCCGAATGAGATGGCCTGGGACTCAGATTGAAAAGGCAGGCTGTGGACACTCATTTATTGCCCTCAGGGAGAATAGTGCTTAGAAACCTGAATGGGTCTGTTCAGCTAGTTACTTTTCTAGTGTAAGAGAGGCTGGCACACCACAGGGGTGGGCAGTCCAGTACCAGAGGGACTCCAGGCTCTGCCACTCTGAGCTCACCCAAAGGACTGAGTTTCACTGCACCTCAGTTTCTAATCTTACAGTTGTGAGGATTAAGTCTGACAATACCTGCAGAATTCCATCTTCCTGTCAATTGCTCCATAAATGGCAGCTGCTTGTAGGTTCAACATTAATTGAATTATCTAGGCAGAAAATCACTTTCCACTTTTAAAGAAAAATAGGCCACTCTAGATCTACTCCAGAGTAACAAAAGAAAAAGCTATGCAATATGAAAATGTAGAATAATCGAACAGACACTGAACTGGGAACCAGAAGACCTGGGAGTTGCCAGATGTGGCAAATTCCTATGTGATTCAGAGATAATCATTAACTTTCTTCTGGATGCCATTTTCTTCACCAGAAAATGTAGCAACCAGAAGCCTTTATGTCTACTTGGTCTTCCAATGAGATTCCAAAGAACTACTTTAAGGGACATTTCTTGCATACACCTGGAGCCCAGATTTTGCACCAAGTTGTAGTTTGTTTCTGTGACTACCTGGTCCAAAGTCACTGACTCATTCAAAGTCCAAACAAAACTTTAAAAATATTATTCAACAAACTATTTAACTAGATACAGAATCTAGGTCCATTTTGAACCTGAGCAATCAAGGAGAGATTAGTTTTCTAGATGCCAATTTGTTCTCTACTATAAGCAAGTTCTTCCTGTACAGATCATCCCTGACATTGGCCATTGCTTTGCAACTAACGAAATGCTGCCATACAAGTAGAGTGTCCATGGTCAGGGTGTCCAAGGTCACAATGCTGGTAGAGATTAGACCAGGCCCTCCAGGAGACAGAACTTTTCTTTCCATGCTATTTAGTGTCTGCTGATGACATGGCCCTAGCAACATCATAACACCATCCATGTCTTGATTGCATGAATTGAGAAGAGACACAGAAGCTTGCACTCAATGTCTATTATTTAATAAGTGACAATCACTATTTGTCTTTGAAGGCAATAACTTCATTTCACTTTCCCAGCCCTTGGGTGACACTTCATAGAATTTTAATGAACAAATAAAAGATAAAAATCAATTCCTTAATTTGAGAGTGAAAGTCCAGAGAGAGAAAGCCACTTGACCAGAGTCTCTCTGTCAATAGCGCCAGGCCAGGATTCATTTCCAGGTTTCTCATTGTGAGGACGATGTTTAACCAAATCTCTTTTTTAAAGTTTTCTTCAGTTACATTAAGTGGTATGAAATGCATCTTGTATAAGGACCTGGACAGTTTTAAATTATTAAATTTCATAATATAAATTAAATAAGTGTGGCGGAAGCTCAAAATCACCGTTATTTGTATTCTTGAAAGAAGGCAGTGAAGTATGACAGAAAACTGAATTTGCATAAGCTGGAAAGTTTCCTATGTTTGTGCTGTGCTGTGATGCTGGGTCCACGGTGGAAGGTGTGGAATCCTCTGCTGTGCTCACTAGTTCATCTCTCTTCTAGGCTGTAGGCTCATCTCCATATGTTTTTGTTTCCTTCAGCATAACTGCTCCACTTGTGCAATTGTCCCCTTCATGGTGAGACCTCAGAGGTCACTCACTATAGTGTGATGTCAAGACAAGGGCATCTTGTGCAAATTGGACAGAGGCAAGAGAGGGCACAAGTCACTACTTCTGTGTGATGTTTGCCATGCCTGCTTCTCATCCCAGCTCAGGAAGCTGGCGCTGAGAATTTTAACAGCATGGGGAAGTAAGATATGTCTTGGTAGCAGCTAGAGAGAGGGCTTCCCTGGTGGCTCAGTGGTAAAGAATCCACCTGCCACTGCAGGAGATGCAGGTTTGATCCCTGGGCTAGGAAGATCCCCCAGAGAAAGAAATAGCAACCCTCCAGTATTCTTGCCTGGAAAATCCCATGGACAAAGGAGCCTGGTGGGCTACAGCCCGTGGGGTCACAAAGAGTCAGATGTGACTTAGTGACTGATTGAGTGAGTGAGCATCTAGAGAAGGAATGAATGCTGGCTGCTGCATCTCCCAGAAGAATATCAGAACGAGAGAAGAGGGAATCTTTTTGTGACACCTGGAACTCACCCCAAAGGGAGGCTGAAATATTTGGGGACTGAGGTGAAAGAGGAAATGAAATTGACCAGTTACACCTAGCCTGACCATCTATCCGGTCCAAAAATAATGACAGCATTCCAGAGATGAATTTGTCCCCAGAGACCTGTTTAATACTTTCATTTCCTCTGTCGAGAGAAGAAAGAGGAAATACCTAAGGTCACCTGGTGAATGTGTGGCAGTTAGGTCCAGTCCCATTTTCTCAGAGTGCTCGTAACTGATTCAAATCTGCAGAAATGAAGCCAATAACAGGGTATCAGGTCTTCGGAGTGAAGTCTTTAATGCATTGTAGAGTTAAGCTTTCTGTTTCCATCTATTTTTAACAAAATTGGCAAATTGTAAGCACATATGTGGATTCATGGGCTTCCCTGCTGGCTCAGGGGTAAAGAATCTACCTACAATGCAGGAGACCAAGGCTCGATCCCTGGGTGGGAAAGATCCTCTGGAGGAGGGCATGGCAAGCCACTCCAGCATTCTTGCCTGGAGAATTCCATGGACAGAGGAGCCTGGTGGGTTGCAGTCCGAAGGGTCGCAGAGTCAGACACGACTGAAGCAACTAAGCAGCAGCAGCATGTGGACTTGCATGCATGGTCTACCATGTTGATTTAAAACAATAATAATAATAATCAACTAGAACCTACTGTATAACACAGGAAACTTTGCTCAATGTTTGTGGAAGCCTGGATGAGAGCGAGTTTGGGGGAGAATGGATACATCAATATGTATGGTTGAGTCCTTTGGCTGTCTATATACTCCAATACAAAATAAAAAATTTAATTAAAAAAAAAAAGAAAAGAGGATGACAGTATACAGAAACCATATGAAGTCCCATACCTGTTTGTTTACTCCATTCTATGCCATCCTCTATCTTCTTCACCTCCTTTTCCCCTACACCTGATTTAACATTGCTACCCCATTTCTCTTATTTTGAACCTTGATATCTACCATCAGCAATTCCATTAGTTCAATTTTTTGATCCAGACCCCAAAACTTCCAGGACCTACTCACTAAAAGGAATCAATAATTCTATCTGGGCAGGACTACTTTAAATTGGAGTCATTACAGGCCATTCTACTGACTCAAAGACTCATAAAAGAGAACCACAGTAGTAACCAGGAAACTCAGACTCTGGCCCCACTGATTTCTTTGGTAAACCTTCTATCTAGGTTTATGTTTTCTTCATCTGTTAAAAGAGGCAGTGAAACTTGAATTCTGGCTTCAATACTGGATGAATTTATAAATTGGAGGAGATCAGACAGGTAAAAAGAGGTTTTTCTGTATTAATGATGTCTCCCATTAAACCCATCACAAAGAAATTAACTCCCTGAAGGAGAATTATTCAGCTAAGCAAATGATGTGTAAACATGAGAAATGGCATTGATTTTCTTAATGTCACAAACTGTAAGCTAATTCATAAAAAAAAGAAAAACGAATCATCCTTGTTTACTGGGAGTCATTTCTCTTGTGATTTTTCTCCCCCCCTTCCTCTGAATGGAGTATACCAGGACTGGAATATTCTGGAGAACTTTTGAAGAAGCTGATTCTGCTGTTGGAAGAATGGACAAAGTAGAATATTGTCTTGGACTCTTAATCCCATTTGATGCCTACTTTTCCAAGCCTCAAAGTTCCTCTGGATTATCTTTCATTGTTTATGCATCCTCTATATCTCAAAATAAGAGATGACACTCTTTTTGTCTGAAATAAACCTGGGCTCTTAACTCTGGATCCCCATCCTGTCATTAAGTATCTACCTCTCTTACTAAATGGGCTCTCCTGGTGGTTCAGATGGTAAAGAATCTGCCTGAAATGCAGGAGATAATGGTTCAATCCCTGAGTCAGGAAGATCCTTTGGTGAAGGGAATGGCTACCCACTCCAGTATTCTTGCCTGGAGAATCCCATGGACAGCGAAGCCTGGTGAGCAACAGACTTAGCACTCAGACTCTGCGACCTCATAGACTGTAGCCTGCCAGGCTCTTCCGTCTATGGGAATTCTTAGGCAAGAACACTGGAGCGGGTTGCCATTGCCTTCTCCAGGGGATTTTCACTACCCAGGGATCAAACCTGCATCTCCTATGGCTCCTGTATTGGCAGGCAGATTCTTTACCACTGCCACCTGGGAAGACCCAAACTTCTCTAATACCTGCATTTGAATGGATTCCTCTCGAATCCTCCTTCCCACCTTGTAAGAAACCCCAGACAATCTCTTCAACCTGCAATAGATCAACTCTCTCCTTTATTCACTTACAAACACGTATATTAAAAAAAGGGGCCTCATTCTTTTGCAACCGGGCCCTCCTCCCCCTGCCTTGTATCTGGCTCCTTTCATCTCTTCCCTGGACTCAGCACACCCCCTGGCTCATGATCCAGCCTCCAGACCTGTTGCTGATCGCCTCTTCTCCCTTCTCCACAGTGCAGTGTGAAATGTAGCTTCCTTGGGTCCCTCCCTGCATAACAGCCCCAGTGTCTCCTCATTGCCTCCAAAAGCCCACACTTCTTGGCCTCCATCATCCGACTGGACACTACCTAGCAGATTCTTTCTCTGAATGCATGGGCAACTTTGTGAATTGGCACCTACCTTTCCTACTTCAGGGAGAACTTGTCTGGGAAGCCTTGTTAGTGGCCCTCATGTGGTTCAATTCCTGATGGGCAGCTTGAGCCCACCTTCCACCAGCGTCTTTCCTCGTGGACTGGGGGTGTCCAGAGTGTCCTCAGGAAAGCATAGCTGACTCCAGCAGACCTCTTTAGCCAGTCTCCTTCTACCTCCAACTGCATATCAAAGAAAAGCTGAATGTTTGGAAGAGTCAACTTAGTAAAAACATCAACTTTCCAAAAACTGATCTAGAAGTTTAATATAATTCCTATCAAAATTCCAGCAAAGTTTTTGTAGATATAGACAAACTTACTCTAAAATTTACATGTAAAAGAATAAGCCCCGAGATAGTTAAAGCAATCTTGAACAAGACCAGTAAAGTGGAGGAATCACTTTTCTCAATTGTCAGGTTTACTATATAGCGATAACAATCAAGGCAGCACAGAATTCATGACAGAGATCAATGAAACAGAACAGAGAACCCAGAAATAGACTCACACAAAGTGAATTGACTGATTTTTGACAAAGGTATAAAAGGAAGTCAATGAAAGAGGGTAGACTTTTCAATAAATAAATAGTGTTGAAGCAATTGGACGTTCATAGGCAGGAAGCAGATGAATGAATGAATAAATGAGTAAAACTTGATATAATCTAGCTTAAGGGATTGAGCTCCTTGAAAAATAGAAATCATTTCTGATTAATCTCTAGGACCTGGCACAGAGCCTGGAATCTGCAGACACTCTGTGGATAGTGAATAGATGGATGATTTGTTAATGCTTGTGTTAAGTAGCACAGAAGTGACCCAAGTACACATTTGAGATGCTTCTCTTGGGGAAGAACCATCTGCACTGAATTTCAGAGTTTGAGATAAACTCTAAGACAGGCAGTCTGTTCAGTGGAAGGAACACTGACATCAGATAATTTTGGCGAAAGCTCAGATCTGAGTTTGAGCACCAGCTTAGTAAGGTACTCACCAAGGTTTTTCACTCTGAAACAGTTATCAACTATCACTGGACCTCAAATTCTTCATCTATAATGTGTGAAAGAAAATATTTACCTCAAAGGTTATATAAGGACTCATGTTCATATTAAGTACAAACAGTGCCCAGATATAAGAGACTAAAAAAAATTATCTCTACCCATTCAATGATCTTAAAAAGTGTTAAACCAGAATCTGTCTTTATAAAAGAATGCAAATTGTTGAAAAAAAACTAAATAGTAGTAAGTTGAAGTAGTCTTACTTTTGGTTTTAGCTAAATAGCTTTTTCTGGTCTTACTCAGAAATGCCCCCAGTAAGAATTCTCAATTCATAGCCAAAGTCATAGCTATTATCACTTGGATTTCTCTAAATAATTCCTACTCAAGCAATCACAGCCAATAGCCAGTAACACATGGATGAATAACACTCTTCATTTGTCCCAAGCCAACTCTGTTTTGAACTGTTTAAATGAAAATAGCTTCCTTCTGTTCGTGGGGTTCTTGCAGCAAGACTACTGGAGTGGTTTGCCATTCCCTCCTCCAGGGGACCATGTTTTGTCAGTTCTCTCCACTATGACCCATCCGTCTTGGGTGGCCCTGTAGGGCTTGGCTCATAGCTTTGTTAAGTTATGCAAGCCTCATCACTATGACAAGACAAGCCTGTGATCCATGACGGGGGAAACGTTAAGGAACATCCTTGGGTTAACAGCCAAATATGCTCATCAATTGTGTCACAGAGACACTTCGAATTGTGGTGCTGAAGGATTGCCAGCATCTGATGGAATTGCCAACATTCATCGGATCAAATTGCCAACATCCCTTGGATCATTGGAAAAGCATGAGAGTTCCAGAAAAACATCCACTTCTGTTTTATTGACTACGCCAAAGCCTTTGACTGTGTGGATCACAACAAACAGTGAAAAATTCTGAAAGAGATGGGAATACCAGACCACCTGACCTGTCTCCTGAGGAATCTGTACACAGGTCAAGAAGGAGCAGTTAGAACTTGACATGGAACAAAAGACTGGTCCCAAATAGGGAAAGGAGCACATCAAGGCTTTATATAGTCATCCTGCTTATTTAACTTCTATGCAGAGCACATCATGTGAAATGTTGGGCTGGATGAAACACAAGCTGGAATCAAGATTGCCAGGAGAAATATCAATAACCTCAGATATGCAGATAACACCACCCTTATGGCAGAAATTGAAGAAGAACTAAAGAGCCTCTTGATGAAAGTGAAAGAGAAGAGTGAAAAAGCTGGCTTAAAACTCAACTTTCAAAAAACTAAGATCATGGCACCTGGTCCCATCATTTCATGGCAAATAGATGGGGAAATAATGAAAACAGTGAGAGACTTTATTTTCTTGGGCTCCAAAATCACTACAGGTGGTGACTGCACCCATGAAATTAAAAGACACTTACTCCTTGGAAGAAAAGCGGTGACCAACCTAGACAGCATAGTAAAAAGCAGAGACATTATTTTGCCAACAAACGTCCATCCAGTCAAAGCTATGGTTTTTCCAGCAGTCGTATATAGCAGTCATGTATGGATGTGAGAGTTGGACTATAAAGAAAGCTGAATGCCAAAGAATTGATGCTTTTGAACTGTGGTGTTGGAGAAGATTCTTGAGAGTCCCTTGGACTGCAAGGAGATCCAACTCGTCAATCCTAAAGGCAATCAACCCTGAATATTCATTGCAAGGACTGATGCTGAAATTGAAACTCCAATACTTTGGCCACCTGATGCAAAGAACTGACTCAGTTGAAAAGACCCTGATGCTGGGAAAGATGGAAGGCAGGAGGAGAAGGGGATGACAGAGGATGAGATGGTTGGATGGCATCACCAACTTGATGGACATGAGAGTGAGTAAACTCTGGGAGTTGGTGATAGACAGGGAGACCTGGAGGGTTGCAGTTCATGGGGTCGCAAAGAGTCGGACCTGACTGAACGACTGAACTGAACTGTATTCTCTGAATTTTTAACTATTATAAAATGTTCATCTTTGTCTTCCCTTCAAGCCCATGTGTTCAGGGACCAACTCTCCAGCACTGAATGAAGTCACCTATAGTTCCCAAGAAAACCCGGTAAATCCTAATGTTCAGAGACGAAAGAAGAAAATGAGCGCTGAATTCCTTTGTCATTAAAATTCCTTCCTTGTCGACTGAGTTCCTGTGGATTTGAATGAATTATCTAAGAATCAGTGTTAGTGCTTAATTGGAAGACAGAGGAAACCACAAAGAGTCTGACAAGAAAGGGCAGACGAAACAGAAGTGTCTCTAGGCATTGAAAAGTTTGACAGGCGAGAAGAGTTTGTGATTTGAAAAGCAGCTGGAGAACATGAGTCAGCAGGAGATAACTAAAAAAAGTTAAATAATTAAGCTTACATAATAGCTATCTGATTGACTATCTAGATGTGGTTTTAATTAACACTTCTAACCTCTCTTTGTCGGTAACTATATATTATCCAATCTAAAAGTGGAGAACTTTCATTATTACCAAAAATCATTCATCTACAGAGTGCTGGGGAGTTTATTTCCAAATTTAGCAAAGGAGCTACTGTCCTTCCAACTCCCTCCCCTCTCCCCTCCTCTCCACGCAAACTCCCTTACAATTAGTTCTCTGAGTGGAAATTGAGGACTTGGCTCCTCCTTTCATCATTTTCTGTAAGTAAAGTGAAAGTGTTAGTCCATCCGTCCTGTCTGATTCTTTGCGACCTCATGGACTGTAACTTGCAAGGCTCCTCTGTCCATGGGATTCTCCAGGTAAGAATACTGAAGAGGGTTGCCATCCCTTCTCCAGGGGATCTTCCCCACCCAGAGATCAGCCCAGGTCTCCTGCCCTGCAGACAGATTCTTTACCATCTGAGTCACCAGGGAAACCCTTCTATATATAAATTGGGATGTGATGATACGAAGAACTAAATTCTTGAGCAAGTTTACTGGATGGGGGCCCTTTCCTGGACAGAGTAGGGGGTGGAGTTGGCAAAGTTTAAGATTTAGTCTTCGCACCTTTGAGGAGCTCTGAGCTATGTCTAAGACAGATCAATAAACAAATGTCCTTGGTGATAAAGAAAGTAAAAGGTCTGCAAAGGACGACAGAAAATTTTCCCAAGTTTGGGGCAGAGTAGTTGGGGAGAAAGGCAAGGAAGAGATACCGGGGTTGGTGTTGAAAGCTTGGCCTCTGGGCACCAGTGCTGAATTGAATCTTGTACACAGAGTTTGAGGTGAAGTACAAAAGAATAACTTTATTGCTTTGCCAGGCAAAGCAGATCACAGAGGGGCACAGTGACCCTCAAAACTGCTGCAGTCCTTTAATCTGGTCTCTTTGAAACCAGAGACTGAGTCTTCATTGCTGTGCACAGACTTTCTCTGACTGTGGGGAGCAGGGGTTCCCCTCTGGTTGTGGTGGGCAGGGTTTTCACTATGGTGACTTCTCTTGATGCAGAGCATGGGCTCTAGGGCATAGAGCGTCAGTAGTTGCAGCACACAGGCTCAGTAGTTGTGCCTCATGGGCCCTAGAACTCGGGCTCAATAGTCATGGTGCTCTGAGGCTTAGTCGCATATGGAATCTTCCCTGACCAGGGATTGAATCCATGTCCCCTGCATTGGCAGGCAGACTCTCAACCTCTGGACCACCAGGGAAATCTAGGTCTCAGTCTTTTGATGAGCTTCTCTGGTTCCTTTAATCTGACCTTAGATAGTCTCCTCTGAAATGATGAATGCTAACATCTTCCATTTGTAGAGGATTTTAGTACTGTGAAGAGTGCAAAGGTATTGTAACATGTATCCCTTGAGGTAGAACCAGGACTCTCTCCCAAGGCTGCACATTTGTTTCTTGGCTGCTCCCCCATAGTCTCTGCATCCCCTCCCTTCCCTAATTAACAGCTGTTGAAAGGGCTTCCATACCCAGGAGCCCCACTGGATTCATCTGGGTTTCAAGGTTGAGTCCTGAGGACCCTGCAGAAACGGTACCATGCAGCATGAGAGAAGAAGTATAAAGTTACGTTACTCCAAAGCTAAATTCAAATCCTGCCCCAGAATACAATTTTAATGCACAAACTATGTTAGAAAGGATAACTATGAGCAAAAAAAATGTTAGAGGGAAAATAAAATATAAACCTAAATGATAGTGAAGAGAGAAACTTCTAAAAGCCATCTGCCTGAAGTGGGAGCAGGGGTGCAGGATATTAACCTTGACTGGGACCTTGAGGGTTGGATAGAATTTTAAAGTGAGAAAAAGTAGAGTTTGGAGGGCAATGATAAAAAAGTTTAGTTTTGCTTGGGCCAGGGTATGGGAAGAGATAAGCTAAGCCTGAGGGTAGAAGACCTTGAATACTAATCCAAGGAATTTGTATTTTACTTGTTGAATTTTTACAATGCTGCATCAAGGGTGTACCATAAGTCAGTACACCCAAATACAAAGGTATGTTTTTATTTTCCTTATCCAAGGAACCCATAGTAAGAGCTTTAGGTCTATTGCTCTCTGTTTAAATAAGCAGACATACTTTCTAACCTCTGCCTATACTTTTTCTCAATATAATTGCAAATAGTGACTCCTTTCCCTCTCAAAAATGGATTGAATGATAAATTACTTGGACATCCTACTTACCTGCTACAATTTGCACTTAGTCCCATCTGGAAATGTAATGGAAATGTAATTCATTAAGTCTTTGGCAGGTGGAAATTTGCAGCTCTCTCTGCCGTTTTCTCTTTGCTTGTGTCAATTTAAAAAGTATTCACAACCTAAAAGTTGAGAGTTATGTTTTATTCAGTGGGAATTTTTAGGACTTTGAGCCCCGGAGACAGCATCTCAAGTGACCCCAAGAGAACTGCTCTGAGGAGGCGAGAGGAAGAGCCAGGTTATACAGAGGTTTTGCAACACAGGGCAGGTAGATTTTTTGTAAATTAAAGAAAACCAGATATCCCAAGTTAAGGAATTTTGCACTTCTTTGTGTGTGTGAAAAAGTGAAAGTGTTAGTTGCCCAGTCATGTCCAACTGTTTGCAACCCCATGGACTGTGTAACCTGCCAGGCTCCTCTGTCCATGGAATTCTCCAGGCAAGAATACTGGAGTGGGTGGCCACCCCAGGGGATCTTCCTGACCCAGGGATCAAACCTAGGTCACCTGCATTGCAGCTAGATTCTTTACCGTCTGAGCCACAAGGGAAGCCTGTGTATGGAGAGTCTGAGCTCACTGAAATCATTCCTTTGATATTCATCTCAGCTCTCTGAGGCCAGTATCCTGTTTTCACATCCGGAGTTCCTCGGGACTCACCACTCCCTCATGGAGGGCTGCAGTCACTGATGTCTGTTTACTGAAGTGGCAGGAAATAGTCCCATTCCTCACTGGCTTTCAGGTTAGACTGGTTTGTCTTGCTGCCACCCTGCTGCCTTCTCTCCTTCAGGTTTAATGTCTGACCAGCTTTCTTCCTTGGGCTTTAGACCCAATTGTCCTGGAAAAGACTCCTTTGACAGTCAAAGATTACTCAGTGGACCTCAGTCCTAGCTGTGCATTTGGGATTAAATGTCCCAACAGGCAGGCTAAGCACTAATCAGGCTAATTGCACACAAGGAAATTTTTCTAAAAACAATCTGACTTTTGGTGGTTTTTATAAAATATTCATCCCATCAACCCACTCGAATTCATTAATATTTTACAGCTTCATTTTTGGTTTTTGTTTTAATTTCAGATGAGGTCATGATAGCCTTCACCATGCATAACGCCTCTAAAAGTCTCCACTTCCCCTTGCTCTAGCCCATCCTCAGTGCTCTTGATCCCCTGCATCTAGGGTGGGACCTGGACTGGTCCTGGCATTCGACACTAAATGGGTAAAGCAAGCAAAGATCAATGAGGCCAAAGGAATACTAAATCCCACCCTGGGAATAGTTGGATCTGGGGGGTGTTTGCAAGCTTGCTCAAGGCCAGAAGAGGTGAGGTTTGATAGAGTTGTAAGTAAGAGCTGGTGTTCCAAATGGGGAACAGAATGAAGGCACCACCTGCTTTGGGAATCAGGATTTCTCTGGCAAAGGATTCCATATCCTACCTTGGTCTTACCCTCTCTCCTTCTGCAGAAACCAGATAGAGTCCTGGTCCTCAGCCCACACCTTTCCTTTCTATGAGCGTAAGACCCTTTTGTCTTCTCTTCTGTGGGTTTTCTTAGAGGACGAGGCCCTTCTGTTAGGGGAGGCACACTGACTGAAACCGCCCACCCTGGCCAGGCCCTTTAGTAACCATTCGCATGAGTTGCTTTATGACAGGAGATCCTTGTAAGGAATACAGAACTAATAAGCCACCACCAACCGGAAGAGTTGGGGAAAGGTCAAAAGGAGACACTGCGTGTCCGTCCACTTCCCAGAATCCCTCTCGCTAGCATCCATCTTGGCTGAGCAATGCGTGCGCCACCAGGAAAGACTCTGAATTAGAATGATTGGCCAAAGACCACCCGGAAACTAATCCCATCACCATAAAACCCAAGACAGCGAGCCACACAGCAGAGCAGTTCTCCTGGGTTCCCTCATCCTACTGTTCTCCACCCGGGTGCCCTTTCCCAATAAAATCTCTTGCTTTGTCAGCACATGTGTCTCCTCGGACAATTCATTTCCAAGTGTTAGACAGTACTGTCACCAGCATTGGCGCACTTTGACTTTGGTTTTATCTCTTCCAGCATCTCCTCTTTACCAAGGAAATTGAAGGAGAGGAGTTATTGTCATTCACCATATGCTGGAATTTTTAGCATCTATACTAGACACTGTACATCACTACCAATATTTAATTCTTATAAACAAATAACATCTAGAAGGTGATAGCAATGATCTCTTATTTTAGATGAGAAACTGAGGCTTCAAGTGTTTTTCAGAAATTGCTCAAAGACCAATGAGAGTGGGATTCCAATGGCAGCTCTTTCTAGTATAATGTGCTGACTCCTAGTGCAGTTCTGGAAGGTGCCGGAAGGTGCTACTGGAAACAAAAATGTTAAGTCATAATTGATTCCTGCCCTCCCAGGAAATGATAGTCCAGTGAGGCAGGCAAGCACACAGAAATCCACCCCAACTGGAGTAGGGTACCAGGAGAATAGACTGCATAATCTGTCAGAATTCAACTCCAATATCCCATTTCCTGAGAGCCACTCCACAAAGATTCTAATCAAAGAACTATTATGTGTCTTATGCTTAAGTGCTCTATACTCTAATCAGACCACATATTTTAGCATTTTAATGTACTAGTAGAAAATAGTATTAGATGTAACATTAACAGGCTATGTTTTCATTCACTATATGTTTATTCAAGGAGTAGTCCCTGAATGTGTACTAAATTCTAGCTTCCTCCCTAGGTGTCAAGAATATAAATGCAAATACCATGTCAATCTTGACCTCCAGGGTCTTAGAATTGGTTTAATGACTTTGTAAGGGCACACTGCACGATTCTAACCAGCTGCAATCCTTTATCGGGGCTTCCCTGCTGACTCGGGGGTAAAGAATCTACCTGCCAATGAAGGAGATGTGTGGTTCGATCCCTGGATTGGGAAGATGCCCTGGAGAAGGAAATGGCAACTCACTCCAGTACTCTTGCCTGGAGAATTCCATGGACAGAGGAGCCTGGAGGGCTACAGTCCATGGGGTCACAAAGAGCCAGACAGGACTTAACATCTAAACAACAACAAATCCTGTTTCAGGGGGCGCTGGGCTGCATTTCTTAACTAGCTCACGGAATTCTCACTTTGCCAGGCATGTGGACGGTATGCAGAGAGTTCTTACCAATTGGGAATAACACTCCATTGCTGGATTAATTCAGTGGACACATGGGAAGGAATAAGGTTGGAGGGAATCACCCTGTTGTCTGAAACATAACCACTGACGGGACTTTTCCTGGTATGCATTTGGGTAGGAAAGTGTTAACCAAAAAATCAGATGATGCATTTCATCTGCTGTAACCAGGCTCTCCCTGAACGATGCATCACCCCTCACCACTCTCTCGCTGCTTCCCTTCCTGGCTTATGTGATAGAATAGAACACAGTTTTCTGTGGAGCTTGCAGGTGGATATCTGCATCTGAATCCCAGTTATGCTACCAAGCAACAAGTTGCTTTGTCTCTGTGAACCTCACTTACCATCTTCATCTATGGAATGGAAGTGAACATAATCCTACAGCGATGCCCTTGCTTCGGACCATAAAAAAGTTAATTAAAGGGCTAGCCACCAATCTTGGACTTCCCTGGTGTTTCAGTGGTCAAGAATCCTCCTGCCAGTGCAGAGGACATGGGTTCGATCGATCCCTGGTCTGGGAAGATTCCACATGCGGTAGAGCAACTAAGCCTGTATGTCACAACTACTGAGCCTGCAGCTGCAATTACTGAAGCCCATGTGCCTAGAATCTGTGCTCCACAACAAGAGAAGTCACCACACAATGAGAAGACCTCACACCCTGATGAAAAGTAGCCCCTGCTCTCCGGAACCTACTCCCAGCAGCAAAGACCCAGCACAGTCAAAAAATCCAGAAGTGCTAGCCACCAATCTGAATATCACCTTTTCCATATAGTTTCTTTTTATTCCTACTCTCCTCATGCCATAGGCTCACACAATTCTGAGGGTGACTTTCAATCAAAGGGCATTGGGGTCTTAGGTTACTAAGCACAGTTGAGACAAGTTGCTTTTGAGGTTTCGGTTTCTAAAATTTGGTAGAAAGAGCCTCACCTTGGGGCAATACAGTAGCCTCATTTTTGGTTTTCTCTTTGGTGAGCTCTTTGAGGGTGTGAGTAGCCTTTATCTTGTTTACTTTCCATTCTCAGAACACCTCTAGTGCCAGCAGAGACTCAGTAAATGATGGCTGATTATTAAATATATATTTGGGGGAACCTCAAAGATAGTACGATTTTTTGTACCAAAAAGCTTATTATTGAATCCACTTTATGTAAGATTCATGTTTCTTCACCTCCTTCTTTTTTTTTAGTCTAATTTCTTTTTTGATTGAAATGCCTATTCTTGCTTGGAGAATCCCATGGACAGAGGAGCTTAGCAGGGTACAGTCCATAGGGTCCTAAAGAGTCGGACACAACTGAAGCAACTTAGCACACGCAGTTAACTTACAATGTTGTATTAGTTTCAGGTCAATTGATTCAGTTATACACATAAGACTCTCTTTGTACAGTCAATATTTTCTCCACAGGAGTCCATTTTTACTTAATTGAAGTTTCTTCCCTATCCCCTTCTTTTAAGTGAAGTTATCAAAAAAAAAAAAAACAGATGGATACGTGCATCCATAACTGCATACCAACAACATAAAGCAATGATGCGACCCTAAGTGGGCAGAGTGGTAACTAGGAATGCAGGTCCTGTTACTTCATCTGGATTCAAGTCCTGATTCTGTAGTTAGGTGACTGGGCAGGTTGATTCACCTCTCTGAGTCTTGGTTCCCTCCTTCTCTATAAAATAGAAATAGCAACACACACACAAAAGAAATAATATAAATAATTAAAATGGCACCTACCCTTTGGAAGGCAGTTAAGGATGACAGTGTGAAAGTCACTACCCAGCTCATCCAGCAGCATCTGGCCTGTGGCTAGTGCTTTCCAAACTGTTACACTGACAACATCTCCCAAACACAGGAGACAAGACAAGAAACCTCAGTCTCTGAAAGTCCTGAAACCCTGGATCAAGACCTATCAGGTCACCTGCTTTTGATGGGCACAGGCTGTGCCCAGTAGATGTTGCTTGCTGAAACAATGTTCTTGGAGACCTTCAAAGTCAGCATGTCTGAACTTGAACCCATAACTCTTAGCAGCCCTCTCTTGATCATCATCGCCGCATAGGTCACCCATGTCAGGAGCCTGTGAAGCTTCCTGGCCTCCTTCCCCATGCTCTAAGCCACATCATTATCAAGGGCTGTCAAATTGCCCTTTTTACAACATCTAGGACTCAGCACCAGCTTTTAAATCCCTCTGCCTGACAGCCTTCCTAATCCTTCACGTTGGTGGCCGGTCCATCTCCAGAACTCTGATTGGGTTTCGTTAGAAAGCCGATCCTTCCCACACACAGCCGTGGAAAGAGTCATTCTCACAAACCAATAGGAAAACGCCCCATTTTGCAAATCCTTCTTTGACCCCTGCTGGATCCAGGAAAGAGGTCACACTCCATCCCAGTGTGGGAACCTCCTGGCCTCACCAGCCTGCCTCCTCCCAACCTTTGCTCCAGCACCCAAAGGATACCGCTGTGCTTGTAACTTACTGCACAGTCCTCTGCCTGAATGCCCTTCCTCTTTGGCCTTCCTAATAGAGTCTCACTTTTTTGTATGAAGGCTCTTTCAACTCTCACCTGCTCTGTGACTCTTCCCTAGGCCTGAGACTCTGATCCTGTCTCTCTTACCTCTCGTATTTAGGCATATCTCCCTTTGCTACCATAATTCCCCAACAGCCCTTATCACCCAGTATGGTTATTGTGGATGGTCTTTCTGTCTCCCTGGTTACACTGTGAAACACACAGTAATTGCCAGCATGAGGGCATCATTCACTGAAGTCACACCGCCCAGAATAGGGTTTAGAACAAAACAAATCATCAAAAAATACTTAATAAATGAATGAGAATGATTAGTGAATTAATCAAGTGTGAAGGTAAGGAATTAGAGGGCACATAGGAAACAGTCTGCTTGGGATGCTGTTAACCCAGAAGACTGTGGGGGTGGCTCCCTCATCCCCTGAAAGTCCTAGCACAAATGTCATCTTCCTAGCAAGGTGGTCACTGATCGCTGAATTTAAACCCCCTCACCCTGCACTCCCCACCCCCTTTCCTCCTGCCTTTCTCTAAAGCCCTTGTCATCATGGAAAAGTGAAAACGAGAGTGTTAGTTGCTCAGTCACGTTCCACTCCTTGCAACTTCTAGCTCACCAGGCTCCTCTGTCCATGGAATTCTCCAGGCAAGGATACTGGAGTGGGTAGCCACTCCCTTCTCCAGGGGATCTTACCGACCCAGGCATCGAGCCCAGGTCTCCCGCATGGCAGGCAGACTCTACTTTCTGAGCCACCAGGGATGGAACGTAGCATGTGTTGTCGTCTTTCATTTCTTTCTTTCTTTATCCCCTGACTAGAATGCAAGCCTTACAGAGGCAGGGATTTTGCTCACTTTGCCCATTACTGTACCCAGAACAAGGTCTGATATATTTCAGGTACTCAGGGCACGTTATACTGAAAATGAATGAATGAATGTCAAGCATTCATGACTTTTGTTGTAGCTGACAGGTTTGTTAGAAAAGGGAGTGATCATTTTAGCCTAAGGCTAATGACTCCTTTGAAGTTCAAGGTCCATTAAACCAATTTTAATATAGATTCCATTTATCAAAAATAACAAAGAATATTCTTTTTGATGATCTTATCTACTCTTTATTAGTTTCAGACTAAACCAATGGAAGGATCAAATATCATTAATATAAAATTCAAATATTAAACTAGTAATAATATCAAAGAGAATCAATAATGTGGCTAACACTTCACCCCTTTTACTATGGGCTAGGCTCTGTCTCAAGCATATGACATATTTTGTTCTGCTTTGCTATTTTTTAATACTTATCTATTTGGCTGTGCCGGATCTTAGTTGCAGCACTTGAGATCTTTCATCTTCATTGAGGCATGAGGGATCTTTTAGTTGTGGCCTGTGGGGTCTAGTTCCATGACCAGGGATCGAACCCAGATCCACTTCATTGGGAATGTAGAGTCTTAGCTACTGGGTTACCAGGGAAGTCCCCATATGACATGTATTAACTCATTTAATCATCACTTTAGCTCCATCAGTATTATTATTTTTCCATTTTACAAGTCAGAGCACTGAGGTGCGGAGAGGTTAAGCAACTCACTGGAGGTCACAGAGCTGCAGTGTGGGGAAATCCAGAGGTCATGGTGAAAAGTGAAAGTGAAAGTCATTCAGTCGTGACCAACTCTTTGTGACCCCATGGACTATACAGTCCATGGAATTCTCCAGGCCAGAATACTGGAGTGCGTAGCCTTTCCCTTCTCCAGGGGATCTTCCCAACCCAGGGAATCACACCCGGGTCTCCTGCATTGCAGGCAGATTCTTTACCAACTGAGATATCAGTTAGTATTATTATCTCCCCATTTAACAAATCAGAGCGCTGAGGTGCAGAGAGGTTAAGCAATTCACTTGAGGTCACAGGGCTGCAGTGTGGGGAATCCAGAGGTCATGGAAGAACAGAAGAAAAGCAACAGAGCAAAGAGCTTGCATTCAAGCTCTTTAACCAAGTCACATGTGCAAGTAACCTCATCTTCTAAACTTCGGTAACCTCACCTGGAAGATGAGAAGGATGGTACACGTTCACATGGTTGTTGAGAGGCTGACAGTCATTATATTAACATGTGAAAGTGCAGTCAAAACAAGAGCTAATGGGGGGACCTCCCTGGTGGTCCAGTGGTTAAGACTCTGTGCTCCCAATGCAGGTGGCCCAGGTTCAGTCCTTGGTCAGGGAACTAAGATTTCGCATGCTGAATGCCTTGGCCAAAAACAAACAAGACATGAGCTACTGTTACTCATTGGGTAACATTATGATGTTAATATTTTTATCCCATTCAATGTTATGACACTATTATAATTACTACCTGATTGCCTCCATCTCATTCCAGGAAACAAACGTTGCTTTCCTTGGCAGTTAATTCATACATCCCGGGCATAAGTTGTTTTCACTTGTCTCTCGTGTCCCCAAGCAGCCTACAAGCTGAGCTGAGGTTCAGATCTTCAGGGAGGTAGAGATGGTCTTCTCAGCCCACAGCCAGGCCAAACGTTACAGGATCTCTTCATTTGAACAGTGAGGGAGCCTAGTTAGTTGACATCAAAGGTGTGAATTTAAAGACCTCTGCCACCTGATGAAGATCCTTCTGTGTTAAAACAAGTTCTGGGGCTTCCCTGGTGGGCTCAGTGGTAAAGGATCTTCCTGCCAAGGCCAGAGACATTAGTTCAATCCCTGATCCGGGAAGATCCCACATTCTGTGGAGCAACTAAGCCCACATTCCACAACTACTGAGCCTGTGCCCTAGAGGCCACGAGCCACAACTGCTGAAGACGAGCACCCTAGAGCCTGTGTCTGCAACCAAAGAGGCCGCCGCAATGAGAAGCCGGAGCACCGCATCTGGAGAGTAGCCCCCGTTCTCTGCAACTAGAGAAAGCAGAAACAAAAAGCCAGCACAGGCAAAAAGAAAGAAAGAAAGAAAATTTAAAAACCAAGTTCTGCCCCGGGGCCTTTCTCTCCATCCACCCTCTTCGGACAATGATTTCCCCCTTCTGTCTAGGAACCAGTTAATTCTCACTGCTCACACTGCCTCTTCAGAGAAGCACCCTCAGGCCTCCAGGACAGATCAGATGCCCTGCTTCCTGCTCAGTCCATGCCCACATCTCTCCACTGGCACTGCCACAGCCCTGAGGCAGACGTCAGTTGCATAATTGCTAAGTATCTGTCTCCACTAAAATATAAGTTGGATGAAGTCAGGGACCATTTCTATCTTTTTCAACATTTAAACCCAGGGCCCTTTGTAACTACAACACCTTGCCTGCAGAAGGTGCTCACTGAAATATTCTGAGTGAAAGAAAGCACCCATTGGCCACTCTGAGGAAGCCCCAGGCTCTCTGAGCCTTGGTTTCCACGTCTGTCAAAGAATCTGCTCGGCCATGGCGTGATTGCAGTGGATACTGCAGTGAGAGCTCTCATGGCACAAAAAAAGGAACAAGCGAGCAGGGACCGCGGCACCACAGTTTCTATCCAAAGCATTTTAGGAGGTGAAAAATGCCTTCCAAGATACAAATAAATAGAGTTATGCACCAGACATTGTTATTTGGAGCAAAACCAACCAGGAGGGAGAAAAGTACATATGTTGACTTGGAGGGCAGAAAGAATTCCAAGCTCTGCAGTATCTTTGGAATTCCTGGAGCCCTTTCAGCATGAATCGGGTTACACGGGAGATATATTTGGGTTTTGCCATCCACTCATGGGTGCTTCACATCAGCCATGGAGATGAATCTTAACTTACTGTAAATAGAATGAAGAGAGGTATGTTGCTAAATTATTTATTGCAAATTACATCTTGCCTGAAGCAATGATGTTTTTAGGTTCCACAAAGGTAGCTGTGTATAGTCTATAGTCATTACATAAAGGAAACTCTGACAGTTTAGATTATAAAACATAAATTATTTGTTCATCAACTGGTGAAGAGCACACAGCATGACTCTACTGTGTTAGTACAGGAGACTACAAATAGATATCTGCATCTTCTCCCAAACACTCTGTCCACATTTGCCATAAAGATCCACTAATCAATGTTTGTTTTCCATCCTGTAGAATGAAAAGCAGAATTTCCTCTCCTTTGCCTGATGGGTCCTGCATGGCTTCCCAGGGCCTGTGGAGAGAGTCAGGCTTAGAGGAATCTTCCCAACACAATACAGAATAATCCCTTACAAAGCTTCACATTACAACAGATAGATTGAGAAAGCCCGTCACATTCCTCCCTTTAATTGCAACAGGTTTGAGGTTGACGGAGATTTCTCAATAGGGAAACACCTCATATACCTCTTTCTCTGTTTTTTAAATAGATGCAGGTATTTTCCTTTCTGGAAAGGCATGTTTTCATGCCCAAATTTTTATTCCTCTTTTTGCTTCTACTTCCTCCAATCTTTTCCTATAATCAGTTAATAATGATCATTCATTTGGTCATTCATTTAGCAAACATGTATTAACGCCTATCATGGATTAAACTCACCTATATAGATAACGCCACTGGCTTTCCTCCAGCTCAGCCTGGGCACCTTGAGCACCCTTCTCCTGAAAGCCTTCTCTCCCTCCAGTGCTCTTATCCTTCAGATCTTAGATCAGATTTTACCAACTTGGGGATTCTTTTAGATCATCAAGCTGGATTCCACCTCTCTGATGTCCCCACACCCAATGTACACACTCCATGCTCTCATTTTTCTCTGTCCAACCTCTCCCAGAACTTTCTACATTTTGAATATGTCCGGTGATATGTTCCCTACATGGAGTTGCATATGAGGATGCATTTCATCATCACATTAGGGGCTTCCCCGGTGACTTAGATGGCAAAGAATCTACCTGCAATGCGGAAGACCTGGGTCTGATCCCTGGATCGGGAAGATCCCCTGGAGAAGGAAATGACAACCCACTCCAGTATTCTTGCCTAGAGAATTCCATGGACAGAGGAGCCTGATGGGCTATAGTCTATGGAGTCGCAAACAGTCAGACACCACTGAGCAACTAACACTTTCACTTTTTCACTGCTCATCATCAGATCGATCATGATCGATATGTCTTTGTTGAGCAACCGACCTGTTTGCAAACAGTCACAAAATCGAGAGTAGCTTCTGCAGTCGAAGTTTCTTACCATGTGGTCATGTACTCCTCTCTGCAGCCCTTCTCGGAGTGGCTGTCCTCCAGGCCCCTTGAGAGGGGCCTGGACTGTGTCCAACTTGAGACTCTGCCATCTTCTGGACTGAGTCGGATGGCAGATGGAGAGCAGAATGTGTCTAGTGGACACCTCGGTCTGGAAGGGACACACGTCTTGCTCATCCACCATCCAGAATTAGTCACATGACTCATCAAGTGGAAGGGTGGCTGGAGAATGGAGCGGGGTCCCCTGTTATTAGTGGATGCAGCTAGGATCGGCCACAAGCACCTAAAAGGATGATGAGGGTTCTGATGGGCAAAGACATGGGTGGGGGAGGAAAGCAAATAGCATGAGCAAGGGCTGGGGGAGGGAAACAAGAAATAACAATAACAAAACCCTAATGATTTGGGGGCTTCCTCGGTGGCTCAGTAGTAAAGAATCTGCCTGTCAATGCGGGAGACACATGAGACATGGGTTTGATCCCTGGGTCGGGAAGATCCCCTGGAGAAGGAAATGGCAACCCACACCAGTATTCTTGCCTGGAGAATCCCATGGACAGAGGAGCCTGGTGGGCTACAGTCCATAGGGTCACAAAGAGTTGGACATGACTGAGTGACTGAAACATGCACACCCAATGATTTGGGAAGAACTGTAATAAATGAAGAGATATCTTACAGAGGCATCTACTCCCTCAAGGATAATAGGCTGAAGAAAGGAATGGATAGGTCGTTGAGTGGGCAGATAAATGGACGGCTGGACTTGCACCTGTGGCTGAGGACCTGTGACATTATTCTGTAGAGAGGTGCAAGATTAACTGGGACTCTGGTCCTCCCGGCATCCTATATGTCTCTCCCCACCCCATCTTGAAGTGTACACGTGAGGAACTACAGAACCCTGAATGAAGGGATGAGAGGCTGGATGCCCCTTGAGAGTCTGGCCCTCTAGCGATGCTCTTAGGAAGCCTTTTCACTTTGCTTTCATGCATTTGTGAGTTAATCTCTCATGTCATTAATCTGCTGCCTCCAGCCTGATTCACAGGACAGAGAAGCGAGGGGAAATACGGGTGTACGCCTCTTGCAGAGAATGGCTTCTAAAAGTGTGTGCACAGGCTAAGAGGATAGAAGTTAAATTCTGAAGACAAGGTAGAGCTTATCTGGACCCCCATTCATGGAAATGACGAGGACTCCGAAACCCCGGGGTGGAGTTTCGCCACCCGTGTGATAAGAGCAGAACAAAGACCCTGGTATCTCCCAGCTGAAGTGTGCGTCAGGGAATCAGGTCTAAAATGAGAGAGTGAGCAAGTGTGTGAGCAGGTGCTGAGTGCTATGGGGAAAAGAGAAGGCTAAACAGGTGAAGGGGGACCAGAAATGCCGGGATGCTGGCAAGGCATGAAGGCAAGGTGCAATTTTAGATAGAGGAGGCCTCAAGAGCTGGGTGACACTGAGCCAAGTCTTGAAGGAGATGAGAGGTGAACCATGTAAACATCAAGGGAAGACAGTATCGGGGTCGATGAGAGGCTCAAAGACAAGGTGTGACGTGGAGAATACATTTCAAAAGGGTCACCTGGGCTGCTCGGCTGAGAATAGACCTTGGGAGGTAAGATGTGGGGAGACCATTTAAAGGTTATGGCAGTGACCGAGGCAAGAATGATGCACTAAATTCATAATCAAAACTATAATGCTCCAGGCAAAGTCTTGATAGATTGCATATGTTAATCACATAAAAACTATGCAGAGTAAATATTAAGAAACTTCTATTTTTCGGATGAGGCAAAGAAAACAAAACAAAACCGGAATTCAGACAAAGCAAGACCTTCCCCAATGTCACAAATGACATAAATAGGTGTAGTTAATGGCAGAAGCACTCTTCAGATTCTAACTAATCATTGATTAACACTACTGTTAATAGTTAATTAATTATTTTAATTAGTTAATTTAATTAATTAGTTAATTAACGATGTTGTGATAGTTTCAGGTGGACAGCAAAGGGACTCAGCCATACACATACATGCATCCACTCTTCCCCCAGGGGTAATTTTTTAAAGCATGGAGTAAGATATGAAGAGTCAGAAGAAAATAATAATAAAACTAGGAAAATACATCAGACCAGAGAGTAGAAGAACAGATGGGGAGGAAGATCAGGACCCTGATTCCGGCTCATTTCTCTGTTTCTTCATCTGAAACTCTCTTTTCCCCTTATTCCTTGCACCTGTCTTCATCAAAGAGGTTCCTCACCCCTTCTCTCTTGCAGATGAGTAAAGTTGGTGAAAAGCTGATAAGCTGTGCAGACCCCTGGCCTTCCTTCTGCTAGAGCCTGCGTTGCGCTGGGGCTGATGCGGCAGTTCCAGACTATTTTCTCAGCTGGCTTTGGGCTCTAAGTCAGCTGACGTGTATCTTGGAGGAGGGATAGGAACGCCAGGGGATGGGAATGGCTGGGGTGTTTTCCATCTCTGTCTTCACCAACCCAGCAGCCTTTCCAGCCCAGCTGGTGACCTCACTCCTGGCCTTGGGCAAACTCACCTCACCCCACTGCCATCCAGTCTCAGATGACACTGACTTTCCTTCTTGTGTTAATCTCTAGGTTGCTTTGTTCTATTTATTACTTATTTGGCTTCTCCAATCTTCCATCTCCAATGTAGCTAATACCCTAGATTAAATTCCTCCTGCTTTAAACACCAAAAGTGACTTTTGTTTCTCTTGAATGACAGACAGGCATCCTTTCAAACAACAGACAACCATGCAATCTCCAGTGTACCATTTCAAAACCATAGAAGACAGGACTCCAGTTTTGAAGTATCTGCCTTAAGGATGAGTTCCACTGCAGATTGATAATGCTACCTGAAAAAATTCCCTTTGAATATAGAAGTCAAACTGTTTACAGTGAGAAAAGCAATTTTGAAAGAATGATCATCAGTGCCTTTAAAAGTTTTCACAATGAATTAAGACACATTATCATCCACAAATTTTCTAAAAGATTCATCAATATTTAATTTGCTTCTCAAAACCACATTAGGATTAACATTACAAAGCAAACAGGCTTTTGTTCTAAGGTAAAATGTATCTGGGCTATGCAATGGTTTTATCTGACACCTCTGTTAGCATAATACCGTGGAGGGGAGTATATTTTGTTTGTACTAACAACAGATTCTTTTTCTGAATTTCTGCCCTTGGCTACTTTTACAAACTAAGCATCATTTAACCAGCGGGAAGACACGGAACACAAAACTTCACAGCAGCAGGATATGTTCCCTGATATTTGGCTAATCTTTGGGTCATCTCAAAAGAAGCTAGTGGAAGAATGTTAATAGTTAGCAGGGGGTAGGTGCACCTCTCTTTTTATTACCTGGCTCTGCTTACACTTTGCAAGATGTCATGGCACAAGAATCTAATCATTACCTCCAGAATCTCTTCACTGCTCTCTTCAGAACCAATCTGTGTCAGGTTTCTAAGTGCTAAGCTTGAATAGATATGCTCTTAATAATTAATCCTTCCCTTAAAGTGCTTTGATTTTTCAGATTCAGCTGAGTATATATTTGGCAACTCTAAGCCTGTTGTGCCAAAACAAAATTGTAATGTCGGTGGGGGGGTGCTTAGCGGCTCAGTTGTGTCCGACTCTTTGAGACCCCATGGACTGTGTAGCCCACCAGGCTATATTCCTTGTATATTCCTTGTCCATGGAATTCTCCAGGCAACAAACTAGTACAGCCGCTATGGAGAACAGTGTGGAGATTTCTTAAAAAACTGGAATTAGAACTGCCATATGACCTAGCAATTCCACTTCTGGGCATATACACCGAGGAAACCAGATCTGAAAGAGACACGTGCACCCCAATGTTCATCGCAGCACTGTTTATAATAGCCAGGATATGGAAGCAACCTAGATGCCCATCAGCAGATGAATGGATAAGGAAGCTGTGGTACATATACACCATGGATATTACTCAGCCATTAAAAAGAATTCATTTGAATCAGTTCTAATGAGATGGATGAAACTGGAGCCCATCATACAGAGTGAAGCCAGCCAGAAAGATAAAGACCAATACAGTATACTAACACATATATATGGAATTTAGAAAGATGGTAACGATAACCCTATATGCAAAACAGAAAAAGAGACACAGATGTACAGAACAGACTTTTGGACTCTGTGGGAGAAGGCAAGGGTGGGATGTTTCGAGAGAACAGCATCGAAACATGTATATTATCTAGGGTGAAACAGATCACCAGCCCAGGCTGGATACATGAGACAAGTGCTTGGGCCTGGTGCACTGGGAAGACCCAGAGGGATCGGGTAGAGAGGGAGGTGGGAGAGGGGATCGGGATGGGGAATACATGTAAATCCATGGCTGATTCATGTCAATGCATGACAAAAACCACTACAATATTGTAAAGTAATTAGCCTCCAACTAATAAAAATAAATGGAAAAAAAAAAAAAAGAATTAATGTGGGAGGAAAAAAAAAGAATACTGGAGAGGTTTGCCATGCCCTCCTCCAGGAGATCTTCCCAACCCAGGGATCAAACCCAGGTCTCCTGCATTGCAGGAGGATTCTTTACCATCTGAGCCACCAGGGAAGCCCATTGGTGGGAGATCAGGTATGAGAGTCCAGGCCCCAGGAGATTTTAGTGGAAGAAGCTCAGATGTGCTGTCTTAACCCTTGATGAGAAGCTTGGCAGTTGTCACCTCCCCAGAAGAGGCATATTTAGCCTGAATTAAACACCCCTGCCTGCTGGTTCCCATGCAAACTGTCTTTGCTTGTTCTGTATGTCTCTTTGTGTGCATATGTGTCTTTGCTTGAGCTGTTGCTTTCCTCACTTCACCCCGTTACTGTGTATTCTCTTCTAAAGATTCAGCCATTGCCTCCTCCAGGAAGCCTTCTTTGAGTCCTCTCCCACCCCCAACACCTCCCCCTCAACACACACACACACCCTGACCCCTGCTTTCCTGCAGCTCCTCTGCTTCCTTCTGCACATAATTCCAAGATGATCTCCTCATGGGTCTGTAGCTACCTGCAGACTCTGAGTTTCTGCAGAGTATGGACTGTCTCTGGATGTGAGCGTGTATCCTCAGTAGCTGCTCAGTCCCTGTTCCTTGAACACAGCTGAAGGGAGCTGACCAGAGCAGCAGATCATCTACGAAGTCGAGATCATGCCTCCAGCAAAACTGCAAAAGGCGGCAGCTCCTCCAGCCCGCGCCCCGTGACCATTTCAGGACACAGTGGAACATTCATCTCTTTCCTGTGAAACTGCCTGTGTGCCGACGCCGCTTGCTTGCATTCTTCCTTTTCGTTTTGGCTTTCTTCCTGAGAGAATTACACAACCTCCTGTCCTCCATCCCGTGCTGTACCTCCAGCTCTGAAGCCCATGAATAAAGAAAGACAGCCAGGACTCCAGGATCCTGTTACAAATTCAATACGCGCATACCTTTCCCGGGAGTCCTGCAGACTTGCGTTTTCTTTAGAACAGCAAAGCCTAACAGGCCTCTTTTCTTCCTGACAGAAAAAGATCGGTCTCAGAAACCTGAAAGGGCTTTATGAGGTCGGCCAGGGTTGTCTCATCCTTACTGGGAATGTAATGGATAACACGGGGCTTCCCAGATGGCTCGGCAGTGAAGAATCCGCCTGCCAATGCAGGAGACACAGGTTCAGTCTCTGGGTCTGGAAGATCCCCTGGAGAAAGAAATGGCAACCCGCTTCAGTATGCTTGCCTTGGAAATCCCATGGGCAGAGGAACCTGGGGGGATACAGTCCATGGGGTCGCAAAGAGTCGGACAAAGCACGCACACACAACACAATGGATAACACTCAGCCAGATGTAGGTCAGTTGCTTCCTGCGACGCCAGGCCAGTTATACTTCATGGCAGCTCGGCCTCTTCATTTCTAAAATAAGGTCAATGTCATCTAATTGCACAGTGCTTGGGGAGGATTAATAACACAATGTTAACACAGAATCAGGCACCTAATACCCCAAAATGGGTAGAAATAATAACAATAATAATACATTTTTATTCCAAACTGTTAAAGATCAAATTATAAATCCGCCCCGCTCCACTCATATGTTGGAGGCCTAACTCCAGAATGTGACCTTATTTGGAGGGTCTTTACAGAGTTAATCAACTTAAAATGAAGTCACTAAAGTGGGCCCTGTGTGTGTTAGTCATACGGTCATGTCCAACTCTTTGTGATCCTGTAGACTGTAGCCCTCCAGTCTCCCCGTCCATGGAATTCTCCAGGCAAGAATACTGGAGTGGATTGCCATTTCCTCCTCCAGGGAATCTTCCTGACCCAGGGATCAAATCCAAGTTTCCCGCATTGCAGGCAGATTCTTTACCATCTGAGAAGTTAAGTTAACACAGTATAAATAGTGTCATTATAAAGAGAGGAAATTTGGACACAGGCATGGACAAGAAGAAGAAGGCAGTCTGGGGTGATACTTCTATAAGCCAAAGATGCTAAAGATGCTGGCAAAGCTAGGTGGGAGCATGGAACAGTCTCCCTCAGGGGTACAGAAAGAACCAACCCTGCTGATGCCGTGATCTTGGACTTCCAGCCTCCAGAGCTATGAGATGCTGATGAAATTCAGTTGCTTGAACACCCAGTTTGTGGTAGTTTACCTGCGCTGAAACTAAGAATAGAGACGTTCCACTGGAACGACAGCACAGCAAAGGAGGCAGAGCCGGACAACGCTGCAGTCAGTGTGAGTCTTTCTGGAATGAAAATCCTTATTGCTGTCTACAGGTAACCTGTTGGTTGCCATGGTCTCCATCCACACCCTTCTCCAGCCCCTGTCCTGAGCCCCTTCCCCTGAACACTCAGGACACACCACCTCCTTTTCCTTTGACACATTCTGCTCTCCTGACTTGCACTTCAGTTAGGACGACAGACTTCCCAGAAGAGATCCTGATTTAACTGATCTAGGGTCGGGCTCAGAAAATCACACTTATTTTAAATGTTCTTGGAATGATCTTCATGTGCAGGGGAGTGAGGATTCTGCCTTATCCCAGGCCCTCAGAGCAGGTCCACAGCCTCCTTCCCTGGTATCCACTGCATGCCATCCAATGGGTGTCCCAGTGGGCGGGAGATGAGGGGACTGAGTCCTAGGTAACAGATAAATATACCTCTGCAATGCTCCGGCCCCGTGGTACACACTCATCAGCGTGTGCACTTGAACCATCAGGGAAGCAGCCTCACTGCCCACTGCTCATCCAGGCTCCCTGTCACCCACACTTGGTGCCACTCCAGGAGCTTCCTTGCCTTCACAGATCAGAAATCACTAAGCTCCACACACTAGGGTAAGACCCATCAGACCTCCAGCAGTTCCCAGCCAGCTGCGCTTCAAAAAAAATCCCACAGGTCACTCTCCTATCTCTTCAGAATGAGAACCTTCTGGTGTGGATGGACTGTCTTTTCTGAAAGAACAACAACAACAATAATAAAGCAATCAAGAGTCAAACAAACAAACCCTCTCCCTGTTGAAAATAACTGAGTGTCTCCCCATCTCTTTGTTTTTTTAATATTGACTATATTTCTTGTGCTGTACAATATGCCCTTGTAGCTTATTTTATTTTTTTTGCTGCATCTCTTGGCATGTGAGATCTTAGTTCCCCGTGCGTGCTAAGTTGTTTCAGTTGTGTCCAAGTCTTGAGACCCTATAGACTGTATGTAGCCCAATAGGCTCCTCTGTCCACGGGATTCTCTAGGCAAGAATACTGGAGTGATTTGCCACGCCCTCCTCCAGGGGAATCTTCCCAACCCAGGGATCGAACTGGAATGGCTTGCCATGTCCTCCTCCAGGGGATCTTCCTGACCCAGGCATCGAACCTGTGGCTTCTGCATTGGCAGGCAGATTCTTTACCGCTGAACCACAGGGAAGCCACTTAGTTCCCTGACCAGGAATCAAACTTGCACCCTTTGCATTGGAAGTGCAGAGTCTTAACCAGTGAACTGCCAGGGGAGTCCCAACATCACCTGTTTTTAAAAGTTAAAACGCATTATGAGCTTTGTCATGGCCTTTGCCATCCTCACTAGCAAAGAAGCTAATCCTTTTCCTTCTCCTGTTGTGCACGTGCTGACATGTGGAAACTGCTCTCTCCTGCGGCAGCCTTTGTCCTGCCTCAGGGCTTCTGTTCCTATTTGTTCCTTCTGCCTGGACTGTGTCCTGCCCTGTGGACCCACTTGGACCACTTTATCAACACTTAGCTCAGGAATCTCCTTTCCTGAACCCTCCCCACTTAAAACTCTCCATCCACACCCCACTCCCAGGTGGCCTGGGTCCTAGGGGCTCCTGTTGGCATTCTGGATTTGCTTTGACAGCCCTTGTTCTTGACGATATATTTATATTCTCACCCACCACAATGGTCTGTAGTCCTGAGGATGCAGACTGTCTCATTCAAGTCTTTGTCGCCAGCATTTAGCCCAGCATCTGGTACACATTAGATACCCAGCAAATATTTGTTAAAGAATGAGTAAATCACATTCATTGATATTTACGAGTGCTTCACAGTTTACAACATGTTTCAAACGGCACATGGTATGAATAAAAGGGTAAGAAAGTTCACACGGCTCTAGTGGTCCTTCCCATGAGGGCTCCTGCCAATCCTGTCTCAATTTTAAATGAGCTACTCTTCTCCAAGGTCTGCAATGGAAGGACAGATGTTGCGGGGTGGGGGGATTGGGGGGTGGTGGGCAGGGGAAGGGTGTTGGTTTTTAAACTTGGGCAAAGGAGGATGAGTACAGATGTGCTGGGGCAGAGAGGGTGACCAGCTTCCTTTCACTGCAGTGTGATTGACCCCATGACCCCAGCCACCCCCTCCTCCAAGCCAAATCCCAGAATTCCGCCATTTACAAGGAAAAGAAAGAAAGAGAAGTCACTCAGTTGTGTCCAACTCTTTCCGACCCCATGAACTATAGCTGACCAGGCTCCTTCGTCCATGGGATTTTCCAAACAAGAATACTGGAGTGGGTTGCCGTTTCCTTCTCCAGGGAATCTTCCTGATCCAGGGATTGAACCTGGCTCTCCCACACTGCAGGCAGACTCTTAACCATCTGAGCCACCAGGGAAGCCTGGTGGCTTTACCAGGAAAGGTCAGCGCAATTAGCAAACATGCCTCTGGCCACACAAAGGGACGGGTGGTGGTGTTCCTATCTGTGAGCACAGGCTCCTCTCCCAGATCAGCCATATCCTGCCCACAAAAGGCTGTTTCCTTCCGGTTTGTTCAACCCCAGAGCGCTCAGGGAGGTTCAGTGTCCACCTTGAGTCTTGGCCCATCACCAAGACTTCTAGTGAAGTCATTTGGAAGAGGTGAGGGGCAATGAATTGGGAATCACAAAGAAGGAGAACTGGGTTTCCCAGGTAGTGCTAGAGGTAAAGAACCAGCCAGTCAGTGCAGGCGACATAAGAGAAGAGGGGTCGATCCCTGGGTCAAGAAGATCCCCTGGAAGAAGGCATTGCAACCCACTCCAATATTCTTGCCTGGAGAATTCCATGGATGGAGGAGCTTGGTGGACTAGAGTCCATGCAGTCGCAGAATTGGACACAACTGAAGTGACTTGGCACGCATGCACATGCAGGCACAGGAGAACTGGCTTCAAGGCAGTTCCTGGGCAGGGCCTTCTTGCCTGAGGCCCCCGAGAGACTCTTGGACTGATAGGAGCCCAGCTCCTAAAATACCCCCAGCCTGGTCCCCTCCCTCAAGTCCAGGGGGTGACAGCATTAAAAGACACTACTGTCACGCACATCCTGCCTTCGGAATTGTTTAGGCCAGTTCTCGTCTGTCCATTTCACTCCTGCTTCTTCTTTTCTGCTTTCTTTCCAGATCTCGTCCTCTCTTGGCTCCAGTTCTTCATCACCTTGTGTGGATCAACAACTCAGTTTCAAATTGGCCTTCTCAGCTTCAGCAGCAACCACTCCACCCACTGCCCTCACCCAGCCTGCCTCCCACCTGTGCCTCCAACAGCCCCAAGACCACCCATATCCACCAGACTCTGCCTCGTGGTTTCACAGGCTGCCCAAACTCCACTGCACTCTGAGTCTTGTCTAGTTTGTGCCAGTCCAACAAGGCCTCTGTCCAATGGGGAGATGTGTCTCTCTCTGAAGCTGTCGTTAGACCAAGAGGTGGCATTAAGCCCAGGATCACTGCCTAGCTCCAGTCAAAGCCGAGCTGATACCTTGTCTATGAAATTGGGTGGTTCCTTCTTTTGTCTCTTGAAAAGACTGATCACTATGAAGCTCACAACCAGATGGAAAAACCTCCCACCTACAACTCGTCCCTTTGCGAAGGAGTTAAACCTTTTCGTGTCTTTATCACTTACTGACTTTATCCTGATCTCAATCTACTTGTTTTGCCTTACTCTGTTATGTTTTGCTTCTAATTTTTAAATTCTCAAATCCTTAGGAAGGAGGATTAAAAATGAGCAAATCAATTAAATGGAATGATTAGACTCAATGGAGATTAGCCGTAACATGATCACATTCTATATTCTCTAAGAAGTCTCTGAGATGAGAATTAATTGGGAACTTTGAAATAAATCAGGTAACCAGACACATAAATGAATCCTGGAATCACAGATAGGCAGCCAGGGAAGGGAATTTTGAGGTTTCCTAATCTAACATGTTTGAGTAAACTCCGGGAGTTTGTGATGGACACGGAGGCCTGGTGTGCTGTGATTCATGGGGTTGCAAAGAGTCGGACATGACTGAGCGACTGAACTGAACTGAATCTAACATTTGGGGTTTCCCTGGTGGCTCAGTGGTAAAGAACCCACCTACCAATGCAGGCAACACGGGCTTGATCCCTGGATCAGGTGGAGACCCTGGAGAAGGAAATGGCAACTCACTCCAGTATTCTTGCCTGGGAGATCCCATGGACAGAGGAGCCTAGTGGATAGGATCACGAAGGGTCCGACATGACAGAATCTGAGCGTGCAAACTGACATTTGCAATTTAAAGATGGGAATAAAAAAACTAAAGACCAGAAAAAACTCACCCAAAAGTCAGGAGTGAATGTGTGTCAAAGAGTATATCCTTCATAAAGATAACATACTTAATTCAATAATCCATTTTTAAAAAATCAAACTACTACTATCGAAAGGATGGTGTAGCAATGTGGTTGAGAGAATGGCCTTTGGATTCAGAAAGCCCTGACCCAAGATGTACTTTCCCCTCCATGCAGTGTAGATCCTTGTACGCACTTCAGAGGGTTGCCCCAATGACCAAATGAGCCCTGACCCGTGTAGCCTTCAGTGCAACTCATGCCATCGAGCCAAGCTAAGGAGTGTCAGTTACATGTTTCCAGTCTCCAGGCTCTTAGCATGACATTCTTTCCCCTTGTGATGGAGCAGGAGAATCTGGCATCCCAGTCATCGAGATACTGGGATTACAAACTCTGAACTATGGCCCTCACTCCATCAGCTTCTAGTTACAAAGGGAGGTCTTGAGTGAATCACTGATTGGAAAACTCTTATGGTTACACAGTAGCTATTGTTCTTGTTCAGTTGCTAAGTCATGTCCAACTCTTTGTCACTCCATGGACTGCAGCATGCCAGATTGCCCTGTCCTTCACCATCTCCCTCAGCTTGCTCAAACGCATGTCCATTGGGGCTTTCCTGGTGGCTCAGTCAGTAAAAAATCCACCTGCAATGTGGGAGACCTCGGTTCGATCCCTGGGTTGGGAAGATCCCTTGGAGGGGGGCATGGCAAAACACTCCAGTATTCTTGCCTAGAGAATTCTGTGGCCAGAGGAGCCTGGCGGTCTGCAGTCCATGGGATTGGAAAGAGCTGGACACAACTGAGTGACTAAGCACAGCACACAGCACATCTCCACTGAGTCAGTGATGCCACCCAACCATCTCATCCTCTGCCACCTCCTTCTCCTTCTGCCCTCAATCCTTCCCATCATCAGGTTTTGTTTTTTTTCCCAGGGAGTGGCGGCCAAAGCATTGGAGCTTCAGCTTCAGCACCAGTCAGTCCTTCCAGCGAATACTAAAGGTTGATTTCCTTTAGGATTGACTGGTTTGATCTCCTTGCTGTCCAAGGGACTCTTGAGAGTCTTCTCCAACACCACAAATTCAAAAGTATCAATTTAAATTGTGATTCTATTATAATAGTGGTTAACACAGGGCAGTTCAGTTCAGTTCAGTTGCTCAGTCATGTCTGACTCTTTGCGACCCCATGAACTACAGCACGCCAGTCAGGCCTCCCTGTCCATCACCAACTCCTGTCCACCCAAACCCATGTCCATTGAGTCAGTGATGCCATCCAACCATCTTATCCTCTGTTGCGCCCTTCTCCTCTGGCCCTCAATCTTTCCCAGCATCAGGGTCTTTTCAAATGAGTCAGCTCTTCACATCAGGTGGCCAAAGTATTGGAGTTTCAGCCTCAACATCAGTCCTTCCAATGAACACCCAGGACTGATCTCCTTTAGGATGGACTGATTGGATCTCCTTGCAGTCCAAGGGACTCTCAAGAGTCTTCTCCAACACCACAGGACAAATTTATTTCAAAAACAAAAACAAAAAAACATAAAGCTGGGACGCACAACTCAGCTTCCTACCAGAGAATCAATGATTCCATTATGGAGAAAAATCACACATCAGATTGGGCCCAATAGGATCCCCCTGGTGCCAGAACAATGGATCAATATAAATGGGTAAAATGTCCAATTTGCTGCCGTGATAGCTATATATATTTCAGACAGAGTCACCAAACTATTAAAATGTCGTGCAGACAGCTTAGAGTTTGACTTTATTCTTCTTACTATCTTCAGATAACCTCCCATGCTAACTTAACATACCAAAGACAAAAACAGTGCACGTGTAAGGAAAAGAGAGAGAGTTTTCTCAATCCTTGTAGTCATGAACCTTTGGTTCTGCCAGACTGTCTTCCTCACCACGCTTTGGGTATTTCACCAGCTCTGGGCCAGAGAAGCTCTGGAACTCTATTTCTTTCCTACCATGCCTGTTTGGGCAAGGCTTTGAATCTCCATGTTCTCATATTTGAAACAGGAAAAACAATATCCACCTTGCTAGGATGTTTGAAAGTAGGACAAAACTTAGAAGTTTCCGATACATGGTAGAAGGCCTGTGTGTGCTGTATGGACTCAGCCGTGTCCTACCCTTTGTGACCCTATGAACTTCTTTGCCCATGGGATTTTCCATGCAAGAATATTGGAGCAGGTTGCTGTTTCCTCCTCCATGGGATCTCTCAACCCAGGAATCAAGCCCACATCTCTAGCATCTCCTGCATTGCAGGCAGATTCTTTACTGCTGAGCCACAGGGGAAATATTATAGTGGAAGCATAATGACAGTGGCTCATTCATCCTAGCCTCTTTCTCTTTGCCCGTAGAATTAGCTCTTCTAGAATGTGTTCATGTCTCTTCTCTATCTAAATCCCATCTATTTTTCAAGATCAGATTAAGACAATACATCCTCCTGGATACATCCCCACACACTTCCCAGTCCATACAGATCTGGCACTTCTAATTTCTAGCACGTAATGTTAGAACTACCTACTTATAAGATTAGAGAAAGGTACTGGTATGTGACATTCAAGATGGCAGCAGGCTTGCCATACATGTTTTATCTGTTCTCCCCACCCCTTCCCCATTATTCCAGTCATGCTAGACCAGCCCACAGCCATGCTACTTATAAATACTGTAATTAGTAGAAACTATGTTTTATGAGAGACAGATCCATGTCTTATTCTCTGAAGTCCTAGAGTCTAGCACTGTTTCAGAACCATAGCAGAATCCCAGGTGCATAAATTTCCTAGGGCTTCGTAACAAAGTACCATAACCTGGGTGCCTGAAGACTGCAGAAGTCTATTCTTTCATGATTCGGTTCAAGAGGCTAGAAGTGCAAGAAAGGTGAGCTGTGCTCTTTCCAAAGATCCTTTCAGGGAGGGCCTTCCCTTGCTTCTTGCAGCTAGTAGCCCCAGGAATCCCTTGGCTTACAGCAGCATCACAGTCTCCTCTGTCCCTGTCGCCACGTGGCATTCTCTCTGTGTGCAAATCTGAGTCCTCACAAGAATCGTCTTTAACAACCTTATTTCTACAAATAGTCTCTAAGGCAACGCAGGCTTTTTCTAGCATGAATCTCAAAAGTCTTCAAGCTTCTACCCATTATTCATTCCAAAGCCATGACCACAGTTTTAGGTATCTTTTACAGGGCACCTTACTCTTGATTCCAAACTCTGAATCAGTCAGGATTCTTGACAGAAAGAGAACCAATAGCATGTGTGTATCTGTCTGACTCTCTGTATGTATGTGTCTGTCAACAGACAAATGATAGATGGATAAACAGATATATAAATAGATTTATTTTAAGGAATTGGTTCATGTAACTGTCGGGCTGGCAAGTCTAAAATTTCCAGCACAGCCCAGAAGCCTGGACACTCAAGCAGGATTTCTATGCTGCAGCTTTGAGGCAGAATTTCTACTCCTCCAAGAAACTTCAGTTTTTGCTCCCCAGGTCTTCACCTGATTAGATGAGGCCCACCCACACTATCAAAGGTGATCTTCTTCAAGTCCACTGATTAGAGATGCTAATCACATCTTCAAAATATCTTCACAGCAACATCTAGACTAGTGTTTGATCAAACAACTGGCACCAAAATCTAATCAAGTAGTCACACAGACTTAACCATTGCATAGGGCTTGGAGTCCTGGTTAAGTTTTTACCTTTGTCATTAACTTACTTGGAATCACTGCTAATTCATACTGCCTTTCATTTACTCCACTATAAAAGAGAAAAGTTTGGAGCAACTCCAGAAAATCCCATCAGGCTCTAAAATCTATACTTCATATAATGTACACTCCAGCTTATCCTGAATTGCTCCCCTCTGGTCCTCCTCTGTCCATCAGTCATTGATTTCACTATCATTCCTGTCCATATTCCTTTCCTAAACCCCCTCCCTCCTTTAAGCCTGCTACTTAACTAACACTATTGATCTCAGAGGCATAAGGTGGGGAGACTTGGCATGGATTATAATACACATGCCACTCTCAATGAGCATTTCAGTGGGTAAAAGAATACACCTGCAATGCAGGAGATACAGGTTGATCCTTGGGTCAGGAAGATCCCCTGGAGGAGAGCATGGCAACTCACTCCAGTATTCTTGCCTGGAGAATCCCATGGACAGAGGAGTCTGGTGAGCTACAGTCCACAGGGTTGCTAAGAGTGGGACGTGACAGAAGTGACTTAGCACACATGCACTCTTGATGGAAAGAAAATTTATCTTGGAAAGTTATTTATTCAGTTGGATGAAAGGACAAATGCTGTCTCCTTGAATGATATAAAGTAAGAGAACAAACCACTTTGTTAGGCCTAAGCTGGAAGCAAACAGAAGACTGTAGACACAACACAGTTCCTACCCTATGAGTCATTTGAATTACCTGATGAACAAATTGAACAGATACAGGGCAACGGGCTATAATGAGCATGCACAGATGCCGCTTGAATCCTGTACATATGGCACCTTTTTTTCCAGACATCTTATTTTCTTTAGCCCCAAAGCCATCCTAATATTTCAGATTCACGCTGTGATTTTTTTTTTTTTAGCAGAATGAAATGACAGGAGCTCAAAGTTATATCAGTGATTATATTCTGCTCAGATGAGAATGATTATGAGTTCCAAGCTGCTAGGGAGACCTCTAGCAACAATCAGGAAAATAATTTGTTTGTGCCAAATAATTAGGTAGAGCATTTTTAGTGAAGAAGTTAAGAAAGAAAGCTGTGAGGTATCTTGGATCTGAGGAATTTTGTCCCTGCAATCCATGAGCTAAAGGGTTAAGTCCCTGAAGCCTCAGGTTCAGTTCAGTTCAGTTTAGTCACTCAGTCGTGTCCGACTCTTTGCAACCCCATGAACTGTAGCACGCCAGGCCTCCCTGTCCATCACCAACCCCCAGAGTTTACCCAAATTCATGTCCATTGAGTCAGTGAGGCATCCAACCATCTCATCCTCTGCTAGCCCCTTCTCCTCCTGCCCTCAAACTTTCCCAGAATCAGGGTCTTTTCAAATGAGTCAGCTCTTTGCATCAGGTGGCCAAATTATTGGAGTTTCAGCTTCAACATTAGTCCTTCCAATGAAAACCCAGAACCAATCTCCTTTAGGATGGACTGGTTGGATCTCCTTGCAGTCCAAGGGACTCTCAAGAGTCTTCTCCAACACCAGAGTTCAAAAGCATCAACTCTTTGGCACTCAGCTTTCCTTATAGTCCAATTCTCACATCCATACATGACCACTGGAAAAACCATAGCCTTGATTAGACAGACCTTTGTTGTCAAAGTAATGTCTCTGCTTTTGAATATGCTATCTAGGTTGATCATAACTCTCCTTCCAAGGAGTAAGCGTCTTTTAATTTCATGGCTGCAATCACCATCTGCAGTGATTTTGGAGCCCCCCAAAATAAAGTCAGCCACTGTTTCCACTATTTCCCCATCTATTTGCATGAAGTGACAGGACCAGATGGCACGATTTTAGTTTTCTGAATGTTGAGCTTTAAGCCAACATTTTCACTCTCTTCTTTTACTTTCATCAAGAGGCTCTTTAGATCTTATTCCCTTTCTGCCATAAGGGTGGTGTCATCTGCATATCTGAGGTGACTGATATTTCTCCCAGCAATCTTGATTCCAACTTGTGTTTCATCCAGCCCAACATTTCTCATGATGTACTCTGCATATAAGTTAAGTAAGCAGAATGACAATATACAACCTTGAGGTACTCCTTTTCCTATTTGGAACCAGTCTGTTGTTCCATGTCCAGATCTAACTGTTGCTTCCTGACCAGCATACAGGTTTCTCAAGAGGCAGGTCAGGTGGTCTGATACTCCCATCTCTTTCAGAATTTTCCACAGTTTATTGTGATCCACACAGTCAAAGGCTTTGGCATAGTCAATAAAGCAGAAACAGATGTTTTTCTGGAACTCTCTTGCTTTTCCAATGATCCAGTGGATGTTGGCAATTTGATCTCTGGTTCCTCTGCCTTTTCTAAAACCAACAAGAATGTCTGGAAGTTTATAGTTCACATATTGCTAAAGCCTGGCTTGGAGAATTTTGAGCATTACTTTACTAGCGTGTGAGATGAGTGCAATTGTGTGGTAGTTTGAGCATTCTTTGGCTTTGCCTTTCTTTGGGATTAGAATGAAAACTGACCTTTTCCAGTCCTGTGGCCACTGCTGAGTTTTCCAAATGTGCTGGCATATTGAGTGCAGCGCTTTCACAGCATCATCTTTCAGGATTTGAAATAGCTCAACTGGAATTCCATCACCTCCACTAGCTTTGTTCATAGTGATGCTTCCTAAGGCCCTCTTGACTTCACATTCCAGGATGTCTGGCTCTAGGTGAGTGATCACACCATCATGATTATCTGGGTCATGAAGATCTCTTTTGTACAGTTCTTCTGTGTATTCTTGCCACCTCTTCTTAATATCTTCTGCTTCTGTTAGGTCTATACCATTTCTGTCCTTTATTGTTTCCATCTTTGCATGAAATGTTCCCTTGGTATCTCTAATTTTCTTGAAGAGGTCTCTAGTCTTTCCCATTCTATTGTTTTCCTCTATTTCTTTGCATTGATTGCTGAGGAAGGCTTTCTTATCTCTCCTTGCTACTCTTTGGAACTCTGCATTCAAATGTGTATATCTTTCCTTTTCTCCTTTGCTTTCTGCTTCTCTTCTTTTCACAGCTATTTGTAAGGTCTCCTCAGACAGCCATTTTGCTTTTTTGCATTCCTTTTCCTTGGGGATGGTCTTGATCCCTGTCTCCTGTACAGTGTCACAAACCTCTGTCCATAGTTCATCAGGCACTCTGTCTATCAGATCTAGTCCCTTAAATCTATTTCTCACTTCCACTGTATAGTCATAAGGGATTTGATTTAGGTCATACCTGAATGGCCTAGTGTTTTTCCCCTCTTTCTTCAATTTAAGTCTGAATTTGGCAATAAAGAGTTCATGATCTCAGCCACAGTCAGCTCCTGGTTTTGTTTTTGCTGACTCTATAGAGTTTCTCCAACTTTTACTGCAAGTAATATAATCAGTCTGATTTTGGTGTTGAACATCTGGTGAGGTCCATGTGTAGAGTCTTCTCTTTTGTTGTTGGAAGAGGGTGTTTACTATGACCAATGGGTTCTCTTGGCAAAACTCTATTAGCCTTTGCCCTGCTTCATTCTGTACTCCAAGGCCAAATTTACCTGTTACTCCAGGTGTTTCTTGACTTCCTACTTTTGCATTCCAGTCTGGTATAATGAAAAGGACATCATTTTGGGATGTTAGTTTTAAAAGGTCTTGTAGTTCTTCATAGAACTGTTGAACTTCAGCTTCTTCAGCTTTACTGGTCAGGGCATAGACTTGGATTACTGTCATTCTGTCATTTTTGAGATTGCATTCAAGTACTGCATTTCGGATTCTTTTGTTGACTATGATGGCTACTCCATTTCTTCTAAGGGATTCCTGCCCACAGTAGTAGATATAATGGTCATCTGAGTTAAATGCCCCCATTCCAGTCCATCTTAGTTTGCTGATTCCTAGAATATCGACATTCACTCTTGCCATCTCCTGTTTGACCACTTCCAATTTGCCTTGATTCATGGACCTAATATTCCAGGTTCTTATGCAATATTGCTCTTTATAGCATCAAACCCTGGTTCTATCACCAGTCACATCTACAACTGGGTGTTGTTTTTGCTTTGGCTCCATCACTTCATTCTTTCTGGAGTTATTTCTCCACTGATCTCCAGTAGCATATTGGGCACCTACCAACCTGGGGAGTTCATCTTTCTGTGTCCTATCTTTTCGCCTTTTCATATTGTTCATGGGGTTCTCAAGGCAAGAATACTGAAGAGGTTTGCCATTCACTTCTCCAGTGGACCACATTCTGTCAGACCTCTCCACCATGACCCGTCTGTCTTGGGTGGCCCCACATGGCATGGTTTTGTTTCATTGAGTTAGACAAGGCTGTGGTCCATGTGATCAGATTGGCTAGTTGTCTGTGACTGTGGTTTCAGTCTGTCTGCCCTCTGATGCCCTCTCTCAGCGCCTACCTTCTTACTTGGGTTTCTCTTACCTTGGACGTGGAGTATCTCTTCACAGCTGCTCCAGCAAAATGCAGCCGCTTCTCCTTACCTTGGACGTGGGGTAGCTCCTCACGTCCGCCGCTCCTGACCTTGGACATCAGTCTCAGGTTTCTTACTTTTAAATTAGAAATAATAATATATCCACCTTATATAATTGTGATGATTGAATGAGAAATACATCATCACATATATTGTAAAGTGTACCGTGAAAAGATGGTGTGTAAGAAATATCCACAAAATGAAAAGTGAAAACTTTTAATTGAAGATCCCTGGAGAGACTAGGTTGTTATTAAAACATGCAAACTTTCTCCTTTCTCCTTTCAAGAGCAGACCATATATCCACCCGTCCACCTAACACTGGCCATGTGCCTTGCTTTGGCCAATGAGATGTTAACTGACTCGGCCTGTCCCAGGGCAAAGACAGGAGAAACACGGATCACAGAAGCCACAGTGAGCTGATCCTAGATAATTCTTATAAGCGTGTGGATGCCCATCAGACCATCAGCTGACCACAGACAATGAGAACAAAGAGTTGTTGCTGTAGGCTACGGAGCTTGAGAGTAGTTTGTTAGGTGGTAATTTTGTGACATTAACTGACTTATCTTTTCTCTTCACAGGGTGATCTTATGTTTTGGTTTACCTGGAAGTGGTATGGTTTACATCTGTTTTTCAGAGTGTCATCTTTTTAACACTGTCTTAGATTTTTCCTTTTCTTTCTTTCTTTTTCTTCCTTTCTTCCTCTCTCCCTCCTTCTCTTTATCCCCTCCTTCTCCCCTTGAGTGTCCAGCATCCTGGGCCCAGTAACCCCAAATGACCGATGCCCCCAGAGGAGGAAGCAGAAATCTGTCCTTGACAGCTTCTAATTTCTTTCTCTCTCTCTCAGGGTTTTTTTTTTTTTTTTTTTTTTTTTTACATTTTGCCTCACCCCTTGAAGCTTGCCTTTAAGTGCAACTCTTAAGACTCCAAGGTTTGGGTCAAGAAGGTTCTTGTTAAATATTTTTAATGGCAATCTGACAATGCAGTGTTTTGATGTTCTCATGAGGTCACAACTTACATTCTTTTAAATGTCCTTAAACATCATGTCTCACACCAACTTAGAAGAACTTCTATTTAGTAGTGAGAAATGCCAACAATATGCATTAAAAACAAGATGTTCTTTTGTGTCACAAGCCAAGAAAAGTTTTTAGAAAACTTACTTCAAGGCCACATCATTACCTATGTGCCAGCTACCAACTAAGTGGAAAGTGTTGAAGTCATATCTCAAGTGACAATGCTGTGTTGTGTCTGTTCTTGATTATATTGCATTGTAGGGCAAAAGTGACAAGTTTCAGGGACTTTCTACAGCATAGAATTTCAGAGTGAAATGGTCACAAAGAGTTTTTGAGAAAGTTATGATTAGCTTCTGGTGCAAAGACCACCATTTTCTCATTGTTCAAAGTGAATCTGATGCATCATAGCCAACAAACATATTACAAAGCGTTTTCTATAAACTGTGAATCATGTGTGGTACAAGAGTGTGCTTCTCTGCTACATCCTTCTATTAGCCATTTCTATCATTATTGGAGGTGTAACTGTTAATGCTTCAGGGTTAATACCTTTTAAAAATCACTCAGAGGAGAATGCTGTGGTCAATTTAACGTGACAATACATGAGTTGTCACATAGGGGTCTTTGAGAAGTAGTATCTATTTTTTAGTTTATATATATATATGCCAAAGGTCATAGATACTCCCAGGAATTGTGCAGCTAAAATGGGGGCAATGTGAAGATAACATATCTGGTAGCAATGATTCATGCAATTCTCAGGACATGACCTTCCACATACAGCTTTGATACATGTAAGCAGCGCAATTACCATCTGTACCTGGCTGTGACCCTTTTCATTTTAGATGACCCTGCTCCATGTGTCATTTCCTTGAATTTAGAAAGTCACCTGTGAGGAGGATAGAGCAATGTCACAAATCTCCTGAGATTTATGTAGAAAACATTGAAAAAGAGCCATATTTCCCTTTTTTAAGTTTTCTGCGGCTTCATTTTATCCTAAGTACAATCTAATTGGAAAAACAGTATAAATGTTAGATTCCTTTTCTGCCCAAGGCTGTTCAAGTTCAAAGGAAAATGAAATTGTGCAAACTTGATCAATCGAAAGGAAAATTTATTGTAAGGATCATCTTTTCAGCCTAGACATACAGGTAATATCATCCTGCCAGACTTCATAGGAACAGAGATGGAAACTAAGGCTGTCCTCTCTTCCCTCCAAGGGCCACATTGAATTTCTTATTTCTGCTTTTCTTCATCTCCTGTTTGGTTCAATTGATTTCCTCCAGGACCTCCCATGGCAGGCAGCCCCTAGCTCCCCATACACAACTGCATAGCTATAGCTCTACCACCATTGGGTAAGTAGTTATAGGGCTTCATAAAAACAGAAAACGTAGATAACTCAACCCTTCCTATGAATGGGTTCCCTTGGGACAGAGTGTCATCTTCCATCCTTGGCTATGGATAGGGCAATGGGAAGTTTTAGAACAACGCTGGAAAATTAAATATCTAATTAACCTCTGTTAATATATTCCATGTGCCAGAAACCAGGCTAAATATTTAATATTTTTTTTCAATTTTGTCTAACTGTCAAACCTGTAAAGAGTATTATTATTCTTATTTTACCAATGAAGAAACTGATTCACTGACTTGTCATAGACTGCAGGTTAGAAAGTTGTGAAGTTATTCTTTTTGTTCTGGGCAACTAGTTCCAAAACCATGCTTTTATTCCCTCTGCCATATTGCATCTCATAATGTCTAAATTCAATACTATCTCAACCTTAAGGAGTCATTTTGAGACATTTATGGAGCTTTTACATTTGAGCCCAAAGTTTATTTGGATCCCTAGAAGTCTAAGAATTATTAAAAAAAAAAACAACAAAACATTGAGAATAAAAGGAAGACAACAGTGAGACACTCACATCACACATTCACACCCACTGATTAAAACAGTGAGGCAGTATTGTAAGGTGCAAAGTAATAAAATAAAGATTACAGAAAACAACCCATCTTATCTATGAGTACTTAGCATATGATGAAGCTAATAATTCAAATCATCAGAGAAAGAATAAATTATTCCCCAAATGAGGCAAAAACATTAGCCAAGAGAATAGAGTCATATTTCACAACATACAGAATTTTAAATTTTAAATTCTGGGCACATTAAGTGTATATGTCATTTATTTAATACATATTTATGAAATATCACTATTACCTAATGCTATACGTGGCAAGCATTGACTCATATCCAAAATGAGTCTTATGTCAGTTTTGTCATTTTGATAAAACTGATTCTCTTTGAGTCTAATTTTTTCACTCACCAAACATTTACTGAGCACTTTCACTGGGCCACACACTAGGATTGCAGTCAATCAGCATAGTCTCTGCCTTTATTTACCAACTCTGTTATTCTTCCATGTTCCCGCAGTACCCAGTTTTATTTTCAGAGTTTTGAATAGTCACTATGGCCAAGAACTTTACTGTATTGTAAAGCACATAGAAGAAAAAAAAAAAAGAGGTAAAGGAGAAAGAGGAGATGGAGAAGATGGGGAAGGAAGAGAATGGGAAAGAAGAAAGAAAAGAAGGAAGAAAGGAAGGGAGGAGGGAAAAAGGACGGAAGGAAGAGAGGAAGGAAGACTATTGATTAGCTCCTCCGGTTAGGAGAAGTATATTCTAGTTGTACAGGTACACAAACAGATTACTTCACTCCAATGTGATAGATGCTAAAAATGATATAATGACTGGCTGCTAAGGATGCCAAGGATGACTGGCTGCACAGAGGAAGAGCATTTGGCTGGATGTAGGCATCCCAGGAAGATTTTCTGAAAATCATGATGCCAGAGCAGGGTTCTGAAGGCCAACAGAAGTCAACCACTGGAAGAAAAGAATAGGGACAGATTGAATAAGTACATACTGAATTGATTGAATAAGTAATGAATGATTGATTGAATGGATCAATAAGTAAGAGGATGGAGGAATCAAAAATGTCTGTGAGTTCTGACCTCTCGACTTTTAATTAGCCGTTGGAGAAAACAGATAGAGACAGAGGGATCCAATTATTCTCCCAGAACAAATCTAAAGAGAACTTCTCTGTTAGAATGCTTTTGGAGGCATGTAACAGAATATAGGACAAAACAAGGCATACATAGTAAACGAATCTCTAAGGATGCAAATTCTTAAGACAGAAATTTGGGTTGTTTCACAGGTCAGTTACACACCAGGCCTCTGGGCAACGTCTCTCTAATTGTCTTGTATAAAAACAACATTCCTGGTGTGTTTCCTCCATTCTCACACTACTCCACCACACTACTCACTTCTGACACTGCATGCATGGAAAAATCCACACATCAAGCAATTCTGTGACACCAGTATTAAAACCTGACATTTTTTACCTGGAGCTCCTGAAGGTAGTGTCAAGGGATCCATTCCAAGAGATTGCACTCCTCCTACCACATACACACACACACACACACACACACACACACTTCAGACACCAATTACAAGGCCACGTTGTTATCTGTGCTTCTGATCAATACTCTAGAAATTAGAGGTTCCCACAAGCCCCTCTCAAGGATTGATTAACTTGTTAGTGTGGCTCACAGAATTCAGGAAACCAGTCTACTCACTAGATTTGTTGTTGTTCAGTCTCTAAGTCATGTCTGACTCTTTGCAACCCCACGGACTGCAGCCCACCAAGCCTCTCTGTCCCTCACTATCTCCTGGAGTTTGCCCAAGTTCATGTCCACTGAGTCAGTGATGCTATCCAACCATCTCATCCTCTGCCACCCTCTTCTCCTTTTGCTTTGCTCAATCTTTCTGAGCATCAGGGTCTTTTCCAATGAGTCAGCTGTTTGCATCAGGTGGCCAAAATATTAGAGCTTCAACTTACTAGATTACCATTTTATAGCAAATGATACTAAAAGCTACTAATAAACAGCTGGGAGAAGACACACATAGGGTGGGGACCAGAACAGTCCTGAGCACAGGAGTTTCTGTCCTCACGAAACCCCAGGGTACATCACTCTCCAAATACAAGACTGCTTTCCGGTTTAACCTGGAAGCTCTCTGAAATGTCCTTTTGGGGTTTTATTAGGTAGCTTCATTACATAGACATAATCGATGAAGTCACTGGCCAGTGATGACTGAACTCAATCTCCAGCCCCTCTCCTTTCCCTGGGGATCAGAGGATGTGGCTGAAATTCCCAATCCTCTAGTCAAGGTTGGTTCCCCTGGCACCAGTCCCCATCCTTAGAGGCTTTCCAAAAGTCACCTCATTATCATAACCAGGTATGTGAAGGGGGCTTGCTATATGTGACAAAAGACATCCATTTCACAGCTATTATGCAGTTTCAGCAACTGGGAACCAAAGAAAACGTTCTAACAAAAAATACCCTTCATTCCATTAGGCATGACGTATCACATGACCCTGCTTAGCTACAATTAAGGCTTGAGAAAAAAAAGCATCTGGCATTTCAGTCTCTTTAGAGGGAATTGGATTTGACCATCATAGAAGAAGTGTGTTAGGTGAATTCTAAAGAGAATTGCCAACACGTACCCATGAGACCCTCTATATCCCAATAAGACACATGTGTACATCAGTTCCCAAATATGAACAGTAAGGGATAATCATTTAGATGTGTTCTGTAACTTATACTATGTCTTATGCTTCTCTTAGGCACAGGATTGGTCTCATAATAAAAGAAGTGACTTTCTGTTAAAGGGGATATAGATAGCAATGCAGAAAGCATCTTTTCTCATCACTGGTCTTCCACCTATGTCAACTTGGAGGAAATCAATGCCTCCACTAGAAAGATGGCGCTGAGAGCAAGTGAACATCGATTACGTGCTGGGCTCTTTACCAGGAACATGACACACAGCATCTCATTCATTTCTCACACTGACCCTATGAAGCAGCATTAGACCGGAACTGAGGCTCACCGGGTCAAGTTTTGTCTCAAGTCAGAGAGCTGAGAGATGGTAGAGCTGGGTGTCCATCCATGGCTCATTAAAGAGCATCCCTCTGTAAGAACATCCACCTGTCAGGAGGTGATTCCGCACGTATTTAAATATGCTAGACATTCTTCTTTTGCAAGCACTCCTGCTGGGAATCTCAGCACTGAGGAAAGCAGGAGAGATATCCTTAAAGCCCCCTCTTCCCAGATGGCTCAGTGGTAGAGAATTCGCCTGCCAATGCAGGAGCCTCGGGAGATGCAGGTTCCATAGTTCCACAGACAGAGGAGCCTGGTCAGCTACAATTCATGGGTCACAGAGTTGGACACAACTGAGCAACTGAGTGCACACATGCACTTCCTCATTCACTTTTTATATCACGGCGTCTCACATTGTGGGGTCCATCTTCCTAGTTCAGGATATTTACACAGCTTGTGCAATGATAACCATCAATCATACTCAAAACAACTATGAGAACAAAAAATACCAAGGGTTTGCCTGAGCTCTGCAGAACCTTTTATCCAAAAGATTACGTAATTTGTTTTGAACCTACACATTCATTACTCATTCAACAGATATTAACAGAGCATGCCCTGGACATTTATAGATGTTTATAAATGTGGATCTGTGATCAGCCTTTAATTCATCAAGTATTTCATGATTTTCTACTATGTGCCAGATGTGATAGATTCTGATAGGTTAAAAAAAAAAAATCAACAAAACCTGGTCCCTGCCCTCAGGAATTCTGTGACTTGAGAATCATTCTTTAATCACTCCAGGAAAAAATAAAAATTAAAAATGTGTGTTCTGCCCTTTTCCCTAATGTGAGAGCATAATCACATGTATAAAGTCATAGAATATGTGCTGATATTTCTGTTTTCACCCACTCCAGCTGCATTCTTCAGCCTTCTTTGCGCTGTTCCAACCCCTGTGGCCTGTTGTATCTGAATTCCTTTGCCTGATGGCACCCAGTTGGGTTTGGCCAATAAGACTCACCAGTGGGAAACTGCAGCGGGGAGGGGAGAAGACACAGCATAAGTTATTTCTTTTCTGTTCCCTCTGAGTCACCACTGTGTGTGTGGGAGGGACTGTGTCCCCTGGGGACTATGGCTTCCATGGGGTGACCTCCCCCAGACCCCTGGGTGGGTTCCTCCAGGGTTCCAACTCTTAACAGACTCCAGTAATACTGTTTTTCCTTTGCATCCTTTTGGCCGTGGGAGTGACAATGGCTTCCTGCCTTTAGGGGTCTCTGGGTACCTTATTCTTTCTTATTTATTCTCTTAACCTGGCACAGACAACTGTAAAGAGTCCCTATGTTAACATTTCCTCATTTGAAACATCTGGGGTAAATGCTGTTTCTTACTGGGACCCTAGCTAATCAGAATATCAAAGCTGACCACATTTTAGGAATCATCTAATCTCTCCTTTCCGTTTCACAGGGACAGAAATCAGGTCCAGACAGCATGGCACTTGAATGAGCTTGCCCACAGGAAGAATAAAACCAGCTCACCTGCCTATCCAGTCCTGGCTCCTGTGACAACGCACCCCAGACCACCTCCTGGCCTTGTTTCCTCTGTAGGGTCTGATCTTCCAAGTTTTGGACTGTGTTCCCTTCTGCCAATGTTGAATCCTGCAAGCTAAGGACATGAATGAACTGAGTCATCTCCACAGAGCTTCATTAATTTCAAGGCAATTTAAGATTTCTGAGTCATAGGTTTCAGCCACTTAGACTTTCCCAGCCGGTACTGCACTTGCCCACACACATTTTTCTTTCAAGATCGCATCTGGGTCTAGCTATGTGGCTTGCCCACTCTTCATCAGTTTCAGAGAGAATCCAGCCTCATAGAGTGACCTGTGCTGGGCTATGCCTTTTCCAATTGCCGTGTGTAGTGGAGTTAATGGAATTAGCCGTCTGCAGCTTGATCCAGACTCTAACCACCAGAGACACGCACATTTCCACATTCTATAGCCAACACCATATTTCACCCAGCTTCCCAAAGAAACTCAGTTCTACCATATGGTGACTCCACTCTCTGAATAATACTTAGCAACTCGATGAACAAAGAATGAATCATATCTTAGCCATCTTGGCCAAATATTGTTTCATATAGCCACGGCATTAGTAATATATATGTTTTCTTCTTCTTTTTTTTTTTTTACAAGAGGACTTCCTGCAACACCCACTGGAAATGAAGAACTAGGCCTCACTGGAGGGAGACTGTACCATCAAAGCGTTCCTGCTCATTAGTGATCTTCAATTCCATATTGTGTTGTGTGTATGATACATTCAGCATGTCTGCTTTTTCTTTTCCTTCAGAGCAGCTGCTGGGATTGAGCAACAGTCTCCTGGGGTAACACAGCAGGGAATCCTGGGGCATTTCCCAGACGCAGAAAACAAAGGATGTGTATCCATGGGGAGGTTTAGGCTGGAGCCTTTCCCTACAATCGGGGAGAAGTCACAGTCTCAGGATTTGGGGAGGAATCTTAGCAAACCTCTGTGTGTGGAGGGGGGTGGGTGGGGGGAGGGGCGGGGGGCAGGGGTGGGACGGCTTGTGATGTGGTTAGGTGATCTGAAGAAAGTCACTTTCTTTTTTTAAATTTTTTATTTTGTGGTTAGGTGATCTTAAGAAAGTCACTTTCTTTTTTTAAAGTTTATTTTTTATTGCTTTTGCTTAGTCGCTCAGTGCTACCGTTATGGACTATATAGCCTGTCAGGCTTCTCTGTCCATGAGATTTTTCAGGAAATAATACTGGAGTGGGTTGCCATTTCTTCCTCCATGGGATCTTCCTGAACCAGAGATTGAACCCACGTCTCCTGGTTGTGTCCTATATTGCTGGCAGATTCTTTACAGGCTGAGACATCCGGGTAGAACCGATTAACAATGTTATGACAGTTTCCGGTGAACAGAGAAGGGACTCGGCCATACATATACATTATCCATTCTCCCCCAGAGGCCCCTGCCATCCAGGCTGCCACATAACATTTAGCCGAGTTCCATATGCTACACAGTAGGTCTTTGTTGGTTATCCATTTTAAATACAGCAGTGTGTACATATCCATGCCAAATTCCCTAACCATCCCTTCCCCCCAACTTTCCCCCCAGCAATTCTCTAAGTCTGTGAGTCTGAAAATCACTTTTCTTTCTGAGACATAGTTACACAGGGATAATAAAGAACCTTTGACAAACCTTTTTGATAAACTGGAAAACAGTAGGCAAAGGCTACCTCAGCCATTTATAATATGCAAGCACTGTTGGAGCCTTCTAGGTGCTAAAATAGATAACCAACAGGGACCCATTGTATAGCACAAAGAACAATATTCAATATTTTGTAATAACTTATAAGGAGAAAGAACCAGAAAAGACTATAAATAAAAAACTGAATCACTTTGCTGTACATCTGAAACTAACACAATATTGTAAATCAACTATACTTCAATTAAAAAATGTAATCAGAAACAGCAGCAAAGGAGTCAGATACAATCCATTATTTCAATGAACTAACCAGTTGAAAACATGAATATGCAGGGATTATTTTAATGAAATATAGCTCAGCTAAGATAGAGCTTTGCACAGTGGAGAGTCAACTCAATCTGAGAATTCCTGAAAAAGCTGGTGCCCAAGATGAATCTTGCCAAGATTTATGGAGATGAGAAAGGGATTCCAGATAGTCAAGAGCCTGAGTCGTAATTACTGGAGAATAGAATGCATCACACAGAATTGCTGGAAATAAAGCTCAATTGATAACTATGAAGAAATATTTGTTATAATTTTACTACAAGCACTGGTATGTGGGTGCTCAGTCACTCAGTCCTGTCCAACTCTTTGAGACCCCCATGGATGCCCCTGTCTATGGGATTGTCCAGGCTAGAATACTGGAGTGGGTTGCCATTTACTCTTCCAGGGTATCTTCCTGACCCAGGGATTGAACCCATGTTTCCCGAGTCTCCTCCATTGGCAGGTGGGCTCTTTACCACTGTGCCACCTGGGAAGCCCACAAGCACTGGTGGTTTTTGAAAATCAAGAGGGTAATTTCTGGGAGAGCCCTCAAGTGGTGGTGCCTTCCCTCACATCCATGGTGATACCTGGGCTCATCTTCAAGGGAAGTAGTTTGCAGTAAAGTGCTGATCTTAGAATTAAAGGAAAGGAACCATCCTAACCCATTGTTTTCTGAATGGAATTGCATTTTCTCATCAGGCATCCAGCGCTGTGACAAGAACAGAACAGAGGAGAAAGGAGAAGGTGTGGCCCTACCCCTTGGAGAGCTCCAGATCTATCGAGAAAGGTCATGCTCACCTCATATAATTATGGCAGATTAATCTGAATTCATTGTACAATCATCATCCCATGTTTCCAAGCTCATCAGGAAAGAGGATATTCCCTTAGCCAGATGGATCAGAAGAAGGAGGGCTTGGGAGTCATTCAACCTGTGTATAGTCTGACAGTAAGAATTATTTTACTCCTCTGGGAAAGACTTCCTAGAGGTGGTGCCTAGCTGACCCAGAAAGATGACTATACTACCTCGTTCCAGTTTTCTATTATGTTACTGAGCAAAAAATTGACCTGATACTTAATGGTGGAAAACAACCACCACATTATTACATTATGATTTTGTGTGGCAGTAATTTGGGCAGCTGGCATAACTGTGCTCATTCAGTGGTATTCTGTTGGCTACTGGTCTGGTCTGGAGGGATCAAGATGGCTTTCACTCTCCCGCCTGGAGCTTTGTTAAGGTTTGGCTACACTGAGCCCCTCTCCATTTCCATGTCATCGTGCAAGCCTCTCTGTGGGTTTTCTCCAGGAGGGTAGTTGATTGGATTTATTGTACGGCAGCTCAGACCTCCAAGAGACTAAGAAAAGAAGCTTCCAGTCTTCTCAAAGGCAAAACCTAAAACTGAGTCTGCATCATGTCCACAATTCTTTATTGATCCAAACAATTTCACACAAGTTTATATTCATCGGCAGGGTACTGGAACCCACCTCCTATTGGGAGGAGTGTCAAGACTCTGTAGCAGTAGTAGTATTAGTATCTCAGTCGTGTTCAACACTTTGTGACCTCATGGACTGTAGACCGCCAGGTTCCTCTGTCCGTGGAATTCTCCAGGCAAGAATACTGGAGTGGGTTGCCATTCCCTTCTCCAGGGGAATCTTCCCAACCCAAGGATTGAACCTGGGTCTCCTGCATTACAGGCAGATTCTTTACTGTCTGAGCTACCAGGGAAGTCCCCTCTACAAGACCCTGTGTCTATCTTTAGTTTGGTACATTTACCCCTCACTGAGGTCACTTCATGTGTGTAATACAATCTTGGTGATTTATGGCCCAAGTAAACATGAGCTAGGAAAAGAAAAGCAACCTCAGATGAGGAAAGAAGGCTGTGTATGAGAGACATCTGTCATTTATACTGAGTTCCTATATGATCAACTATGCTCTGCTCTGGACCTAGTATGGTGCTAGAAACATGGAAAGTGATCCATCAACAGAACTTAGCTAACTGACAGGCAATTATTTTTTACTACATTTCTAGTTATGTGAGTGACTTTCTCACACTGAACCTTCCAGGAAAGGTGCCAGGGGAATCTTATTGCAAAACTAGCAGTTTATTGGGTTGACAAAGAGAATATTCAATTAAGGAGATTTTGCAGAACACAATGGGATAATTCTAGTTGTGAAATGTGGACTTAAAAAGGAATCATTTAGAAACATCCAAGAAGCATTTGAAGACTGGATGACAAGATGTAGCCTCTTCCATTCAAACACAGACTGAGGGTCAAGGGTGGGCACAGAAGTCCAGGCAGATGTGGGACACTCTCAGGTCTCCCCTGCCTGACTCCAAAGGTCCATTACACCAGGCTTCTAAGAGACTAATCCAGAAAACAGTGGTAACACCCACCGTGCACCCATCACTGTCCTAGCACTGTGGTTATAGTTCAGTTCAGTTCAGTCACTCAGTCCTGTGTGACTCTTTGCAACCCCATGGACTGCAGCACGCCAGGCCTCCCTGTCCATCACCAACTCAAGGAGCTTACTCAAACCCGTGTCCATCGAGTTGGTGACGTCATCCAACCATCTCATCCTCTGTTGTCCCCTTCTCCTGCCTTCAATCTTTCCCAGCATTAGGGTCTTTTCCAATGAGTCAGTTCTTTGCATCAGGTGGCCAAAGTATTGGAGTTTCAGCTTCAGCATCAGTCCTTCCAATGAATATTCAGGACTGATTTCCTTTAGGATGGATTGGTTGGATCTCCTTGCAGTCCAAGGGACTCTCAAGTGTCTTCTCCAACACCATAGTTCAAAAGCATCAATTCTTCAGGGCTTACCTTTCTTTATAGTCTAACTCTCACATCCGTACATGACTAATGGAAAAACCATAGCTTTGACTGGATGGACCAAAGTAATATCTCTGCTTTTTAATATGCTGTAGAGGTTGATCATAGCTTTTCTTCCAAGGAGGAAGTGTATTTTAATTTCATGGCTGCAGTTACCATCTGCAGTGATTTTGGAGCCCAAGAAAATAAAATCTCTCACTGTTTCCATTGTTTCCCCATCTATTTGCCATGAAGTGATGAGACTGGATGCCACAATCTTAGTTTTCTGAATGTTGAGTTTTAAGCCAATTTTTTCCACTCTCCTTTTTCAGTTTCATCAAGAGGCTCTTTAGTTCTTCTTCACTTTCTGCTGTAAGAGAGGTATCATCTGCATGTCTGAGGTTATTGATATTTCTCCCAGCAATCTTGATTTCAGCTTGTGCTTTATCCAGCCTGGCATTTCTCGTGATATACTCTGCATATAAATTAAATAAGCAGGGTGACAACATACAGCCTTGATGTACTCCTTTCCAGATTTGGAACCAGTCTGTTGTTCCATGTCCAGTTCTAACTGATGCTTCTTGACCTGCATGCAAATTTCTCAGGAGGCAGGTCAGGTGGTCTGGTATTCCCATCTCTTTAAGAATTTTCCACCGTTTGTTTTAATCCACACAGTCAAAGGCTTTAGCATAGTAACTGTGGTTATAGAGAGAAATTAAAACATGGGGCTATATCTCCAGGGCCTCCAAGTCTCCAAATGGAAGCATTCTCTGCCCATCCCTAGATTCCAGGGAATGCCTGGGCATCTCAGGGTAGATCAAGATGGCAGGGGGCAGAGAAGCTGAGATTGCCATTGTCCAGCCCTGGAGCCACCATGCCAGAGGGAAGAATTCTTGAAGAACACCAAAAGTTGTACATATTTTCTCAGTGTAGGCCAGCAGCTGCTAGCTTCCACCCCTTCCTGCTAAACAGAATCATCTTTACCCCAAGAATCTGGCATCCTACCCTAGAGAACAGAAAGGCAGACAGCTTCTAAAAAGGCTCCTAATAATTCCTGGTCTTCACACCTGGTGGAATCCTCTCTTGTTCTGTGGGATGGCCTTGGCGACTTGCTCTTAACAAGGAGACTATGGCAAGATGATGTCACTTCCAGGATTAGGCTACAAAAGACTTGGACGTTTGTCTGGCTTGTCCTCTCTCTGGGTCTTCTCCAGTGTTTGTTCTAATCAAGCAAGATGCCATGCTGTCAGCTGCCCTTTAGAGAAGCTCATGTGATTCAGATTAGAGGGTGGTTTCCAGTTAACGTCCAGGGAGGAAATGAGACCCTCAGCCCAACAGCATTCAAGGACTTGAATCCTATCAATACCTAAAGGAGCGACCTTGGAAGCTTTGGGGGGCAATTTGTTATGCAGCAATGGTTAGCTAATACAAGTATATAAAAGAAGAAGATAACATAACTAACTCAGCTCCTGATCTAGCGCTCTTCCTATTACACCATGTGATTTCTGGCTAATGAGGATCTTTTATCTTAAGGCTAGGGCAACATCTGGTCAGTGGCATGAAGTCCTAGCATTTAGCTCAGCAATCACATTCCCCCACTGTCTGACAGTGACCTTGTCTCCCAGTTGTCCTCTGTATCCATAGGGGATTGGTTCCAAGACACCTCCCCAACTGCCCCTCAGATACCAAAATCCACAGACTATATATATATAGTTCTTTTTTTAATTTGCATATAACCTATGAACATCTTCCAGTATACTTTAAATCATCTTTAGATTACTTTAAATACCTAATACAATGCAAATGCTATGGAAATAGTTGATGATGCAGGCAAATTCAAATTTTGCATATTGGAACTTTCTGTATTTTTTTCTCAATTATTTTTGATCCACAGGTGATTGAATCCATGCATGTGGAACCTGTGGATATGGAGGGCTAACTGTACTGTGGTCAGGGCTAGTCCTCACTACCTCCAGGCCCTACACAGAGCTTCATTCACCTGTCCACAGTTCTCATCACACCCTACAAGATTTGTACTATGATGGTGCCATTTTAAGGAAGCAGAAAGTGAGGTTTAGGGATATTCCAGAATTGACTAAAGGTCACAGAACTACTGAACTTCAGAAAGAATGCACTATATACACTTTCCTGATCTCTTGGATGATGATTGGTTGACTTTTGTATCTCACTCTTTTCTAGATGCAGTTCCAGAGTCTGTCATGGGCCAAGGGTTGTGGTCACTGAACAACTGTGAGGTTTAGAAAGCGGCTTACTTCCCTGTAGCAAAATACTCTAAAGTCATATTTGCTAGCAGATTCTTTTATTATGCAAATGAAGATAATGAAGCCTGAGACTTGATGCTTACCCCATATTTAGAACAAGGGACTGAATTTCTTCAACCCTCCTCCAGTTTACACCCCACCCAGGATCATACACCATCCCTCAGGTCAACACGTACAGATGAACCCATTTTCTAAAGTGTTGGGTCATGGCTAGGAGTTACCTATCCAGTGAAGAACAAGTCTCAATCTTTCTGAGTTCTGGGACAAAATGTAAATGATATAAAATTTCATGTTCTCCCGAGGGATACAAATTAGATATATGGGAAATATACTATGAAATCAGTTATTTGTTCACAGTTTTAACACTCAAAGCACTCTTATATATTTGAATGTGAATTACACAGATATGGATGGGACATATCATTCATTCCATCTATAGCTCACTGAACAGGTTGTCCACATAGCACTGAGTTTCCACACTGCACACCCTCTGCTCCAAGCCCACCTGAGGATCCAAGGCTCACAAGGTGGAAACCACTATCATATAGGTACTGCCTTTAAATGCACTTTCCTGGTTTGCAACTATTCAATGAAACCATCAAACAAAATTCTAGGTAAGGACCCTCAAATTGTTTGAAATTTAAAACAATATTTGAACCCAGAAGGAAACAGAGGCGAGAGGAAAGGAAAGGATGCAAGGACAAGGCAGAGGAGAAGGTGGTGGCAGAAAGGAGAGTTGTGGTAAAATATCAGAAGTACTGGGTTTCTGGAATTTCACTGATGGACCAGTGGTGAAGAACACCTGCTTTGCAATGTAGAGGACACGGGTTCGATCCCTGGTCTGGGAACTAAGATCCCACATGCTGTGGAGCAACTAAGCCTGCATGCCTCAACTTCTGACCGCACATGCCACAACTAGAGACTCTGCACCACAGTGAACAATCCTGCAACGAAGATATTGTGTGCCACAACTAAAAGACCTGACGGACACAGACAAATAAACAGTACTGGGTTTGTGCTCATGAGCTAATTTCCTTGAGACTCAGTTTCTTCCTCTGAGGTGTGTAATGAAACCTCCTTTATGGAGCTATCGTGAGGATTAAATGGCACAAAATACGTAAGAATGCTTTGCAAATTGGTGAGGCTATGGCACATATTAATTCTTAATAGACCTTAATCTGAGCAGTCAGGGCTGTCCAAGGTCATGTGACTAACTGGCCAAGTTGGGGCCCAAATGGGATAAAAGCTCAATGTGTCCTTGTTCAGACCCTGGTCTGCTGGTGACCAGCCTGTTTTTCCCAAACTGAAGGTGGGCTTTTAAAAGCTGAAGAGGGATGTAGATGATCATTCAGTTCAGCCTATTCCCTTTGTAAGGAGGGTATCAGTTACCTCCACTCCACGAATGGTAGGGGATTGAAGTGTCATTCAAAGGCCTAAAATTCAGAAACGGAATGGGGTGCGGGGGGTGGCAGAGGGTGGGAAATCGTCTCCCTCAACATTTGTCTGTGTGCCAGGTATGGAAACACACTGACTTACCAGAACACCCTTCAAACTGAATCTATTTTTACAGTAACCTAGCTCTGTAGATAAATGTAAATTTGTAGCACTTGCTGGACTAGCTGGATTATTTTACCAGTTTTCACTTTGTTTTATTAGCTGCTCTGCAATATATAACAGGATGGCAGACAATTTGCAATATTCACAAAATTCCCATATACTAGGTTTCCCATCCTCCTCTAATTTAATTTAAAAGCAATAACAGCAACAACATTCTCCTATATTCATTTCACTTGTAAGCACTCAACAACTATTTCCTTGGACGGGAAGAAAAACAACAAAACCAGGGCATGGGGGAAGAAAAGATTGTTCCAACACGCCAATTTCTTTTGTATTTATACACTGGACTCCTGCTAGTAGACCATTTATCCAAAGAGAAAAACAGACCCTTTACCTTGCCATGGTAAAACAAACAAATACAAAGTCACTTTTTAGTAGGTACTGCTAGGAAATCACCTTGCACATAAACAACCATTTTTTCAAAGACAAACTGTTTAGGACAAATTGAGAAAAGAATCACTATTATGGAAGGATCACAAGTGAGCCATTCAAGCCAAAGGTTTGGACATCTAAAATAGCCTGATGACAGGCAACGTGATGTGCATGAACCTTATTCATTCCCCTGCCCCCTTCTTCCCTCACACACACACGTACACACACACACACACACACGTGAGCAGCACAGCCATTGAGTAATGGGCCACCATGGGAAATGTTAATGAGTTTTTCTGGGTCCTGGTCGTGGTTCCTTCATCTGAAAAGTGGGGGTAATAATATCTATTTTGATGGATTATATAAGAAGCAGAGAGAAAGAAAGTGGCTGGGCTAGTGCTCAGAAGGCATAATTGAAGTATAATTATTATTAAAGTTAGTAAAAGAGAAGACTCTCAAAGTAATGGGGCAATTTATGACATGAAGCTTGGAAGCAAGCCACAGGCTTCATACCACTGGAAAAGCATCTCTCCATCCTGACTATATCCAAACCCCAGGGTCACAGTGAACTTGGCCAAATGCATCTCTGAGGACTGCAGCAGTGAAGCTATTTACCCTCTCCCCTGGATCTCTCACTTCCTCCTTGCACAAAGGAATGATGGAATCTCTTTCTAGAGTTAACTTGGAGGAGTAATTAGGGGCATTTACCTTCCTGACGACTGATACTGACTCTGATGCTAGGTGATCTGCAGATACTGTCATCAGGAATATCTAGATTACAATTCATGTCTTTACACCACAAACCTCCTCATTCTTGGCCAACCACATGCACGCCACCTTAACATACCATTTGTAAAACCTGAGGCAGCCATAAAACCAGATAAGGGAAGTAGGGAACATGATATGAACAAGCTAGAAGGAACACCTTGGAAAGGAGTAACTTCAGGGAAATACAGAGATCCTAGTCATCAAGCAGGTCCTCATAGACACCTGTGTCAAGTCATAGACATAGAGGCAGAGTCCACAGAGTGGTGTGAGCGGCTGGTGGGCATGTAACCGAGAGGAGTGGGAGACGAAGCTGCTGGGAATTTCTTAAATTCCAACTCCCTGTATCTATGCCCAGGTTTACAGGTATGGCCAAGAAGATCATGTTTTGCACAACTCCAAGGGTGACACTCACAAAGACCTCAGAGGGGAATGGAATGTTCTGCATTTGTGCACTTCTGCATATGGTAGCCATGTCTACAATTTGTCCTGGAAGCTTGTCACAGATTTTTGAGCCTAGGTATGGCTTGATGTGAGAGTTAAGAAAGAAGACTATCATTACCCATGGTATACATAAGCCTTCAAATGACACAGTAGTCTCAAGAGTGTTATCTGATCAACAAACACATCACTTAGCTTAGGGTTTTACACTTAGCAGGTACCTACTGTACATTTACTAGATGAATGAACTAACGAGAGATGAAGTGAATTAAGGAGCAGTTACACGCATTTCAAGAGACAGGACATTCTGGAAAACATGCACAGGAGATTAGCAACCTATGGTAGCTGGATCTGACTGTTCTACAGAGTGGGCTGGTTAATGTGTGCTATGCTCAGTCATGTCCAGCTCTTTGCAACCCCTTGGACTGTAGCCTGCCAGGCAAGAAGAATACTGGAGTGGGTTGCCATTTACTCCTCTAGGGGATCTTCCTGACCCAGGGATTGAACTTGTATCTCCTGCACTGGCAGGCAGATTCTTTACTACTGAGCCACATGGGAAGCCCAGGGACTGGTTACTATTCCTCTGTAATAATATAATCCCTAGTTTAATTGCCATATCATCTTTTATCATAGCTACATAATTTGTATTTAACCATACCTACAACTGTTATTTTAACAACTCCTATACATTTTATTGATATTTTAGGCATTTTGTCTATTATTATTATCATTATCCGTGCCTGTTGAATTGCTTTCTGTGGACATATTCAAATAATGACAATAGTGATATTTATATTATACGCAAGACATTATGCTAGCTGCTTTATGTGCTGCTGTTCAGTCGCTAAGATGTGACTCTTTGCAACCCCAAGGACCGCAGCCTGCCAGGTTTCTCTGTCCATGGGGTTTCCCATGGACAAGAATACTGGAGTGGGTTGCCATTTCCTTCTCCAAGAGATCTTCCCCACCCAGGGATCAAATTTCCATCTCCTGAACTGCAGGTGGATTCTTCACCACTGAGCCACCGGGGAAGCCCATTTTATAATTAAAGTATTTCAAATTCATCTAAGGTCATATAGCTAAAAAGTGAATAAATGAAGATTCCCACAAAGATCTTCCTATTACATGTTTTTTTTTTTTTTTTTTTCAATCTAAGAAGAATTACTGTGAATTCGGATAAAAAGGTTTAAGGCACTAGGTATAAACTATGTAATTTATCCTGCACTACAGTAGTTTCTGAAGATCATGAATTTGGCCTTTAAGAATGGGCCGGACTGTGGCCACCATATAATTTCATCACAAGTCATGAATGTACCATCAATCATGCACAATATCCATTGATGTGCGGTGCTGAAGTCACTCAGTCATGTCTGACTCTCTGTGACCCCATGGACTGTAGCTTGCTAGGCTCCTCTGTCCACGGGATTCTCCAGGCAGGAACACTGGAGTGGGTGGCCTCTCCCCTCTCTAGTTCATCTTCCAGACCCAGGAATCCAACAAGGGTCTGCTGAATAGCAGGCGAATTCTTTATCAGCTGAGCTACCAGGGAAGCTCACAGCATCTGTTTTGTACCAATATGTTTGACCATTTTCTCAGTCTCTCCAGGTGACAGGGCTTTCTCTTTCCTTGGAAGCCCACTGATATTTATTTCATATGACCTCCAGTATGATCTTTCTGGAACCCCAATCAATCAAGTCACTTCCCCACTTAATGGCAGCTTTCACTCCACATCTCTTCCGCTTTGGCTGGTCTGTCTGTCCCTTCTCATTCTACTCCCAGTTCACTTTGTTTGCCACATGCCTGGCTGCTGCTCCTAAACTACCAGTACCAGAGCCATGGAGAGTTACTAGAAATTTCAGAACATCCCACTCCTTTGCTTCTGTACATTCTTTCTCTCCGCCAGAAATGCCAATCTCTTATTTATCTTATTGTATGACTCATAGAACTTTTTCAAGATCCATGAGGATAGGAAATAAATTCTTTAAAACTCGAAACTCAGTATCTGGTACATAGCAGGTTTCAATTAAATATTTGCTTTGGATAAATTCAAGGTGAAAAAAATCACTTTTTCTGGAAAACTCCGAAGCCCAGGAAAAGTGGATGCATTGATATCTAATTGCCACACCGTTATACAATGAAATGATGTATTTCCAAGTGTTTCTCTGAAGCTGGACTCCAAGCTCCTGGGTGGCAGAGACCAAATCTTACTTATATTTGGATCCTTAACACCCATCCTAGGCCGGGCTTATAGTAAACCACCATAGATTTCCTGGAATTGAAAAATATAATTCTAAAGCAGTCACGTGAGCTGAGCTGGACGGGTATTAGGCTTCTCATTTTACAGCTGAAAAAAGGGGTAGCCAGGGAGGAGGAAAAAAAATGTCTTGACTCAATTTCCATTGGAAATCAGAGGCCCAGACAGGGCTGGAACAGGGTCTCCTAAACTCCTAGTTATAAAGCACTGTTGGTGGCCACTGACTATGGAGGCTGGTGCCTTTCTTTCCGACCCCTCAGCAGAGGAACAGAGGTCTGTTCCCAAGATGAGCAGCAGCAGAGGAGACTCGTTGGGGGGAAATGCATGAATGGATCCTGCTCACCACTCTTGGTGATGGCCTGGGGGAGCGCACGAGTCGCCCTAGGGTCAGGGACTGACTGCTAGGAATGTCTGCCAGGAGACATTCGGCAAGAGGGAGTCAGGAGACAGGGGAGCACTTTCTTGACCCTTTTTTCAAACCCAGTGGCCCTGTGGTGGACTGTCATACAGTCTGTATTCTCTTCTGCCAGCCTCCCAGGAAGGCCTTATTTCTGGAGTTTGTGCATAATCATAAATTGCAAATATGCTCCAGTGGGCATAATTGTACAGAGCTTTCTTTTTTTGACTCAAAAGTGTCCTTCCAAGGACTTCGCTGGTGGTCCAGTGGTTAAGAATCCACCTTCCAATGCAGGGGATGGGTGGGGGGAATTGATCCCTCGTTGGGTGGGTGGGGAGGACTGAGATCCCACATGGTGCCACAACTAAGACCGGACATTTTTTTAAAAAGTGTCCTACCATGGGTGACACATGATATAGTCTGCTTTTCCTCCCAGACTAGAAAATGTGCATGTGCATGTTCAGTTCTGTCCAACTCTGTGCGACCCTATGGACTGCAACCCACCAGACTTCTCTGTCCATGGGATTGTCCAGGCAAGAATACTGGAGTGGGTTGCCATGTCCTCCTCCAGGGGATCTCCCCAGCCCAGGGATGGAACCCAAGCCTCTTAAGTCTAACCTGCAATGGCAGGCAGGTTCTTTACCACTAGTGCCCACTGGGAAGCCTGAAAATATGCATATATGGATATAAAAGTTCAGAGGGCTCTAAGAGTATTCTAAACTCCCCTTTCTCAGCCCCTTGGGTTTTTTTTTTTTTTTTTTTTTGGTCCCCAATCAGATTGCTTGGTTTACCAGGATACATTAGGTTAAGGCCTGGCAGTCCAGGCCTCTGTCCAAGTTCTAGCCTAAATCAGAGGACTGGCACCTCTTGCGGAAATTGGGAATAACTGGACTGAACCCGCAGCCCTCACCTGATTCCCAGTGCCAAGTGTCTCGGTGGTCCACGTGTGTGTTGGGGGAGGGAGTACAAAGAGAACAAGAGAAAGGGACTCTGACTGAAGGGGCCCCAAGCTTCGCAGAAGGTGTGCGCAAGCATTGTTTCCCTGGGCCAAAGCCCTCTGGGCACGTCTTGGGAGAGGAAGAATTAGTGATTACCTGCGGTCTGAGTAAAAAGATGTCTTTGAGCTGGTATTAGGCAGGCAGAAAAATACTAAAAGCCTTGATGGGAGGTGGGAGTGGAGGGGGACACCAACTAAAAGCAAGCATTCCGTTTCTTTTTATATGGGGAGGAGAGTGTTGGAAAAAGATAATGAAACTGATTTTTGAAACTCGGTGCGGCACCCCGGATGGCAAGCACATTTTCCAAGAAGAGTTATGTGAGCAGCGGTGTCCGTACGCTCAGAGGATGCCCAGCTTGCTGGGGAGGAGCTCCCGGGAATACGAACGAGTTAGGAAGTCCACTCGTCACTGATGGAGCTTCTTGGGGACTTGGCGGCGGGGCACGAGTCGCCCCGCCGCCTGCAGCAGGGCGCGCAGTCAGCCGGTGGCGGCGCCGGGACCGTCCCTCCCTGGTCGGTTGCGCTACCTCCTCGGCTCCGCGCCCCGGTTGGATAAAGCACTTTGTTTACCTCACCCGGGCTGGGCCATCCTGGGGGGGCAGAGGGAGAGGCAACCGTCCGCGTCCGGAGCCGGGAGCTGCAATGGCAGTGGCAGCCGCCTGCGGGCGCGGGGAGCCGCCCGAGGACTGGCAGCGGCGAGGCTGATTGATGGGCCTCCGGCTCAATAAGGGGGGGCCCCGGGCGGGGCCGGGGCGGGGCCGACGCTGCGCTCAGCCAGTCGCCGGGGCCGCCGGGTGGTGGTGGGGGGGAGGGGGGCGGAGGCTCAGTGGAAATGTATCGGTGACATTGAATGGGGAGACCGAGCGCGAGCGAGGCGCGCGCGCGCACACATACAGCCCCGCTCGCGCAGAGATCCCCGGCCACGTAAGTAACTATTAATACCGCCTCGCCGAGAGATGCGGGCGTGCTGAGCTCGGGGATTGGCCTCGGGCACCGTCGGCCGTCCCCTTCCATTTCCAATACACATTTCTCTTACCTCCGGGTGGGGGGAAGAACAAAAATCAAAGAAGAGAAGCGTCAATTTTCTCCAAAACAACCCCGCCAGGCAGTTTGGGTTGAGGGTAGGGGGTGACGGAGCGGTGGCAAATTATTCCAAGGCGAGATCCAGTGAAAAGAGGGAGAGAGGAGACGGCGTGGGTTGACTGGGCTGGGGGTGCATCCCTTTCCTGCGCCGGGAGGACCCCCGGAAGCTCGTGCCGGGGACACCGGAGACCATTGATCTACCCTCGTCCTCCCTGCGCGCACTTCTCGCTTTCTCCGGAGGCCGATCCAGAGCGCGAGGGAGCGGCGACGGCATGAGCCGGTGCTGACCTCCGCCCGGCGGGCCAAGCCCTGGGCTTTGTCGCGGTACCTGCGCCCGGCCCGCAGCTCCGTGCCCGGCTTTTGCAATCTTTTGTTGGCAGCGCTGACCGCTCTAAGTTAAATGCTCCCTTGCTATTTTTTTTTTTTTTTCTTTTTGTCTGTTTGTTTAAATTTTGGAGAGCTCTAGCGATCTTGGAAAAGCCTCAGACGCCATCTACAGTTAAAACGTAGGTAATTACCCTCTCCGGACCCTCTCCGGCACCCCCCCGCCCCCCGCCTTCCACGCCCCCCACCCTTTCCACCAAAAAAGGGGGTGCAGCGCGGATTCAGTCTGCGGTGCGGCGCGAGCCGGTACCCGGGCTTCTTTCCTTTTTCTTTTTGTTTGGTTTCTAACGCGCCGAGACCAAGCGGCGGCCGTGTGCGCTTCCCGAAGACTGCACAAACTACAGCGAGGCTCCTCCGCCCGGTCTGCTTCGGGAGCCTGCGTGGGGACTGCTTCGGGAGCCCCAGGGCTGCAGCTCCCCACCTTAGCAATCCGGTTACAAGTCCATATCCACGTTGGAAAAGGAGCGAGCGAGAGAGAGAAACTAAAAGTGCGAAGATCCTGCAAATCGCTGGCGGCTTTGGGAGTAACAAAAGGACCCGAGTTGCTGCCGACCGAGGACCCCCCGGGAGTCGGGCTCGGAGCAGACGAGGTGCCCGGCGGCGCCCGTTTTGGGGGGCTTCTAACTCTTTTTCCACGTAGCCCCCTTCCCGTCCCTCCCCTCTCGATCGCTTTTAACATCCGTGGCTCCGAGGCGCCTGCAGCCGCACTCGCCAGCGACTCATCTCTCCAGCGGTTTTTTTTTGTTTGTCGAGTGCGATCCCCACACTCATGAACATACACAGGTCTACCCCCATCACAATAGCAAGATATGGGAGATCGCGGAACAAAACCCAGGATTTCGAGGAGTTGTCGTCTATAAGGTCCGCCGAACCCAGCCAGAGTTTCAGCCCGAACCTCGGCTCCCCGAGCCCGCCTGAGACTCCGAACTTGTCGCATTGCGTTTCTTGCATTGGGAAATACTTATTGTTGGAACCCCTGGAGGGAGACCACGTTTTTCGGGCCGTGCATCTGCACAGTGGAGAGGAGCTGGTGTGCAAGGTAAAGAGCCCGGGGTTTGCTTTTGGCTGTTTTGTCTTTTGAAAAGATGCCTTTGGGAGGGGGCGGGAGGTTGCCGAGCCCTGCGTTCCGGGTGAGGGCGATTCGCCGGATTAATTATCCGTGGGCTTGTTAAATGGGGTTCTGAATTTATTTGTTACCGTTCGACTAGTCGCGAAGTTTTTAGAGCGTTGCAGACAATGGGGCGGGCTGCGGCGGGGGCGTTCTGGGGAGAGCCCGCCGCGGGGAAGGCGGCGGGACTGAGCGGGGGCCACGGCCACGCGTGGTCCTTTCGGCTCATGGAGCCCCTCTGCGTTACGCTGAGTCCCGCGGTCCGGGGATTTCTCCTTGGGTCCAGCCCCCTCCCCTTCCAACACCGAGGAGGGAATCCCCCTGCTAATTTCTAGGCGCTGATGCCTCGGTTCCTTTCGCAGCCATTGTTCTCGGCAGCGTGCAGGTGTGGAACCTTTGTTCCGTAGGTGCCCTTTAAAAGAGACGCACAAAGGTGTCCCCTCTGGCTGAGCCCAGGGGCCCAGCGCGGGGAAGGAGTTTACAAAGAGCCTCCTTCTGCCTGGAGCCTTGAAAGGAAGGTTGGGGGCGGAAATCAAAGCCACCAGCGCACCTCTGGGTGTTGGAAATTGTGAATCCTTTGGGTCTTTTTCTCTTCTTCTCATCTCCAGCTTTCCATGCCTGAACCCCCCCCCCCCATTTGCCCCCACTAAACACTCCCCAACCCCCCCAACACACATTCGCCTGTAGGGTTTAGAGGCCAGCATTTGGAGCCTTGGGGATCCACAGTGCTAATACAGAGATGGGTACTTCAGTTTCCTTTTCGTCTTTGACCCTGAACTGGTTTGTGTCTCTGTCTTTGTGTGCGTTCACAGCGCTCCAAGACAAGGAGATGAGCAGGGGAATAGTTGCAACAACAACAACAAAAAATGAAGACGGTAGAGCAGGCTACCCAGGAATGGGACATAGATGAAGAATTCATTGTCATTGAATTTTAGCTTAGCTCGGTGTTGGTTTTGTTTGGGAAGGGGTTAAGGAGATAGTTAGGAGTGGGGACACCCCCCTCCCTTTGAAATGGGCACTCTGCATAACTGTGCTACAAATAATGCATCACACTTTTACCATCAACCATAGGCTGCTTTGTGAACTTGCTTTCTTTCACAGGGGACTGGAGTATTTCATTGTGAAAAATGGGTTTTGTGGAGGGTCTCCAGTCTGTTGTGGAGTTGTTTAGTTGCGACCTCAGGGGGAAATCAGAGACTCTTTAAATACTGCTCTCTGCTTGGACTGAACATTTGGTATTTTGCACCTTCTCCAAGTTATTGAGACTCAGAGCAGCTTTCCCAGTTAACCAAAATTCAGTAGGCTATTCAGAGCTGGGTTGAATTCTCAGAAGACCTGCAACCTTGTACAATAGGGTAGTCATCCTCTGAAATGAATGAATTCCACAGAGCTGCCACTTTCATATGAAATATGCACAATCACCCAGCAGTGTGTTTTCACTCCTTTTGCTCAACTTCAGTAGAGCATTTTCATATTTTTCAAAGGCTGGAGATGCTTTTAAGTAAAAGGAGTCTGCCGCCAAATTCTGCAGGAACATCTTGCCCTGTTATTTCTTTGTTTAAAGGCAGAGGTGACTCTGTTTCTTTCTCCCTTCAGATTTTTTTCAAGACATATTTCACTTTAGGCTGACCTTACAGTGTCATTCGTAGACTTGCTCTCTGGCCTGAAACTGTACTTAATCTGCTTGTTTAGTTATTGCAAAGATTGAATCAGCCCCTTACCAATTACTGTGCCGCTGCAAGTGGATTTAAGTGCAGTATCATTGTTCTGCTTGACAGAGGTCATCCCTTTAAGACACAGCAGCTCTGTTTGCCTGCCTTTTCACCAGAGGTGATGTGGGTGACTTCTTATGCAAGCGTAGTTGTATAGTTGTATATATCCTTGAAAGCTCCAAGTGCTTTTTATAAGGCTGCTTCTATGAACTACCCTCATAGATACACTGTGGACTCTTGGCTTACTGCAGGCTCAGTGAAATCTACACACTGAATCCAGTTCCTTTTGACTTCTTAGAATATAGAGTTCCTGTCTCCTGGCTCTGTGTTGACCCAAGAAAAAAGTCTTTGTAACAACAGATCCAGTGCAAAGATGCCACTCACAGGAACCCTATAGAATTCTATAGGACATTATTTTGTGAGAGAGAGACTGGAGTATCATTTAACCAAAATAATCATGCCTGTTTATTGTCTTCCTGTGTCTGTGTTAAGCTAGGCAGATGAAGGAAGGGGACTTTAGGGTGTCCTTAGCTTATCGTTTTCATGGAAATGCTTGTAGTTACTGTGTAGATTGACATAATTACTATCTTGGCAAAATGGGCACTTTTTTTTTTTTTTACAAATACTATGAATGATGGTCTAATCTCACTGCCTTATCTGATCTGTCACATTATATAACTAAGGACCTAAATTAAACATTTAAAAGAGGCTGGCACTGAGGCTTGTGGCTTGATTTTGCACTTGAAGGTGATGGTTTAAATACCAATCCAAGCTCATAAATGCCTGTTACAGCTAGTAATAAAAGTTCGGTTCCTACCCATTTGGGAAAACATAAGTACTTGCTTTATTTTGCATACTGTGTCCACCATCTTGGAATTTGGTCTCTCCTACAAAGGGTATGGCTACATTTTGAAGGTGCCATGAATATGTTTGACTTTTAATGTTGATTTGGTTTTACAGTGGGACAGGATAATAGACTAAGGGTACTGAGCAAAAAAAAAAAAAAATCACCTTTTATTTTTTTAAATTGCAACTCAAAGCAGGAAATACGTTATAAATAATCATGACCCCATGAGCACTGGCCACAGAGCCTGCAGCCTGGTGCCTCAGATGCCAGCGTCCTCCTTCTATAACGCAGTGTTTACATTAGTCATTGCAAAGCCTTTATTACTCTGGGAAATTTCTGAGGCTTTCCTGGGTTTCTGCAGCCTGGGTGTTAAAGTTGACTCAAGCATTTCAGATGCCTAATTGAATGGACCTCTGAGGTCATTGCTGGCAGGTCATCATTTGACAGTATCAGGGTGTGATTTGTGGTCTCTGGGGACACGGAAGTATTCATTCTTAAATTCTAGGTTATAGTGGCAGCAGCTGTGCCGCTTTCCTGAGATGCCTCATTATGGTTCATTCACAACGTTACTTTGCTTCCTCACCCGCGTTCGCACCAGCACTCCCGAGGTTTTTACAGGGCCGTTTGACTCACAGATTTGGGGGTTTTGTTTTTTGAAATGAAGAGAGGCTTCACTCAGGGATTCTTAAATAGCAGCCTATGTCCCTGGCTGGGTTATGGAAAGCCTGTAAGTCCCCTTAAGACAAATCTGTTATTATTGTACGTGCTTTTGAGAATGGGCATTGTCAACTAAGAGGGGCCAGAGCTTTCATCAGATTCTCAGGTAGGGTCCGGACCCATAAAGGTCAACAGTGTTTCCAATCAGCGTCTTCAGTTTATGAAAAGGAGGGCGGCTGAGTGATCCTGAATGCTTTATCCACCTCCTCCAGATTATCGGTGGCCAAGCCAGGATTAGATTCTCAAATTAGATGGTTTCTAGGCCAGCGTTTTTCATTCCCCCACACACACCGCAAAATGATGATCAAGGAGAGTGTGTTCTAACTAATGCAAAAGAGACTGAAGAAGCTAAATGGTAGTGAACTGTTAACATTCAGCGTATTGTTGGAGCAATGTTGGCTCTCCATGCTCCCCAGCAAGAAACACCCATGCCCGCCCCTCACTCTTGCAGACACGGAATAGACTCATCATAGCCACATTCCCGGGGCAGATAGGAAAGCCACATTCCAAACCCAGAGATTTGTATCCCTGATTTAGTGGAGGTCTTGAAATGAATGAAACCGTTTTTTTTTTTTTTTTTTAACCTGAGAAAATCTCTGCAGTGTTAATTCCTATTAGATTTGCTCCCAAAAGGTATTGCGGGTGGATTTGCTTTCGAAATAACCCCACAATGAGGTGGCATTTCACAGGCTCATTTTGATTCATAGAAAATCATTGCATAACTGATTCATTGAGCTAGATGTGTGTGGAGGGAAGAGAGAAAGGAGCGTGGCTGCTTTCTTAATCAGAAGGACTGTGTCCTTTCTTAGCTCTGCCGCTGGGGGCTTGATTTGACTTGTTATCCGAGCCTCGATTTCCACATCTGTGAGATGAAGGTACTGAATTACGTAACCTTCAGTCTACACATTTAATCTATTAATTGCTATTATGTTATATACTGCTATACAATCCAATTATGTAGCAAAACATATGTTGTATATGGTTGTTAGAGCTGTGTAGTGTTGGTGTATGGGTGCTTTTTTTTCTTTGAAGGTAAATAAGGTGTTATCTGTGCAGCTTGGGATGTCTCAAATTTTGCCATAATTTTTCTATAAACAGAGGCGATTAGGATAGAGAGAAAAACATAATTAAACTTACCATTTGGGTATTGCGTTACATCTTGCTAAGCATTCTGACCTTCATTTTTTCACATAATCCTCCCAACACTGTGAGTCAATCACTTGCCCTTTTGCACATGAGGATTTGGAGGCTCAGAGAGGTCAAGCGACTTATTCAGTGCTGCGCAGCTGGGAGGCAGGGCCAGTGTGATCGGGGGTCCAAGCTCAACCCGTGTCTATGGGAGGCATCCACATTCTGTGATCTGGTTGTATAGGAGGCACCTCTGACTCTTGGTATTGTTCATCCTGCCCTAGGTGTTTGATATCAGCTGCTACCAGGAGTCCCTGGCCCCCTGTTTTTGCCTGTCTGCCCACAGCAACATCAACCAAATCACCGAAATTATCCTGGGGGAGACCAAAGCCTATGTGTTCTTTGAGCGGAGCTATGGGGACATGCATTCCTTCGTCCGCACCTGCAAGAAGCTGAGGGAGGAGGAGGCGGCCAGGCTCTTCTACCAGATCGCCTCGGCCGTGGCCCACTGCCACGACGGGGGGCTGGTGCTCCGGGACCTCAAGCTGCGGAAATTCATCTTTAAGGACGAAGAAAGGTGAGTCTCCTTCCTGTCCAGGCCCGTGTGCTATGCCAGGCTGCTCAGAGCAGCTTGCCGGAGAGGTTGGAATGGACATTCTTGGGCTGCCTGTTGTCCAGGTGAGGAGGAGGGACTGTGGAAGGACAAAGGGAGAAATATTGCAGTGTTTTAAGTGCCCCTGAGAAGTGGTTTGCTGCTCCTCTAAGAGATGGTTATCAGAGGCTCACAAGTGCCAGGATATTCTGTGATCCCGTAATTAATTTTATTTTGGCGTCATGAACTCTGATGGTGGCTGCCAGCCTCTGTGGCATTTTCAGCATGAATAAGGGAAACTTTTGAAAATTCTGCCTTCGGTAGTCTCCATGCCTGGCATCAGTCGTTTATCATTCATTCATTTAAGAGATACTCCCTAAGTCTGTTCCTAAGTTTGAATCACAAGTCTCAGGACTGTGAATATCAAGATGCATTAGCTAGTCAATGACCTAGTAAAGGAAGTGTTACTAGCCCACACACAGGTATGTGCTGGGTCAGATGGGAACTGGGAGCTGGGGTGTCAGTTCTAACGAGGACTTGAAGAGTCAGGAAAGTTTTTATAGGAGAGGTGAATTTGGAGCCAAGGTGAATGTGTTGTAGGTGATGTAGGAAGGACCGGCATTCCAGGTGAGGAGCCTGCCTGGGCACGTGCCTGGCTATGTGAAAGTCTTGGTTGTTTTAAGAGACAGCTGGACAGGAGGCTGGGCATCTGGGCTTCATTCATGGTCCTTCCATTAACTCATTACATCATATTTAGCAGACCCCCACTGGGGCCCTGCTTTCTGCTCCAGCTGACTTTGATTGTAAAAACTCTTTCAAGTTCCTTTTTTTTTTCCTTTTTAATAATGTGCTTTTTTGGAGGAGTGGAAGCAACTGATGTATATTCATTGCTGACTATTCCAAGAATTACTGCAGGGGCTCTACATACGTGATGTCATAGAATTCTTGTGACTGCCTTGGGCTTTCCTGTCTCCTATTAGCAAAGTGTTTAGTGAAGTGAAGGTTCCATTGTCACAGTCCTATTCAGGATCATCTGAATACAAGGCTAGTGTGCATCATTCATTCACTCGCTCAGCAAACATTCTGTGAGTACCTTTTATGTGTCTGGTACAGATTTGCTGTCAAACCTTTCCATATTCCAGTTAGTTAGCCGATCTATCCCAGTGGCCTGTGATGGTTTTAGGTGATTGCCTATGGAAGCCAGACGGCATCCAAATGAGAGAGATCTAGTGATGTGTGCTTTGGTTTTTCCATCTTTGTGGTCTGAGCTAACCTGGCAGTAAACGTCTGGGAAGCATTTGGGGATTGGCAAAATTCAAAGGGCCTGTGGTTACTTAGTCCAAATGGAATAATTTCATGAGCATTTATAATCCAGCAGAGTAGACAAAGTGCAGAGGGCCACTGGATTTCCCAGACCCACGGAAGTTGGTTATTGTTCCATATTTTTACCCATAAAGGAGTACCATGGGCCTCTGTGGTAGTTAATATCCTGGTCTCTGACAGTGGATGGCTTTTACCTTCATTAACAAGCTAAAGAAGGTGGGGGCACTATTTGAAGATCTAGAGTGTGGGAGTGATGGTTATCTTTCTCTTTCTGCTTACCTCCATCTGTCCTTGGATCCTGGAGACCCAGGTCCTCATCCTGTTTTTGCCCTTACTCCTCTCTGTGACCTTATATTGGTCCCTTCCCCTTGGCCTCAAGTTCCTCATCCTTTTCTTGTCCTGACTTTGTTGCACTGGCTCTAAGGTCTTCTTGAGCTCAGACACTCAAGTGTGTGCCATTTTGAATATTCTCATATACACCTGACTGAAAGATATACACCTGACTCCAACAAGATACTGACAGAGATATCCTTTTTGCCCTCCAGTGTTCTGTCTTCCTTGAAGATCTAATAACTAACTAAAAAAAGAAGAGGTATTATTTAGTGACCTATTTAAGAACCTTCCGTGGTGGCTCAGTGGTAAAGAATCCACCTGCAATGCAGGAGACATGGGAGACACAGGTTTGATCCGTGGGTCAAGAAGATCCCCTGGAGGAGGAAATGGCAACCCACTCCAGTATTCGTGCCTGGGAAATCCCATGGACAAAGGAACCTGGCAGGCTACATCCATTGGGTCACAAAGAGTTGGATACCACTGAGCGACTGAACACATACACACGGACGAGACTCTGTAAGGTTATCTTTCAACACTTAATTCTCTCTGCAAGTTGGAGAGGTGAGTATTAGCGTGTCATTGGATAGATGAGGGCTCCGAAGTGTAGCTGGAGAAGTCTCAAAGTTACAGACACAAAAGAGCAGAAGACCCATTCTCTGTTAAGTCAACTCTTAAGAAATTCATTTGGCCACCACAGGGAGTCAGGACAATCAATGCCCTCTCTCATGGGAATCTGCATTTTTAAGCATCATCTTTGATTGTGTCTCTTTAGAGAGGAATTGCAGGCATATTGGCGAGGATGTGGGGTGGTAGCCCGTCAGGTCCTAGCACAGCCGTCGTAGATATAGATGGTTCAAATGGGTCCGAGTAGACAGATGTTCCTGGGTCACAGGTTTTAGGAGCAGAAGTCAGCGTTAGAGATTCCATGCTTCAACCTGTTCATTTTGCCATCAGCGAGCAGAGCCCCAGAGGTGAGGGTGCTTGTCCAAGAGCCCACAGCTATTCTGGAAGCAAATATGGGCTGAGTCTCTTGGGAAGATCCCCTGGAGAAGGGAAAGGACCCACTTCAGTCTTCTGGCCTGGAGAATTCCATGGACTGTATAGTCCATGGGGTTGCAATGAGTCGGACACGACTCAGCGACTTTCACTTCCACTGACCTCACGTTTGATGGTGCGAACTTCTCCCCCAGGACTGCTTGTCCTTTATGGGGCAATGTGTAAGATAAAAAGCCAGAGTCCTTGATGTCACAGGGGCCGAGGAAGAAATGGTCACACATAAGAAACTTGTAACATGAGCCCTGCAGGGCTCGGATGCTTGGTCTGGAGTTACGTTTGGCTTATGCAGAAGAGCGTGACCCTTTCTAGAAAGAACTAGAGAGAAGTATCTGGTGTGAATGTGAAGCTAGGACACCACAGAAGCAGGTGGTGTCACGCTCAAAGGTGGTGTCAACGTTCAGTCCTGAGGTGGGGTCGGGGGTGTGAATTGAGCCATTGGGATTGATATGTATATACACTGTTGGTACTATGTATAAAATAGATAACTGATGTGAACCATTGTATAGCACATGGAACTCTGAATGGAAAGGAAATCCAAAGGGGATATGGGTATGTGTATAGCTGATTCACTTTGCTGTATCGCAGAAATGAACACAACATTGTAAAGCAAATCTACTCCAACAAAAATTAATTTTAAAAAAAGCTCAATCCTTTTTAACTTTGAAGAGCATTTGCCTTCTGAAAAAGACAGTGTAAGTGGCAGGTAGGAAGTTGGCCATCGTTTGTTGTCACCATATCTGAGAACCTGAGTCAGAGCAGCCCTGGCCCCCAAGGGGCTATAGGGGAAGGGGGACCCCTTGCCCCAGGCCATAGGCAAGGCAATGGACCACACAGCAATAAGTGACCTTGCTCAAGGTCACACAGTCAGTGTGATGATGGAGGCAGCCTAGAAATCCTATCATTTCCTTCCAGAGCTCTTTCTCTGCCCCGAACCCCGGGGAGGCCCCAGTGGATTTGCTCTGAGAAGGTTTCTTTCCTTTTCAAGGACATCCTATACGTTTTCATCAGTAGGCAATAGGACCTTTCTCATTATCACCCAACCATCAACTTTTGGTAAAAGATGAATAATGCTTAGCAGCCTTCTTTCATCTTGTTTGGGCTTTATCCTCTCCATTTTGGACTGTAAGGCTGGTTTTGTCACTCAGGATATTCTAGTTCCCAGGGGCCACTGAGTTTCATGGTAGAGTCTCTTCGTTGGCCTGCACGGTGGCTGTATGGCGACCACTCCTGTATTTCCAAGAGGGACAGGACCCAGGGGCTCTGGGATCTCTTCTGGGCCTTGCTGCTTGCAGCCTTCACTTTTGGTCCCAGTCAATAGGACCTAATGAATAGGTATTTCGATAGGATGAAAACTTCCTCCTCTCATAACAACGTGGAAGCATGAGAAACGATGAGTTGGATTTGGAAGACTTTTGAAAAGTTGAAACAGTGGAATCTGGGTCTGTTTTCTGATTATTAAGGCATTGGTTCTATGAGGCCCGGGCTGGGGGTTGCATAGAGAAGACCTTAGGAAGCACTGCTTTATTAAGCTTCAAGCCACCAGACATCTCTTTTGCTCTCGTCTGCATCAGTCTCTCTCTCTCTCAAGGATGTGCTTCTTGTTCTTTGATGATCTTGAAAGTGATCAAAGGGGAAAGCATTACATAGTAAAATTGACTGATGCAAAGAGCCGATTCACTGGAAAAGACCCTGATGCTGGGAAAGATTGAGGGAAGGAGAAGAGGGGGATGACAGAGGATGAGAGGTTGAATGGCATCACGGACTCAATGAACACAAGTTTGAGCAAACTCCAGGAGAGAGTGAAGGACAGGGAAGCACTGCAGCCGAGTGCTGCAGTCCATGGGGTCGCAAAGAATCGGAAACGACTTAGTGACTGAACAACAGGTGGTTCAGAGAGAGACCTGACTCTGGGTTGACTTCTTATGCACAGATTTTCCATTCTAGACCATCTGTAACTCTGAAGCCCGTGGCCATCCATGGAAACATGCTTAAGAGAAATGTCATCACCCATAAGCCCAGCTTCCTACAAGTGGCTTGGCACACATTATACGCAGATGACACCCGGTATTCTATGAAGATTTAATGCTAGGGTGCCTTCTGCCTCTGTGTTGAATCTGCAGCACCTCAGATTCTTCTGCTCCTGTTTTGTTTGTTTACTGTTACTTTATTTACTTATTGGCTGCCCTGGGTCTTTGTTGCTGCTGGGCTGCTCTTTTGTCTGTTTGTTTTTGCAGTGCACAGGCTTCTCACTGCAGTGGCTTCTCTTGTTGCAGAGCATGGCCTCTAGGCTCACGGCTACAGTAACTCGAGCATGCAGGTTCGGTAGTTGGGGTGCTGAACTTGGTTGCTCCTCGGCATGTGGGATATTCCCAAACCAGGGATCGAACCCATGTCCTCGGTGTTGGCAGGCAGGTTTTTATACACTGTACCACCAGGGAAGTCCTATTTATTCTGTTTATTTGAACTAGATTCAAATTCTGACTCTACCACTTGTTAACTACCTAAGTCATTTCATACTTCTGTGCTGCATTTTCCTCAAAGCAGAAATAATAGTTGCATCCCTAGAGGGTGGTTTTGAGAGTTAGATGATGTTGTGACTCACAGGCAGGGCAGGCGCTCACAGCCAGTAGCTGGTCCTAGAGACATCCATGGGGCTTCCCAGGTGGCGCTAGTGGTAAAGAACCTGCCTACCAATGCAGGAGATGTAAGAGATGTCGGTTCAATCCCTGGGTTGGGAAGATCCCCTGGAGAAGGAAATGGCAGCCTGCTCCAGTATTCTTGCCTGGAAGATTCCATGGACAGAGGAGCCTGGAGGGCTCTCCTACAGTCCATGGGGTCACAAAAAGTCAGACATGATTGAGCACACCAACTACTTAGAGTCATTGATAAAGTGATACCCTTATGGGAGAGCTTCTCTGGTAGGTTAGTTGGTAAAGAATCCACCTGCAATACAGGAGACCCCAGTTCAATTCTTGGCTTGGGAAGATCCGATAGAGAAGGGATAGGCTACCCACTCCAGTGTTCTTGGGTTTCCTTGGTGGCTCAGCTGGTAAAGAATCTGCCTGCAATGCAGGAGACCTGGGTTCGATCCCCTGGGTTGGGAAGATTCCCCCGGAGAAGAGAATGGCTACCCACACCAGTGTTCTGGCCTGGAGGATTACATGGACTGTATTGTCCAGGGGGTCGCAAAGAGTTGGACACGACTGAGCGACTTTCACTCACTTAATGGGAGAGCAGTTCTCAGAGAATGGAGAATGTAGCAACCTTGTCCTTGAAGGTTGAGCCCTTGGGATAGAAAGGTTAGATTTAAGCCACATCCTCCCCTCTCCTTTGTTTAATTATAATCACTGGATGCATATTAGGAGGGCAACTGACAGGTCAAGTCCACATGGTATGGAAACTGCTGTGCAGAAGGGCTAGGCGGTTCACAAGCAGTAGGAAAGGGAAGGTGGACAAGAGCACTGGTGGGCTGGGAGAGAAGGGCGGATTCCACCCCTCCATGCCTGGACCGGCCACGGTGCTCCCACCCCTGTGTTGCTGCCTCTCCTCTGGGCTGGGATGTTTCTTTACGGCTGAGCCTCAGCCACACTGTTTGTGTTTTGAGGAAGTTAAAGCCCTACCCTAACTGAACTCTCTCTGGACACACCCTTTGCATCCCCAGTTCCTGTAGTAAAATCTGAGATGGTCTGTGTGTAGTAAAATGTAGTAAATGTGATGCAGTAAAATCTGAGTAGGATTGAGGCCTCTAATCTGAGAAAGGGCAGTGTCTGAACTCCCAGAGGCTGCACCCGTGTTCTCCAGCCCCTCTTGCCCTGCTCTGGGATTAAACGGGTCTCCTGGTCAGGTCTGCTCCTTGAGGGCCCCGGATTTCAATCCCAGCCTCTAAGGGACAAGGCTGGTTGCTCCCCTGGAGTCCATCCCTCTCCAGATTCCAGTCTGTTTCTCTTGCACTTCTTCATCAGCTTAAAGTTGACAAGTTACCTAACCTCTTCTGCCCCATTGGTTCATCATAATGGGAAGGCTTTGCTCAGGAAATTAAATGAATTAACGAAAGTGAACCTGTTGCTTGGCGCACAGTCGGCCATCAGCTGTTCTTAACCTCTCCTGGACTTGATTCATGTCTGGGCCTCTGGGTGACAGCGGGCCAGTCTGCTGACCTAGAACTTGAAGAGCACTTTAAGCTGCTGCAAGCTGTGGCTGCAAGGGGGCCCCCTGAAACACGTAGGGAGGTGGGGAAACACGGTGCCTACAACAGTCCCCATTTGCCAGCTGAATCTTGCCTGTCCCTTGGGACAGGGCTCCTTGCCACCCAACCCCAGCTCCCTGCCCCCAACCACAATTCGGTGTTGACGTTTCTTTGCCCAGAAATACCCTCTTGTGAACGAGAAGACGGCTTCTGAACATGTTTCTTCTTTGGTTCGAAGATCTTTATCTCTTGACGTCACAGGTCTCATTTCCTCTGCTTTGCGGAAGCCGATCAGTGCCTGCTTCTGCCGGAGGGGAACTGGGACCCTGTTTAAGAACCCATCGGGGGGAGGGGGGGGCGGCGCGTGGCGGTGTTTCCCTGGAACAAAAGCCCTCTTCAGGGGCACAGGGGGACTTGCACCTCCCTGCAGGGGGAAGGCCTCCTCTTCCCTGCCACACCAGACGAGGTCAGTGCTCCCTTCCCGAGGCAGATGTTAGTATGTGTATTAGTTTTCTGTTTAGATCTTTAAGGTTTTTCTTGCCTCCAGAGATGCTCCCATATCTAATAAAGTACAGAGGGCAAGGCATTGGAGTCTTGGAGACCAGACTCTGCTTTCTTTCATTAATAGCAATGTTTATTAAGTTGTGGGCTTCCCTGATGACTCATGGGATGAATCCGCATGCAATGCAGGAGACTCAGGTTTGATCCCTGGGTCAGGAAGATCCCCTGGAGGAGGAAATGGCAGCCCACTCCAGTATTCTTGCCTGGAGAATTCCACGGATAGAGGAGCCTGGAGGGATACAGTCCATGGGGTTGCAAAAGAGTTGGACACGACTGAGCTTGCACTCCCACGCATCCATTGAGTTGTAGGTTTGTTGAATTTTAGGAAAATTGCCTTTCTGCTTTGAAGATGACGGAGCTCCTGGAGTTCTCGTGTTCATATTGACCCCTTGGATGTAATCAGGCACTGTCCATCCTTCGGGAAAGCTCCTCCCCCTCCACTCTTCTCAGGACGTGTCAGGAGTGCTCATGCTTGGATCTGTTACAACGTGTTTCCTGCTCTCCTCTTACTATCTGTGAGCATCTCCAGACTGTCCTCATCTCCTCCTGGCCTGGGAGCTCATTGAGGTCGGAGGCTGTCTCTTGTGCACTGTTCCCGGAGCCTGGTGGGCATTGAGTGAATGAGAATTCCTTTTATGGACCGGGAGCAGCTCAGATTGGATTCTCACGTCAGAGCGAGAGAGGCAGGGAATGTATTCATTTAATGATCATGTCAGTCATTGCCCAGATGGGAGCCCAAAAAGACCGAGACTCATGAATCTCCCTTGTAGATACCTTTTTTAAAAACTTTATTTTTACTGAAGTACAGTTGAATTATAATGTTGTATCATTGTAGACGGGCTTCCCTGGTAGCTAAGATGGTAAAGAATATGCCTGCATTGTAGGAGACCCGGTTCCATCCCTGGGTCAGGAAGATCTCCTGGAGAAGGGAATGGCTATCCACCCCAGTATTCTTGCCTGCAGAATCCCATGGACGGAGGAGCCTGGCAAGCTACCATGGACTGGACCGTGGCTACAGTCCATGGTCACAAAGAGTTGGACAGGACTTAGCGACTAACAGTTTTTCTTTCATCATCGTAGACACCTTTTAAAGAGAACTGTTTTCAAGGGTCCACGTCAAGTAACAGATAAACCCATCATTCCTATTTTGATTTAATGATTTATGCAAAAGTGACATTTACTTAAGACACCATTATTTATGTCTGTGGTGGGTGTCTTTTTATTTATGAAGGGCTTCAGGTCACGATTTAGAGGGGAAGCCTTCGTCAAGGTTCTGTGCTTAGAGAGACTAAATAGTAGGTATTCTTCAGCAGGGTTTCTGGCTGGGGTATTTACTACTGGGGCTTAATAAATTAGTTGATGGCCTAGACTGGGAACCACGGGCAAGTGGAGCGGAGAGCACAGTGGTGAGATTTTTTGATTCCTCCTTTTGGCCTTTTGCCCTTGGCCTGCCTTCTCTGACATGGGTTGGGGATAATGAACTTAGAGTATCCAGCACAGATATACTTCAGGGACTTAAGATACCTGTCATTACTGCTCTCCATAATCCTCTATAGCTTTTAGCCTCATTCCAACAACCTGGAGATTTGTTTATTTGTTCAACAAATATTTATGGAGTGCAGAGTATTATATGTGCCTGGCACTAGTCTAGGTGCTGGAGATACTGAAATACTTGATGAAACAGAAGCCCTGCTCTCACGGGACTTACATTTTAGTGAAGTAATATCTAGGATCCACCATGTCCCAGGCCCTGTTCTAACCAAAACACTTAAATGAATGAATTTTATCCGAATTGACTACTATAATTATTTATTTACTTTTTTTATTGGAAGATAACTGCTTTACAATGCCGTGGTGGTGTCTACCATACATCAACTCAAATGAGTCATAATTTTTATATATATATATATATATATATATACCCACTCCTTGCAGAGCCTCCCTCCCTCTGGGGGAAGGAGAGGGTAGAACAAATTAAGATAGTAACATTGATATATAGGCACTATCCTTATAAAATAGATAACTAACAGGAAGTTGCTGTATATCACAGGAAGCCCATTCTGGTCCCCTGTGATGACCTAGACGGGTAGAATTACTGTATTTAAATCAAGTTATTTGATTTAAGTCAAGCTATTTGATTTGAGGTCCTGCTATGTTTATCCCCATTGTACAGATGAGGAAATTGTGGCCTGGGGTTGTACAGCCAATGAGTGCAAATCTGGAGGTGGTACCCAGGAGACCTGGCTCCCAAGCTTAAGTTCTCAAATGCCACGTTAGCTACAGAAACTGAATGCCAGGTAAAGTGCCACCCTTGTGCTGGACCCACAGAAGGAATTTTCTTATGCAGTTAGGCAACAAGTGAACCCACAAGGACTTGGCTGACTGGAGTCTAAGTGAAGCTCAGTCCTCGGTTTTCTCAGAGCAGTCCTGGCAGAGGTAGACTCTGCCATCAATTAAGCAAACCTCACAGGCAGTCCTTGTATATCCTGCTCTTCCACTTTATGGAGTGGGTTTAGGTTCTTCTGCAGGACTCAAAGCTGAGGTCCATTTATCTTTTCGTCCCTCATACCTAGCCCAGGACTTAGCATTATACATACTTAGTGAATGTGTGACAGTTGACTCCGTGGGGATATGACTAGCCCCATATATCCTGCAGTCATAAATATTGTAAGAACCCCCCCCCCCCAAAAAAAAATACACTGATGGTAGAAGACAGTGGATGGAAACACATTTCAAACATCCCTTAGCCAGTCCTCTTGGGAATTTCTCTAAACCATGGACAGAATCCAGTCTCTCTGAAATTTCTCTTGATTCTAGACATTGCAGTTGTTAAGCAGAGTCATGCCTAGATGCCCTGCGCTCTAGATAACATGTTGGAGCTGGGGCCGTTGGACACATGGGGATCACACTATCTTGCAAACGTTTATTAAGCACCTGTCGTGGCGCTACTTGCAGTGCTCAGTATTGGGGATGTAAGAGTCAATATCAGAGAGTCCTCACCTGATGCAAGGCACAGTGCAGTGGTTATTTTTAACACCGAATCAGAGAGGAAGGGTGTGCATTAGAGAGATATCTGGGAGCAGGAAGAGGATATTCCAACAATGGAGTGGGCTGTAGAGAAGGACTATGTCAGGGAGGAGCTGGGCTTCTCACAGAGTAGTTCTGAGAGATGCAGGTGGGAAGGGGAAGGGCCCTGAAAGTGCCAGCAATGAGTAAGGAGGGACTGCCCTGGGAGGGTATTGTGAGGTGGGGCCGGAAATGAAGGTGAAGAGAGGCTAGGGCCTTGGCCTCATATCTGGGACCTCGAGGGCTTTCCAGGTGGCACAGTGGTGGAGAATCCGCCTGCCAATGCAGGAGACTTGGGTTCGATTGCTGGGTCAGGAAGATCCCCTGGAGAAGGAAATGACAACCCACTCTAGTATTTTTGCTGGAGAATTCCATGGACGGAGGAGCCTGGTGGGCTACAGTTCATGGGTTCGCAAAGAGGTGGATATAAGCTCACACAGACAGCCTGGGACCTTGAACTTGATCTGAAACTCAGCAGGAGCTTTTTAAGGTTTTCTCTAGACAGGGCAGGGACAGGTCAGGTTGTGATTCTACACGTGCGTGTGAAGGACAGACTAGGGACGGACATGGACTTCAGGATGCTGAAGCTGAATCACAACCCAGGCTGTGGGATTGAGAGGGAGGGCTAAGAGGGGATTTAAATCCAGCCCTCTTACCTTTACAGATAAAGAAATCAGGAAGGAAAGGCCCTTCCCCAAAGTTCTATAAGGTGTAAGTGACACAACCAAGAGCAGAACTCAGACTTTCGACTCCCCGAATTTGTTCAGTCTCTGCCTAGACCATGTGGGGAAGCCACAAGTGAAACCCCCGACTCGGGTGGCCCAGTGTGTGAACCAGCTGGGACAGGTTCACAGCGCTGCTGGGGGTGGGGGTGGAGGGGTTGGAGGGACTGGCCTGAGCCTTGCCCCCTCCCCACCAATGAGGCATGGAGAGGAATGTTCTGGGCCCTGAATCATCCTGGGCAAAAAAGGCAGGAGCAGCACCTAGGGGTGCCTGGCTCTCCCTGGAAGGATCTGGGCTGGGTGAGCAAACGGGGCAGTGCGGTCCAGCATGGAGTGAGATGACCTCCTGGGAAGCTTTCCTGAGAAGCTCAGTTGATTGACTTGGGGTCGAGGGAACCTCGGGGATCCAGGTCTCAGCGCAGAGCAGTGAGAGGTGGATGGAGTTTTGATGAGGAGTCCCAGCTGCACCACCTCCCTTGGAGTTCCTGGCTGTTCTTATGGCAATAGCAGGCAGGCTGCCTGGGTGTGGGGTCCTCCTGCAGGGTGGGGCTGGGGCTGCGGGAAGGTCTTGGAGGTGGAATGGCTTCCCCGTTTGCACCATGGCCCTGATGAGTCGGTCACAGGCATGCACCTGCATGTAGGTTTCAAGGGCTTTTGCATCCTGGCTGGGCAGCCGGTGCCGTGGAAACACCTGCCTGCTAGAGTCGGCTTGGGTTCCTCCTCCCAACTGTGCTGTTTCTCAGCAGGTGGCTTTATATCTTTCCAACTGCACATTTCTCTGTATAACCAGTGCAGAGTGTGGGATGGTGTTGTAAGGCAATTGGAGGATATACTGCCTTCTGGAACTTACCAGACCTCCCTTGGGTCCCCTTCCCCTTCGACTTCTCTTACTCCACCCTGAGCGGCTCCCTTACTGTTTGCCTGCTGTTCTCTGGCTAATTTGTGAGCAGCTTAACCTAAAGTTCTGGGTCTGTTCCCTGAGTCAATGGGATCTGGGGCATCAGTGGCGCTCAGAGGTGACTGCTGGAAAGATCCATACACACAGGAAGCAGAGGCTCTGAGCAGTGATGATTTATTGGGCAGTTTAGTGGCCTGTGGAGCCCCCGTGGTGCCTGCCAGGCTAGCACAATGCAGCCCATGTTGCTGGGGTGGGTGGGTGGGTGGGGCATTCCTCTGGCCTCCCAGCAGTAATTCCAGCTGGGACCCTGGCCTGACACCTGCACTGGCAGCCTAGGGTAGCTTTGCAGTAGCGGCCAGAGCAAGGTCAGACCTGGCTGCAGCTAACCTTTCGCCCTTGATCCTTCTCCTGTTTGGACCCACCCCACAGAATGGCCTTTGGTGACTTCTGGATTCCACTGACTTCAGGCCCCCGGACTTCCCGTCCGGGCCAAGCCCACTTGGTCTGGCTGAACTCCCAGCCTGACCCCACCCTGGCCCACCCTGTCCTGATCTCTTCCTGTTGGGAGCCCAGGGTGGGGTTCAGGGTTTAAAAGCAAAGCCTGATTGGCTTGTGTACGCCTTTTCTTCATATTTTGGATGAAGCACTGAACATGGAGGTTGAAAACCTGGGTTTAAATCCCCTGCTTAGCCACTCACTAGCCAGGTGGTCTTGGGCAAGTCACATCTGCTGTCTGTACCTCAGCTTTTCATCTAGTAAACAGGCAGGTCCCGCCACCACCATCCACTTCATGAGCTATGGCACTTAGATCGTGTATTGTAATGGTTTTGTATGTGATCCAGTGCTAAATAAACCTGGGGCCATATCTGTCTCCATAAACCCAGGGTCTCCCTTTAAAAATTGCTTTGTCTTTTGTTGTTCAGTCTGACTCTCTGTGACCCCATGGACTTCAGCATGCAGTTTCCCTGTCCTTTACGATCCCCTGGAGCTTGCTCAAACTCGTGTCCATTGAGTCGGCGATGCCATCCAGCCATCTCTTCCTGTGTCGTCCCCTTCTCCTCCTGCCTTCACTCTTTCCCAGCATGAGAGTCTTTTCCAGTAAGTCAGCTCTTCCCATCAGGTGGCCAAAGTATTGGAGCTTCAGCTTCAGCATCAGTCCTTCCAGTGAATATTCAGGATTGATTTCCTTTAGGATTGACTGGTTGGATCTAAAACATTTCATTCTCTGTGCCTCGGTTTCCTTACTCTTTAGGAAATTGGCACATATCATAATATTTGCTTTTTAGTTTTGTTATGAAAAATAGACTGGTAGACCAAAAATAATCCCAGTGTTCTGTAGCTGTTTAATTCGTGGTTGCTATTGTTGTTACTAGTATATAAATATTATATTAATGTCAGGATGTTAGATAGGAAGGGTTGCAGTCCCTATAGCTTAAGAGTTAAAGGAAAGGTATAAAATCAGGAAATTTGAAGCCAGAAGAGCCCTTTGCAGGCCATGTACGATTGGTTCTCGGGCTTCTCAGTGATAAGGAACTCACCTGCCACTTCAGGAGACACAGGTTTGATCCCTGGGTTGGGAAGATCCCCTGGAGGAGGAAGTGGCAACCCACTCCCATCAATGGAGGAGCCTGGTGGGATGCAGTCCATGGGGTCACAAGACAGTGAGACACGACTGAGCGCACACAGACACACACAGACACACACACACACACACAGACACACACACGACTGGTTCTCACTTTATAGAAGAGAAACTGAAGCCGTGGTCGATTTAGTGACCCAGAGAGAGCCACTCAAGCCTCTGGGGAGTGTAGGACATCGGGTCAGAGCTTTCAAGGCTGGGGCCGCTGCTCCGTGGGGGTGGGGCGTGGAACCCCGTGCACCCTGCTGCTTCTGGCTTCCTCACCTGGCTCAGCATCTGAGGACTGGAGCCCTGGCGCTGGGCTGGGCCTGCTCCTCCAACAGAGGCTGCCTCCCTGTAAGCCTTGTTCATTCAGAGGTTGCAGGCAAAGCAGGCTTTTCCTGCCTATGCCAGGGACAGGTTGCCGAATGCACACAGAGATGGCAGCTTGTCGGCCAGATCAACCCTCTCTGGGGCCCGTGACTCAGGGCTCTCTCCTCCAAGAAGCTGCAGGAGATAACCACTGTCATTTGCAGCTCTTTGGTCACACAGATCTCTACCATTCTCCCTTGTTGCTTTCAGCAATCTGTATTCTCCGTGTGCCGTCTCTAGTCTTAACCACCTCCATGAAGCCCATCCTGATCACCTTTGTACTGAATAATGTGAACAGGAGTGAGCTGGGCACATATTTGTGGGAAGAACATTCTATGCAAGGGGGGGCGGGGCGGGGGGGAGTGCAAAGGGCCCAGGAAGGAATGGGGCACAGAATTCACATCCATTTCATTCTGCCTGTGGCTTATTCATCTATCTTCCCTCTAGGCTTTGGGGCTGAAGGGGAAGGGGGAGGGCTTATAAGAAGGTCAGTTAGAGTTTCCACCATTTTTTTGTAGATTTACTGTGCTAGGCTCTTTGATAAATACTGTACTTGCATTGTTTCGTTTACAATCTTCACAAAAACTGAGACTATGGGTGTGATTTTGTCTGAATCTCCAGTGTGTAGTTTCATTTGAATAACCCAGACCGCCCCCGATGTTACTGTTGAGTTTCATGAAAATCGATTTCTCTGCCTGGAAATTCCTAAAGCCCAGATTGATTAAGGGACCTCAGAAGCTGAATGACTGTTTTTCATTCACTTCCTCCCACTCTGACAGGTGCCGTTGCTCGGCCAGGCCTTCTGGCAACATTCCTGAGAGGAGAGGGTGAGCCCCCCCCCCCCCGCCCCATGCCCAGGGGTGGGGAAGCCGAGCCCCAGAGACCTTCCGAAGGGCCCTGTAGTTGTGTCGTGCATCGGTAGGGACCAGAGTTGGAATTCTAGCCCAGCTCGGGCCTGCGACCTGGGGGCACCCCGGAAGGTCCTTGTTTACAGACGTAATCCAGATTTCTTGCCTCGACCCTTGCCTGGGAGTGATGTAAACAAGTTCAGGATGTTCCCAGAGGCAGGCAAGGTCAGAAGAATGCCTGGACTGCTGCATTTCCTCCCCATCCTTTCCTAGGCTTCTTCCTACCCCTGGGGGATTCCTGCACGCTTGCGCAGAAGCAGCAGGCTTCCTGACCCTGGGGCGCATGCGTGCTGCCCGCCTTGAGGGTCCCTCACTGACCCAGCCAACCTCGGGTGGTTTCCTCCGCCCGGTGCTCAGGTGATGGCGGCTGACCCGAGCTCCCAGCCCAGCGAGAGGCGAGCACTCGGCCTTTAGCTAGCATTCCCACCGGAGGAGCTGACCTACCCTCTCTGAGCATTAGGTTCAGTGTCCACGCAAAGGAAGAATAATTCTTGCCTTGGCAATTGACTTTACACATTTTGAAGAGAAAATATATGTAGATACCCACGCACGCTTCGATGCATAGACGGTGTTTGGTATTTGGTACTTAGTATTTTTGCCTAAGCCAGAATTCGAACCCCGGTGTATGGCTTTAAGACCCTGAACTAGTCTGGCTTCTTTGTTGGTGCGTCACCACAGGCCACACTGAACCGGATGTGACCACAGCTCCAGACCTTCCCGGCCAGAGGCTCAGCCTCTGAAGGCAGGGGGATGAAGTGGCCCGTGGATCAGCTTAGGGGCAGCGGGAATCAGCAGTACGTGGGTGCCTTTTTATTTATATATTAATAGCACTCAAATTCATAAGGTGTTTGCATGGCTTCCAAGCCCTCTTTTTGAGTCGGGGGAGGAGAGACGTGAACTCTGGGAAAGGGGTTAATTGACAAGATGGAGACCTTAGGCATGGCTCTTATCTCTGATGTGGAGGAAGGTTCTAGAAGAGGGATGAGGATGAAAGTGGGGTCACTGCTGCCCGTGGGAGGGGGTGGGGGGATGATGTGGTGAAGGAGAAAGTCAGAATCTAGGGTTGTGACCCGGGAAGGAGTGAGAATGAAAAGGGCTTTAGGGTTGGCTTAGCATGAACTGCTTGAGGTAGTTAAGTTTGTCTTCTGAAAGAAGCCACAACTCCCTCCCAGCCTTACTGAAAAGGCACCTGAGATATTGTAACAATAATTTATAAAGCCGACCCTCCATATAGTCTTCACTTTTCCTCCACTTACTCCTAGGAAAGTTTTCCTCCTTTACCCAGAGCAGGGGCCATTGTTCCTTTAAAGGCAGCACACAGATACTCCTGGGGTCTACAGCTTGACGGTCTCTTTCATTCTTGGATTGAGGGACGGAATGTCTGTTGGGTGCTGGGTACAAAAAAAAGTCTAGGGGCTGGAGGTACCTCATGAAGAACAGGTGGTGTTTTTTAATACTCAAAGTGACCTCAGCCACCTGCCCAAGGGCCCCTGGAGGTGGGGGATGAGGTAATGACCCTGAAATGACTACTGGCATCATAACACATAGAGTATACACGCAGAACTGTAGACATGGAAATACCTGTAAATACCTACAGTTACAGGCGGTAATGAAGGGGATGTGGCATTGTGGTGTGGGGGTGCTCCATTGGAACAGGAGGGTCAGGCAAGGTCTCTTTAATACAGTGCATTTGAGCAAAGACCTGCAAAAACTGAGTTTTGCAGAAGACCATTCTGGGCAGGGGGCTGGAGGTGGGGGGTGTGTGCAGAGGCCCCAGGGAAGATTGTGGTTGGTTGGTATATGTGAAGAACAGTGCAGGGGCTGGAAGGGAGAGGGGCCACTCGGCTGAAGCCTTGGCAAAGATGGTCACCCAGTTGAATGAGCTGAGATGGCATTGATGGGTTTTGGCAGAGAAACCCAGCTCCAAACCCAAATCTGATTCTAAGTCTCATTCCACTAGACCATCACCCCTTGTCATACAGATGCGAGGGCTTATTATTATTTTCTCCACTGGGATGATCATCCCCACAGCTCCTCTGCCACTCAGGCTGTGAACTTGGAGGTGGAGAGCCTGGTGGGTCCCAGGGCTCGGCAGGAGCAGCTGCTGGTGAGGGTGGGCAGGGGAACCTGTGGTGAGAACCCCCCTGGGCCTGTGGTTTGTGCCCCGTCCTCTCCACCCCAAGGGTTTACCAGCTCACCTCCAGTCTCCAGCTATCTAGTGAGGCTGGTGTGAGTCAGCGCCACCTGCCACCTTAGATTAGAGGAAGCAAAAGGAAGAAGAGATTTGCTTTTAATCCACTCAATTCCAGATCAACACATCCAGACCCTTCCTATTTTTACAGATCGACTAAAGGGGGAAGAGAAGGGCACATACACTACAGGTTATAAATAGAATATGGGCAAGCAGATAAAGAAGATGTGTTGCAATGTACTACACAGAAGCCCAGAATGTTAAAACTGGCAGAGACTTTAAGACTGTCTTGTCCAGATGGATACACAACTGTGTGCATATATCAATACTTAATGCTACTGAACTGTAAACTTAAAATGGTTAAAATAGTAAATTGTATCTTACATATTATATTCAGTCAGTTCAGTTCAGTCATTCAGTCACTCAGTCCATTGCAACCCCATGGACTGCAGCACACCAGGCCTCCCTGTCCATCACCAACTCCCAGAGCTTGCTCAAACTTAGTGATGAGTCAGTGATGCCATCCAACCATTTCATCCTCTGTCATCCCCTTCTCCTCCTGCCTTCACTCTTTCCCAGCATCAGGGTCTTTTCTAGTTAGTCAGTTCTTCCAATCAGGTGGCCAAAGTATTGGAGTTTCAGCTTTAGCATCAGTCCTCCCAGTGAATATTCAGGACTCATTTCCTCCAGGATGGACTGGTTGGGTCTGCTTGCTGTCCAAGGGACTCTCAAGAGTCTTCTCCAACACCACAGTTCAAAAGCATCAATTCTTTGGCACTCAGTTTTCTTTATTACATACATTATACCACAATTTAAAAAATTAAAATAATAATAATAAAAAAAAAGACTGCCCCGTTCAACACTCTGCTTTAAGGTTGAGAACACAGAAGTTTAGTGACTCACTCACAGACACACAGCAGGTAAGAGATGTAGTCTGGCCTGGACTCTGCTCCTCTAGCTTCTAGTCTAGTACCTTTTCCAGTGACTGCAACTATGTTTTCCTTGTTGATGGAAATGAGAACAGAGAAGTCAGTCACCCTTTGGTCTTGGAAACTCCTGGACTTCAAATATGGCGTCTGAGGATCCATGCAGGGTTTTAGCTGACCTTTTGCTCTACGCAGCTCCCAGCAGTTCTCCTTGGATTAATTTGAGCCTCACCTCCCTTCTGTGGCTCTCTGAGGAGCTGCAGTGATGGTCCTGCAAGGCTAAGACCTACAGTTGGAGAAAGAAAGAGAAACAGTAGTGGATGGACCTGGTTATAAACTCTGATTAGGACTGAAGCCTTATTGTGGCTTCTCCAATTCTCCTGTTCTCTCCTCATTTGTGCCTCATGACACCTCAGGGCAACAGGGGCGATGCTTTGGTGGGCACTTTAGAGATGAAAGAAACGGCTGATAGGAATGCCACTGACCTCCTAGGTGCTCATTAGCACGGTCCGTGTGGTCCCAACCCCTAACTCCAGCCCCTCCTCCCTGCCTCAAGTTCCATTCATGGCATCATCTGTGTGATGGAATGGGATTAACTGAGTTGATGGAGCCTGAGAACTTCGAGAACTTTGCAGTGGTGGCATTCTGGCCAGGAGAATGGAGGAGGGTGTTGGTTTTAGGCACTGAAAGGTAATAACACCTAACTTTGCACTCAGAGAGCAACAGGCAGGGGCACAGGGATTCTTCAGAGGTCGCTGGGCTAAGGAAGGAATGCAAAGCTAGGAGCTTGGGGGTACTGAGCATATATTTATTTGGTACTTAATGGTGATACCAAGCCCTTTTGTGTAGCCCTGAGTGTAGGCTCTGGAGACTCAGAGTTTAATGTGGGATTTCTATACCTCTGTTCTTCCCCATCGTACCCAGGAGGGTCCTGCATTCATCAGTGATCCTTAACCGATGGGGAGAAGATTCACACACACACACTCATGTACCCATGTGAGGCAGAATCACATATGTGTGACCCAAGTGGAGAATCTAGGTAACGCAAGTCGCATGCATACCAGGTCCAGGACCAGACCCTAGGAGTGTGATGGGTGGGACAGGACAGAGCTTCAACAGGAAATCTTGGGAAGAGAGTGGGCTTGGAAAGGAGATGAGAATGTTGGCTTTGGAATGCCACAGTGATGGAATGCATTTCTAGTGAACATTTCCTGGCTCTGCCTGTGTCCTAAGAGAGGCATTTTGGTGTGGAGAGAGCACCAGGTTGACTTAGGAAGATGTGAGGTCAAGTTTTCTCTGTTTCCCTACCAGATGGCTTTGGGTAAGTTACTTAAATTCTCTGAGCATCCATGTTCTTCTCTGTAAAATGGGTTAGGAAAATCCTCTACATCTAAGTAAAGGAGTGTTGAAATGAAGCAAAACTGTTGAATGAAAGATCCTGGCTCCTGTGTTGTATCATGTTAGTCACAAGTTTGCCAGGAGCTATGGACAGAGATTGTGTGAGTTTCCCAGCTGGGTGGATCTGAGTTCAAATCTTGTGACTCCCCATCATTACCCTGTGTGACTTTTAATCTCTTGTTCCTTCCTGACTAAGTTGAGGAGGTAATAATCTATTTGTGATTTATCTACCTGCTGATGGTTTCAGTCCACCAGTGGATTGAAAGTTTCAGGCAAATTCTTTGCCTCCTGGCTCTCCAGCCCTGGAACAGGGTCTCGCCACCTAGAAGGTGCCCAGTAAATAGTGTTTGACTGGTCCAATAAATGAATAAGGGTCTTTGGAAAGGTTCAAATGGAAGCTGCGACATAATGGTGGGATTCCTGGGACTCAGAGCATCCTTAACAAGCTCATGTTTTGCTCCTTTTCTTGCAGGACTCGGGTCAAGCTGGAAAGCCTGGAAGATGCCTATATTCTGCGGGGAGATGACGACTCGCTCTCCGACAAGCACGGCTGTCCAGCATACGTCAGCCCGGAGATCTTGAACACCAATGGCAGCTACTCGGGCAAAGCAGCTGACGTGTGGAGCCTGGGAGTGATGCTCTACACCATGCTGGTTGGGCGGTACCCTTTCCATGACATTGAGCCCAGTTCCCTCTTCAGCAAGATCCGGCGTGGCCAGTTCAACATTCCAGAGACTCTGTCGCCCAAGGCCAAGTGCCTCATCCGGAGCATCCTGCGGCGGGAGCCCTCGGAACGGCTGACCTCCCAGGAGATTCTGGACCATCCTTGGTTTTCTACAGATTTTAGCGTCTCGAATTCAGGATATGGTGCTAAGGAAGTGTCTGATCAGCTGGTGCCGGATGTCAACATGGAGGAGACCTTGGACCCTTTCTTTAACTGAGCTCACACCCCACGGGGACTTAGCAGGTACCAGAAGCGAGAGAGAGGGCAGCGGAGAGGAGTTCTTCCAGGGAACACGTATCGCCTGGCTTGGTAGCAAGAGGGACACGGACACTCACAGGCTTCTTGGTTCAAAGAAGGAAAACTGTCAAGGAGCTGACTGAACATGTAGCATGGGGGCCAGAGACGTGGGATGGAGGCGGGCTCCAGGGTCCTGTCGGGTGGGCAGGAGCCCCCCTGGAGCTTCTCTCGCCTGACGGAGCCCCCCGGGAGACCACCCCTATCTGCTGGGCTGCTTCCGCCTATCCCCCTTTCCATTTTGTTCCAAATAGTTGCAAATCTTGATAGAATCAAAACTCTGCCTCAAACACACATCTTGGCATCGCACTGTTAGCGTTTAACTTCTTGTCATGATTCAGGGAAGGTACCATTGGCCAAGGGTTTTTTGTTTTTTATTTTCTTTTTAAACAAGCCAGCCACCTATCTGATAATTCACGGGGTTCATTTAAAAAAAAATTCGGTGCACACAGACTGATGTGAAACCTGGGTGCTAAAACTAAAAGAAAATAAAAGTCCAGTTTGTGTCTCCTAATTGCACTCTTCAACTCATTTCTTCTAACTAAACTATTGAATATCCTGGTCAGGAAATAACACATTCAGTGCTTTGCTCCCTGAAGTGGGAAAAAAACAGACCTGTCCTGTAACCCAGTATTCTGTTCTGTGTCAATTGGTTTGTGGCAGGAAGCTCTTAGAAGTCAAACTTCCAGATGTATCATTGCTATCATAGCTTAAAGAAAGAAAAATGAAAGGAAAAGAGAAATTCAGCTCTTTAATTTTATTTTTATTATTATTATTATTATTATTATTTTTTTCTTTTTGGTGAATGACGAGGGCTGCATCACAGGCATGCCTTTTTGCTGAGATGTTAGTGATGGAGTGAGATTCCAGATGCTGTTGGAGTCTGAAGCTCTTGTAACACTCTGATCTCAACTAAACATTTTGTCTTTGCTTTATTGGCAACTCATGAAATGAAGCAGGTTGTCCCACATGTATGAAATACAGGGCAGCTATTGCATTTTCTTTATGGAATATGATCATTGTAGCTTGGGAGGCCCTCTGGTTTGGACAAAAACCCTCAGTTGAGACAAGCAGGAAGGAAAATAAGCTGAAAGCTAGGATGATATTAAAAAACAAACAAACAAAAAAAAAACAAAAAAAAAAAACAGCTCTCTATCCCCATACGCACCTTTGTATTTTTCAAGAACTCTTCTATTTATTAAGGAAAATGTCACATTGTGATGTATTAAGCCAGTACTTCAATTACGGGTTAACTTGGGTAACATGTTACATGCTGTAGTTAACATTTATATATATATTTTTTTCTTTGTTTGAGTATTTCTGTCCCTGAAATAACCTTTTATTTGGCTTTTCTAGATAGCTTTATTTGATTTCGAGTGGCAAATGTTTTTCTTTTTTTTTTTTTTTTATCTGTTATGGCTTTTCTATATTGGTGTATGATACAGAACTCTTTTGGCATCAATACTTGTGTTTCCAGTACCTCAGTTGTTCGGATTTTACTGCCTGTATATGTTTTGTGAAATGGTCATGTTTTTGGGTAGGTGACACGTGGACTCTAGTATGTAAATGTTACTTGAATCTGTGCTTCATTATAGTATGTGGCATGTATGTGCAGACCTTGGATGCTCTATTTCTACTTAGCAGGAGCCCGGCCTCACGTTCCCAGGAGGGCGGCTTAACCATTCATCGTCAGGAGACAAGGAGGCCATGGATTTGCTCTGGATTCTATTTTGATAACAGGAGATAAACAAGGAGAGAGGGTTTTTTACATTCTGAAGATGGGGCTGAGTTAAGAAGGACCTGTTTTTCTTCCCTCTCCCTTATTTTTTAAGTACCTTGTTGGAGGAAAGATTGGTGACATGCATGGTGGGAATCTATGGCCTCTGGTGCTTTGTCCTGTATTCGGTTAATGTTTTTGTCCTAATCTCTTCAATCAATAAAATTGTGCGTATTTAACTAAACTCGTGGGGTCTGGCAAATGATGATTTTTCCTGCCATCTGGGGTTTGAGGCCCACCAGCCTCAAACTCAAACCTCCCACCAGCCAGGAACTCACCCATTCTCTTAGGTCAACACTCCTTCGTGAGTGAATCACAATCACTATGTATACAAAGCAGTATACATGGTGTGGGCATGTGCTGGCTGATTTAGATGGAATATCTCACTGAATTCACACTTCAGAGGTGTGAATTATGTTCCTATTACAGGTGAGGAAATCAGCCCAGACAGTTTATAACCCGACGTGAAACCATCTTTAGGTGACTGAGGAGTGAACTCTAAGTCCAGTGAACCCCGAGCTGGCTATGCTTTCTAAGATTTTAAAGCCCAGAGGTTCTCAGGGCAACTATAAAAGTAACTGGAGGAGTAAGGCTTACCTCGGTCTCAAATAATGCAGGATTCCACATGATTCCCCAAGAAAAACAGCTTCCCCTGCAAACCTGATGAAATCATCAAGGAGGAGACCACCAGGCACCCAGAAGTGAATGTCCTGCCAGCAGCCTTTCTCTAGGTCAAAGATCTGTGTGTTAGGGTTATCAGAGCTAGGTGGGCTCTCTCAGCAATCCTATGCACTGTAGACCTGATTTAGGAGATGTACCCCAGCCCAGAGAGGGTCAATTCAATCCTGAAGCATTTAGTAGGTGCCACCTCTGTCATTTCAGTGCAGGCTGGGGAAACAGACATGGAAACAGACAAAGACAGTAGGCAGCATTGAGTGGTGGGTGAACAGGTTCATGGCAGCCCACAGGTTGGGCGCCCCCACCTAAGGTTGTCTGTGTCCTAGAAGGGGTGGCCGCTGAATCAGTCCAGAAGGACATGGCTTTGGGTATTGAAGGAAGAGAAACAGCACTACTCTGAGCAGAGGGAACTGTGCAAGAGAAGAATCTAGTCCTCAGTGCCAAAGCTGTGGATGGAGTTCATCAAAGTCCTTGCAAAAGTGTGGTTTTGTGGCATTTGGAAGGGCACATGGCCGAAGAGGCTTTCTAGTTGGCTGGACCCATCTTCTAAATTCACAAAGTGCTTATCATCCAGTGACATCACCTCCATATCCCCAGCAGCACCTGGCCCTGTACCTGGCACATGGTGAGTGTTCAGTAAACAACGGTTCATTGATGTTTAATTTGATCTTCCTGAGCCAGGGATCGAACTGGCATCTCTTGTGTCTCCTGCATTGGCAGGTGGATTCCTTACCACTAGCGCCACCTGGGAAGCCCATGCTGAGGGGCTCTAAATGCTGCTAAATTTCCTTCCAGCCCTTCTAAGGGGCACATTATTAGAAAACAACCTTTGTAAGGACTGGAACCCACCAGGAGTGGCTTTTGCTAGGACCCAGAAAGGCTGATCCAAATTCTTTGCTCTTTCACTGCCTGTGATTAAGCAGCAGTGGGCCTGCTGCCTAATGAGTGCCTGTTTGAATTGCGTTCTGTCAAACCTTCCCATGCGTGGTTGCTGGGGGGAGAGAGTTGTTGGCACACACACTTCCAGCCTCTAGATGAAAGCGTCCACCGTGGTAGGGACCCAGAATCAGCAAGCTTCCTTTTCCTTAACATTTTCAAGCCTTAGCCAGCAGAAATCTTTATTTGAGCTTGCCTTTGGGGATAGATGCTTCATGCCTTTGCTACTTAACCCAGTCCTGGGGCAGGGCCAGGGCCCAGGCCACTGGGAGTGAAGGTGGGGGCTGGGGAGGTAGTGAACCTCGCTCTGTGACCGGGCAAATCTTCTCCTAAGTACATAAGGACCAAGGGTGTTGTGAGGATTAACTGAGATGAGGTGAGGCAGGTCAGAGGCTAAGTCCTGAGCCAGGCTGACCCGGAGACTGTGGTAATAGCAGCCAAGGGCGTAATGAGGTGGAGTTCTTACTACCGGGGATGGTGTGGAGTTCTTACAACCCGGGATGGCCCTGGAGTCAAGAGTTTACCAAGTGCCATCAAAAAGAGGAGACAGGGACCCTCTGAGACCCCTCCCCTGCCACAACCGAGGCAGCTTCAGCTTTCAGAGTCTTATACGTGTCTAGTTCTCACATAGACGTAGAGGGGGGAGGATGAAATTTCAACTGCCAGATGCACTTAAGAATTACTGTCAAGTCTAGCTCTTGATGAAGAGTGGCCAACACAGCTTTGATAAAGCAACCAAGAAGTCAAAGGCATTCCCAGAGCCCACACTGAGAGTGGGTAATGGACTCTGAACTGGAGGACCAAGGTATGAATGAGCTGGGTCTGTGGGTCATCCCTTATAAACTTCAGGGGGCTTATTATTCACCCAGCTCCTCTCACTTTGATCGTAGGTCCTTCGCAGTGGCCTTTTCACCTAACTCAGTCCATTCTCCTCTGTGGCTAACCTAGTGACCATTATTTAACGGGTTTCAGATGATCCTCTGAAATAATTGTGAATTATATGTATATCAAGATATCAAATGTCTAAGCCAAAGTTTTGTTACTCATCATCTCTGCTGTTAGATACTTCCATGTTTACAAGTCAGGTAATTCTCCAGTGTTGTAACAGGGTTCTTTACCACTAGTGCCACGTGGCAAGCCCCTCATTATAGGTTATGACAAAGTAATTAATAAATAGCTCCCTGTGCTATAGCTCCTTGTTGTTCCATGTTCCTACCTATTTTACGCATAGTACTATACATAGTAGTGTGTTTCTGTTAATCCCAAACTCCTAATTTATCCCTCGTCCCTCCCCCTAGAAGTTTCTCTTTTAGAAATGAAAGATATTCCCTCGTAAGTTTTCTGTCCACATCTGGTTGAACTGTGATTAAGTTCAGGAAAGGTGAAAACTTCATTTAGCCTCAGTGATACTCTCAACCCTTCTCTAGTCCCTTACCTCTGAGAGCTGCCAGAAACATTCTCCAGTGGGTGGGAGAGGAGAGGGGGGCTCTGGTCACAACTCCCAGGCTTTAATATTCAGGTCTCTGAACTTAAAGTTATCAAGGTTTCCTCTGACAGCATGGAGTGGCTTTGGAGACAGTGAAACCAGGTTCAAACAGAAGATTTGACATTAACTGGATGGCATCATTCAATTAATCTCTTAGAGGCTCACTTTATTCATTTGTAAAACCTGCTGCCTATCTTGAAAGGCTTATCAATAGACTGAATAGGTGGTGTGGGTTCCTATTTCCTCCTTCCTTTTGTCTCTAACTTGTTTCAAAGTTTGGTTTCTGGTAGTGATAGTATAGGTATGGATTAACAGATATAGACATACACACCCAAGGACTCAAGGTCACGGAAACAACAGATCCAACAGGGATCATCCATGGGCTTAGCAAGGGACTCCATCTCCAACGTTGAGTTGTATGTGTGTGTGTATGCTCAGTCGCTTCAGTTTTGCCAGACTCTTTGCGACCCAATAGACTATAGCCCACCAGGCTCCTCCGTCCATGGAATTCTCCAGGCAAGAATACTGGAGTGGGTAGCCATTCCCTTCTCCAGAGGATCTTCCTGATCTTTAATCCCAGGGATTAAACCTAGGTCTCCTGCATTACAGGCAGATCTTTGCTGTCTGAGAATCATTTACCTGGGAGTTACCTGGCCTTTATCTGTTGTTACAACACTTCTACGGGCCATAGGATTGCCTAGAGTCAGACAGGACTGAAGTGACTTAGCATGCACAGATGTAATGAAAAAACAACAGAGTTTGGAATTAGAAGGTTTTGGTTCACAAAATCTGTCCCTTGTCTCCTGCGTGATCTATGACAAGTCACTTGTTGAATCTCAGTCTTTTCATATGTGAAGTAGGAACAAACGATTATTGTGAAGATAACTAATCTCTCATTAGTTTCCTCGCTGTGTAAGCTGTAAAGTAGTCTACACGTGCTTTTATAAGGACAGGTGGCCTGAGCAATGCTCCATCTTGTAGGTACTAAAATTAACATTCTAAGGTGGCTTTAAGGGTGAAGGCAAATAGGATTCAACTAGGTGAGTCAGCAGCAGTGAAGGGTGGCCCCTGGGGTTCCCCACCCAAGGCACAGCTGCTCTATCAATAAGGTGACTCCTCAGAGGCTCTCTCATAGCTCTTGATCCAGGAACCTGTGTTCTGAGACCTCAGCTGAAGCCGAGAAGCGGGTAGAGATTGAGGGAGAAAGAAGAAAGAAGGCTGAACCAGCAGGCTAAGACTCCTTGATTATATTCTTAAGGCCTTAATTTCATACACCCTTAGCCCAGACCATGCCTGCAAGATCCTCCAAGACATCATCAGAGCTCTTCTTAATTCATCCCATGATGAGTTGTCAACACCTTACCTCTACATGGAGACCTAGAAGACATTATGCTTTCTTCTCCTAAGTACAGGATGAATGATGGACCCATTGGTAATTTTTCTTTGAAGATGACGTTCCTAACCATTGGATCTTTGAAAGCTTTGGTGACGTGACAGGGCCCTGAATCTTCATAAGGTTTATGTCCCACTCTTTAAAATTACAAGCACCTTTATAAGGCTAGCCAACCCTTGCTCATCCTTCCTGATCATAATGTTATCTAGGTAATGGATGAACAAGATGCCCTGTGGGAGGTCCAGATGGCCCTGCTCTCCTCAGACTATGTTCTGAAAGAAGGCAGTAGCTTTAATATGACTCTGGGTCAACTGTGATTATGTATTCTTGTCCATTTCACCTCAGGACCAACTGTTTTTTCTGTATTTCATGATTTGGATAAAAAAGATTGCATTTATCAAATCAATGGCCATGTAGTATGTATTCAAGGCCATTTGAATCTGCTCTTGCAGAGATGTGACAACCGGTAAAGCATCTTTGATTGAGGCTCATGATTGGTTGAGCTTGTGGTGGTCTGTGGAGAAGGCAATGGCACCCCACTCCAGTACTCTTGCCTGGAAAATCCCATGGACAGAGGAGCCTGGTGGGCTGTAGTCCATGGGGTCGCTAAGAGTCAGATATGACTGAGTGACTTCACTTTCACTTTTCACTTTCATGCATTGGAGAAGGAAATGGCAACCCACTCCAGTGTTCTTGCCTGGAGAATCCCAGGGACGGGGGAGCCTGGTGGGCTGCTGTCTCGGGGGTTGCACAGAGTCGGACACAACTGAAGTGACTTAGCAGCAGCAGCAGTGGTGGTCTGCAGGCATTCCCCAGGGTCCCTCTGGTTCTGTAGGAAGCAGACTGCCATACTAAATGGAAATATGAGTGGGACCATCGGATTCTGTTCGGTGGCACTAATTACCCCCTCTGCCTGAGGATTGTGACACTGTTTGTTATTTTATTCTCCAGACAGGAGTGGGATATGTGGGAAACCAGTTTCAGAAGACCCCTTTGATTCCTGCCTGCTGGTTCTTATCTCATACGTCGAGACCCAGTGTGGGAGTTATTATATGTGCTTGGTATGTCAAACTCAGTTATACCTTTGGGGGATGGGAATATGATGGCCAGGTATGCCTGCAGACCCCGTGGACCCAACATGAAGTGGGCAAGGACTCCATTCATTATGTGACCCCCACGTCTCCAGTCTAATGTGGAGCCATCATGATCTTCTGGGTTTCTGGGTCTCAGTATCAATCCTACCTTGTTTTCAAAGGTCTTTGAAATGGCCAGGAATTCCTGTTTCCTCAGCAACAGCCACCCAAGTAAGTGACTGCAGGCCCCTTTAGGAAAGTCCTGGGGAATCATTATAGACATTTCTTGGAGATAGTATGTGTTCTGTTCCAGATCACCATAATTAAGTAAATGGCACAATAAATTGAGTCACTCACATTTTTTGGTTTTCCAGTGCATGTAACAGTTATGTTTACATTATTTACTATGAAGAGTATCATGTCCCACTCTTTGCGACCTCACGGGCTGTAGCCCGCCAGGCTCCTCTCTGCATTCTCTAGGCAAGAGTATTGGAGTAGGGTGCCATTCCCAACCCAGGGATCGAACCCAGGTCTCCTGCATTGGCAGGTGGGTTCTTTACCATCTGAGCTACCAGGGAAGTATATTTATACTCTACTGCAGTCTATTAAGTATGCAATAGTGTTATGTCAAAAAATATATATGGTACCTTAATTTAAAAAGACTTTATTGCTAAACTATGCTAAGTATCATCTGAGCCTTCAGCAAGCTATAGTAACAACATCAAAGATCACTGATCACAGATCACTGCAACAAATATGTGCTGTGCTTAGTCGTTCAGTCATGTCTGACTCTTTGCGACCCCGTGGACTGTCGCCCACCAGGCTCCTCTGTCTATGAGATTCTCCAGGCAAGAATACTGGAGTTGGTTGCCATGTCCTCCTCCAGGGGATCCTCCCAACTCAGGGATCGAACCCAGGTTTCCTGCATTGTAGGCAGATTCCTTAGTGTCTGAGCCACCAGGGAAGTCCAACAAGAAATAGAACAATAATTTTTAAAAGTTTGAAATATTGTGAGAATTACCAAAATGAGACACAGAGACAAGAAGGGGGCAAATGCTCTGACAGACTCGCTTGGCTCAGGGCCACTGCAAAGCTTCAGTTGATAAAAAAGGTGCAATATTTGTGAAGCATAATAACACAAAGCACAAAAAAATGAAGTTTGCCTCTATAATATACACTTGTTTTGCTGCCGCAGGGTCCTTTCTCCTGAGAAATCAGCTCTCTTAATTGCCAAAAACCCTGAGTCTGAAAACTTCCTTCCAGTTTCCTTACCTTATCTGAAACTGGACAAAGCATATGACACTTTATTTTAGTCATTTTATTACGGTTAGTCTCCTGATCGTTCTTAACTTCCTTCCTAATGCACTGAGTACTCTACGGTAATTCTGGCCTTTTGATTTTGGCAATTTGGTTAACACTTTACCTTTACTGCCTCAGGGCCTCATCATCCCATTGCTACCTGCAAGCCGTCTCCATAGCAACCCCTCTTCCTTAGCTGTGGCCTCTGCCAAGAGCCAGCACTGAACTTCTTAGTGCTGTCTCTCCCCAGTACATTCCTGATGGCCTTGGTGACCTTTAAGCCACCACGAAACATAATCCTCGGGTGGGTCTCCTGGCCTCACATAACACATCTGTTCCAGCATGTTGTCTTCCCTGCGATTTTAATCCCTTTCTCTGCTGTTTCCTCACTAATTCAGGCATTTAGTCTGTCTCAGTGTTGGCAGTTGCTTTCTCCAGTTTTCTGGGAAATCTCCTAAAGGCATATGGATATCATCCCCAGGATCCTTCTTGTAGTGGTGTCAGAGTTCTCCATCGGCTGTAAGAAATTATCATAAGCTTAGAGGTTTAAAACAATACAAATGTATCCTCTATCTCATAGTTCTGTGGATTAGCTGTCAAACACAGGCCTCACTAGGTTAAAACCAAAGTGATGGAGTGCTCCTTTACTTTCTGGAGGCTTTGGGAGAATCCACTTCATTGCCTTTTCCAGCTTTTAGAGCCTCAGCTGATAGCTCCCCTCCCCCAGGATCACAAAGTCTCTCTGCCCCCATCATCGCATCCCTTTCTCTGACCTTTTTCTGCCTCCCGCAACTTCTACTTTTAAGGACCTTCATAATTACACTGAACCCACTTGGATAATCCAGGATAATCACCATATTTCAAGGTCAGCTGATTAGCAATTCTAATTCCACCTGCAACCTTAATTCCCTTTTGCCTTGTGAACTGACAAGTTCACCGAATTCTAAGGATTAGGACTTGGACATCTTGGGGGTGGGGACCACTATTCTGCCCACAACAGATAGTAAACCCTTTAACCAAGGAGAGTGTCCCCAAATCAATAAAGTCTTCCTTATGTAATTTTGTGTTCTAATCCCCTGATCAAGAATCTTTAAAATTCAGGACTGCAAATACCTATTCCCACCAAGACTTTCTGGCTGATTATTGGAGCTGTTTTGGAATGTAGGTCCATTTCTTTCTTATCAGGTGCTATATGGAGCCTGCACTTTGAGTTTCTGGATTTCTGTGTTAATTTTATCATGTGATCAAAGATCTTTGAAATGTTTAGGAAATCGTTGTAGTATATACTTATATGGGTTACGGGTCATGCAAATACTTAACTCAAATTATTGACTTGGGATCCGAAAGTGGACTCTGTTGTCTTGCAGTGTCTTCCCACACAGGAGAGGTATTAGCTCTTAATAGGAGTGAGTGCTTTCAGACTCTGAGGCATCAGATTTCTGGGGAGCCAAAATCTTTGGGGGGATTCACCAAGATGTATAAGGGGATCCAGATTTTCCCAACCAAGACCTTGACTTTGGTTTAACAGAGCTGTCTTGGCCATATATTCAATTGTCTGAAGCTCTACACTAAGTATTACATCCTGAGTTTTGAGCCTTTCCTATTTTCCCACTGAAAACAGGACTTTCTTTGTAAGCTACCAAAGAGGCCCTCTGGTCTTCACACTCAGTTTTAAATTGTTTGTTAACTACCCTCAACTTTCCATTGTCCCTCTGAATTACAGTGCCATCCCACTGTCCTTCCTACACAAGGATGCTAATCAGCGTCCCAGAACTGACCTCATCCCCCATTTCAGCTTCCCAGGGCATCCTGGGAACAGGAGTGCTGGGAGCAAAAGATGAGTATCAACAGTGCTCCTGAGGTGTGTGTGTGGGGGGTGCTCCTCCTCAGGTACTTCTTTCAGGTCCCCCGACTGCAGAAGTCCTCCCAGTCTGCCTTTCCAGATTCCTCTAGAGCCCCAAGCCTCTGCCTCCACAGCCAGGGTGGAAGGGAATCCAGAGCTTCAGAGCCTGTCTGGCCCCATAGATTGCTGTCTCCTTCCCAGAGGAGGAGAAGCTGGCCTAAGGATCTAGTCCTCTGTTTCTCCATACTCTGGGTGGAATGTTCCAGGGAGGATGTGCACTTCACTTGGAAGTCAGAATTTATTTCTTCTTAGTGAGGAATGATCAGAGAACTGGGAAGCCTCTTAGCTCTGAAAATGTAATATCTTTAAAGGCATACTTACAATATAAGTTCCTTATTAATTATTAACATGAACACTTTTCTTTTATATGCCTCCCACTGTACAGGTTCTATCTTTACATATTGCTACTTGGTGGGCAAAGAAACTTAAGAATCATCCAGTTTGGTTCCCCATTTGTATGGGGGAGGAAGGACACTGAAGGTCAAGGAAGGACTGAGATATTCTAGCTGTTCTCACGACATCATCCTTCAAGACACAGCCCTGGGGTCACCTCTTTCAGAGAGCAGTGCTTGAGCGCCCACCCTGCCCAGGGGCCCTGCTCCACTCTGGACTGTGGTCTCTGGGAGGGTAGGGTTCCTTCTAATGTGTCTCTTTATTCCCAGTGGCCCACCTGGGTCCAAGAACAGTCAGTAGTCACCACATGTGTGTTGAATGAAAGAAGACAGGTCAGAGATGCTCTCGGGGCCAAACTAGAGAGACGTGTCTCAGGTTCAGAGTACAGGAGTCTAATGTGAATCTCACGGGCGAGATGATTACGCCCAGGAGGGGAGGATAATAAGGGAAGAGGACAGCAAGAAATAACCGGCGAGCTCGAGAAAGCATCCTTTCTAAAAATTACCATTTTCTTTATTACATGGGAGGCTTTGTGATATACTGAATCCAGCTGGCTGCTGGGCTAGAAGGCAAAGTCCTACATCCCTGATCTGACTGAATATTTAAACTCTTTACACCAGTGAATGGAGAAGGAAAGGGCAACCCACTCCAGTATTCTTGCCTGAAGAATCCCATGGACAGAGGAGCTTGGCAGGGTATAGTTCCCGGGGTTCACGTGAGTTGGACATGGCTTAGCATCTAAACCACCACCGCCACCGTACCATTGAAGGGATTGAAATCTAGAACACAAGGCTTCTTGAGCAGCACTGCTGCTTTATTACATGTTGGGCTGGTGTTCAGTCACTCAGTTGTGTCCCACTGTGTGACCCCAGGGACTGTCACCTGCCAGGCCCCTCTATCCGTGGGATTTCCCAGGCAAGAATACTGGAGTGGATTGCCATTTCCTCCTCCAGAGGATCTTGCTGACCCAAGAATCGAATCTGAGCTTCCGGTGTCTCCTGCATTGGCAGGTAGATTCTTTACCACTGAGCCACCTGGGAAGCTTATTACATATAAATATGGGACCTCTTAAACGCAGCAGCATTCCCACTGGCTTACAAATGCCTTTCTCAGGAAGAAGAGCCTAGAAGTTACATCTCTCATGTAAGAAAGAGTTTAGTCGGTTCAGCTCCAAGAAGGTTATTGACTCAGTTTCCTTGTGGCCCGCTTGCCTCCCACCACACAGATGGGCCAACAACTCACATCTATGTGAGTCCAGTGCTGTGGAAAGTCCCAGGGTTTGCAAAGTTGTCCGTTGTATCGGTATTATTACAGCTCAGTCCTTCCACAAAGATCTTATACTTGCAAATTTATATTTATATGCTTATTATATTTATAAATTTACTTATGCTACTCTACTTCTTCCTTGAGGAAGTAATTATATACAGCTTTAAGGGTAGAAACCAAAGAACAAAAGGATAAAGGAGTAACAAGTGAATAACTTTAACTTTTCTAAGTAAAAAATCTAACATGATCATCTTTAGGATCAAACATGAATTTAATCTGTCCTTTTATCTTCACTTTTCCCATCTCTCTTTTTCCTTCTCTCTTCCTTCCTTCCTTTGTGTATTTATTCAGTCAGGTGTTAAATCAGCAAATATTCCTGATAACTTTGTCTGCATTCTGCTTTGTCCAGGAAACACAGACTTGAAGGACAGATTATTCTCTCCCATAAGGAACTCAACGCATGACAGGGAAGCTGATAAGACTGGGCCATTGCAATGCCCAGTGAGCGCTGTTGGGATGGAGGTAAACTGAGGAGTTATAAGGCCAGCTAATCCAGCCTCAGGGGAGGTGAAGAAGGACTCACTGGGAAAGAATATGGCCCATCAGAGTCCTGTAGAATGACAGAGAATATGTGAGGCAAAAAAGCTAGATGAGAGTTTTTAGGCAGAGTCACCAGAAGGCCCATCAGTATACACCATACATATGCCACTAACCTGCTACTGTGCATGCGTGCTCAGTCGTGTCCAACTCTTTGCGACCCCATGGACTATAGCCCATCAGGCTCCTCTGTCCATGAGACCTCCCAGGCAAGAATATTAGAGTGGGTTGTCATTTCCCTCTCCAAGGGATCTTCCTGGCCCAGTGGTCAAACCCATGCCTCCTGCATTGCTAGGCATGTTCTTTATTGCGCAGCCACCTGGGAGTCCCCATATACATGCATGTATACTATGTATACTGACTTTCCTGGGAGCTCAGTGGTAAAGAACCCGCCTGCCAGTGCAGGAGACTCAGGTTCGATCCCTGGGTCAGGAAGATCCCCTGGAGGAGGAAATGACAACTCACTAAAGTATTCTTGCCTGGAAAATCCCAGGGACAGAGGAGCCTGGCAGGCTACAGTCCATGGGATGGCAAAAGAGTCAGACATGACTTAGCGACTAAACAACACCAACAATTATATCTACACATGTAGAAATATCCTGTGGTATATTTCTGACTGCTACTGTCCAAAGTTAAACACAATTGATTATAAAATGCATCATGTCTGGGTAAATAATATGTATTCATGTGTGTGTGCTCAGTAGCTCAGTTGTATCCAACTGTTTGTGACCCCGTGGATCATAGTCCACCAGGCTCCTCTGTCCATGGAATTCTCCAGACAAGAATACTGGAATGGGTTGCCATTTCCTTCCCCAGGGGATCTTCCCAACCCAGGGACTGAACCTGTATCTCTTACCTCTCCTGCATTGGCAGGCAGGTTCTTTATCACTAGTGCCAACCCGGGAAGCCTATTCATTAATCAGCAAAAACACACTTTTTCCTGCTATCAAGCTCTGAAGATAATTTTTTCCCTCATATGTTATAAAGAGCATACAGTGATGTAAGCAATATTTTTTCGGATCAATTTTGTCACAGACATAGATACAGATTTTTGCCCAGTTCCATTTCAAGCCTCTAAAAGTTCCATGGAGCGTGTACTGGGCACTGACAAGGTGGCATAACTTACAATGAAGGGATTTCCACAAGGCTGAGGCCAGCTAAGAAGATTCACCAAAAAAAAAAAAAAAAAAGAAGCCTTTAGATGTGAGCTTTGATTGATTTCCTAGGATTAAAACTTCTGCCAGATGGGGTTATGAATGACTCTTGCTATTGGATTTGCAGAAAGCCGGGCCTCCAACTCTAGTTTTGCAAGGTTCCTGTTGCAGAAGAACCCAGAAGGACAGCCCTGATTGGGTTGAATCAGCTCAGGAGTGTCTACAGCAGGTCCCATCCCACACCATCTGCTCAGAGAGTGAAACAGAACTTCATGCAATGGGGCCCTTTTTCCTTCTGGCTCCCAGGTCTCACCCCATGAATAACCTGCTTTCACCAAGACTCATAGTTTCCACACTCGGTACTATACCAGTTGGAGAAAACAGTTTCATCTTGGTTTTCAAAAAGCTTACTTGCTCACATTTACTAAAGGAAAACAATTTCACGTGCCTATAGACATAATAGGAGTTGAAAACACAGAAGTGTAGTAAGAAGCTTTGCGCTCGAATCTGGTTTCACCCCTTTGAAGCACTGATATCAGGTGAGTTACTTACTCTGCGTTACAGTTTCTTCATCTGTAACTGGAGGCTGATATTACCTACTTCATACCTCTACGGTGATCGCCACAGGGGTAGTACATGCAAAAGATGCAGTGTGGCTTCTTCTTATCATCAGATGGCCAGTTTGGGTCTCCCTATCTTAATTCTCTTCCTATGAACCCTAGGAACCTCAGGGATCAACATTTGCTTAGAGGAGAGAGAAAGGAAGTGTGATGACCACCTGGCAGTGAATGAGTCCACCCATGGACTCCCTGGGAGGCCTTGGAAGGGAGTCTGTGTGCTCCTTTCTGCGGCTCAGTGCAAAGGGTGTGCTGGGCTGGGTGGGGTGGGGCCAGGCTGGAGGTGACCTCAGGTGTCCCCAGGCTCCGCAGCTAAATCACTCAGGAGAGACCCTATGGAAACACGGATGGGAGCGCCAGGAGGTGTTGCAATCTTAGTTTAGAGGATTCATCTGCTTAGTATTATAGTTCCCCTCATTTAACCCTCGGAGGTTTTGGACTCTGTCTGGTGTGAAAATTTTTTTCGGTTTAGAAAGAGTTCCGCACATTGCTCATTACTTTAGCAGACTGCACATTGCGAGAGCTTGTTTATCCAGCTAAGTGAGTCATCAATATCCTGCTCCACACTCGGCTGTGGAATGGGAGACTTGAAAGGGAGCTGAGGGCTCCGCTAACTCAGCCCCTCACTTGGCAGAAGGCTCCAAGAGGAGAGGGGCTTGCATGCAACCGTACCGTAATAGACCTAAAATACAGGGCTCCTGATTCCAAGTCTGGTGTGTCTTCTACTAAATGCAACAGACGTTCAGAGAGTTTTGGAGGGAATCAGTGGAAGAAGGAATCTTGTTAGATACTCTTCATATTGTGTTCCAATTGAACCTCTCAGCAGCTCTGGAAGAAATTTGTACAGAAGAAGAGGATTATAGCAGTTAGTTGAGGAGACACAAATAGAAAATAACTACATCGTTCATTCTACATAAAAAAAAAATATTCTACAAAGAAAATATTTGTGTACTGATTCCCCAGTCACTGTATTAGACATATGGAGGAGAATAAGACAAATACCATCCCTGTGGTCACTGAGTTTATAATCTTGTGAGCTCTGGGGTCTAAGCTACACAGGTAGTTTTACAATTGGTTACTTAGTGTGTTCAGATGTCACAGAGATGGCTCAAGGTTTCCTTGAGGCTGCATGGAGGGTCCTGCTAAAGTCACATCTCTTCTCTTCCCCATCCCCTCATCAGCTACAGAGATGTCTCTACAAGCCACGTCCTCTCTTTCTACACTGGGGCTTCTGGTAAGATTTCACTTGAAGACAGGATTCTTTTGATTCTTCCACTAAGTTGATTCATGCTGCCTCCTTCTCTTATTCAAAAATCTTCAGCTGTAAGTGCAAAAGCTCAATTGAAATTATCTCAAGAACAGAAACAATAGAATGTATTGGAACTCTTTGGACATCAAGTTTGAGGTTCAGCTGGTCGGGTAACTCAAAATATTGGCAGGGCGAGCCCTTCTCTGTTTGGCTTCAGATCAGTTCAGATCCAAGAACTTGAGTAAGAACATCAGAGTTTGCTCTCTCTTCCTCTCTTTCCTTATCTTTCCACACAGCTTATCTCTGCTTGGCCTTTTAAAAAGTTTTTCTTAAACTCTTTGTTGAATTTGCTATTGCTTCTGCTGTTTATGTTCTGTTTTTTTGGCCTCAAAGCATGTGAGATCTTAGCTCCCTGACCAGTCATTGAACCCACTCCCTCTTCCTTGAAAGGCAAAGTCTTAACCACTGGACCACTAGGGAAGTCCCTCTGTTTGGCTTCATTAGTCATAAGCTACCTCCATAAATAGCAGATAATATGGCCTTTGGAAGCTCTTGCTCTATAGGGAGGAAATATGTCCTCTCTATCCATCCACAAAGCCATCCCTGGGAAGCATATGTTTGGATCTGTCTAGGTTCAACCAATCAGTGGGGCCGGGGCATAAGGGTACTCGTGATTGTTCATGGATACTCAGGTGCTGACGCTGAGGAGAGGGTTGGAACTACGACTGACAGTTCCGCCAGCATCAGAGAGAAAAGCGGAATAGTCCAGAGAGGAAGAAGGAGAATGTGCAGGTGGAGAGACCAAGGCAAAGGGAGCGGAGTCTATTATAGCCTTCCTTTCTCTGTAAGTTGATCCAGATCAATTCTTTGTTGACCTATCACTTTCTCCTGCTAATTATATTTTCTTTTTCATATTGACTAATTGCAAAAAGATGATTCTAGGCAACTCAAAGTATATATATAAGAAAGATGAAACTCAAACCCTTGAACTCAAGATAAAAGGCAAAAGGGGGCTGATTGTAACACTATTTCTGGATGCCTTAGCTGGGAGAAGACATCCACAATTAAGAATAAAATGTTAGCTTTAAGTTTCTAGAGCTCTAGGCAAAGAAAAAAAAAAAAAGGAAGAATGGGTGCATGGGTCTCATTGTCTAATATGAGAATCTAGTTGCCAAGGGGTAACAAACTTTCCTCTATTACTGAAATCTGGGTTTAGTTTGTGTTATAGACACTTTTGTCTGTAAGGCATTCGTGTAGTTTAAACAATTAAAAAAATTGTTTTTCGAGCTAGCAAATAATCCTCCTACCAAATCTCTACAATCCTGATGGTTCTTTTTTTAAGCCTGTTGTGGAAAACACAAGCAGTCAGCATCTTTTGAAGATGTCATTCAAATGATGGCATCATGCTGCTAAGAGAGCTAGAGAGGGCTGAGGAAGAAGGACATGATCAGGGCAAAATGATGCTTCTCAGCTACAGAAAGGACCAGCTGTCATCATCTTCTCTTCAGAGGGAACTAGTTCCTTCTGATCTCAGTAAGAAGATGGGAACCATAAGAGCCAATGTAAATTAGGTCAGTTTCATTGAGAAAGAAATCAGTTTTGGAAATTTTGACGTCAACAGTGGTGATGCTAGGTGCACTGTTACTACATTATTGTCATATGAACAAGTGATGCAAATAAGCAGTCTATTTTCCAGGCAGGAGATTGCATGCAAATTCCACAAAAAGGCAAAAAGAGTTTGGTACACCTGAAAATTAATGATCCTGAGAGGCAGGCAATCTAAGTTCTGTTTCTGGCTCTGTCTGTATTTGCTCCATGGCCCCATCAAAATCCCTTCTTAGATTTCCTTTTCAAAATCTGCAAAGTACAAGAATGGGTTTATGTGAATACCAAGATTTCTTCTGGCTCTAAATGTCCTTATATAGATCATATTTTTAAAAATACAGATTCTAGAAAACTATGCCTGTTTGAAATTAAGTGACAATTTTGTTTTCCACCTGTAGCTTTTGGAAATTGGTCCTATTAATTGGCAGTAAACTCTCATATTGCCAGAACAACCTTGCTTTTCTGAACAAAACTTACATTTTGCTGAGAAAGATTTTGAATAATTTCTTGCTCTTAGCAGTTTTCTTTTTATGAACAATCCTCCTCCACAATACACAGAAAGCAATGAAAGATCCTAAGTTTTCCTGGAGCTTTTTTTCTCGTTGCTTCCCTGTATGACATACACCAGCTTCTGTCAGTGACCAAAGAGACTTGTTTCCCTGACCCCACCTTGTAAGAGGACATCCCAAATTCAAGGTTGGCTTTTCCTGCCCCTGGAGAAAAGGCTGGAGATTTCTATCGTGAGAATGAGACTTAACATTGGAAAATTGGTTCTTCCCTAAATGAGGGTACATTATTTAGAAAATAGGAAAGAAGATTCCACCTAAGATGACTGAAATTCTTCTCGTTCTGCCAATAAGCTAAGTATGTAAGAACTGCTAATATTTATATACCGTTTTGCAGTTTACAATACCCTTTCATACATATTATTTCATATGATCCTCATGAATAATCTTGCATAAAGTATATATTCATCGTGTTTCCTCAATGAAGCAATGGAGGCCCATATGGTTTTTAACTAAAGTGACAAGACAGCTGGTGGGGAAGGAGGGGACCAGCGCCTGCATTCAGCTCTCATCCACCCAGGGCAAGGGTGTGGGCTGCTGCATCACAGGCCTGGGACTCAGTCTCCCCACTGGTAAACCAGGAACCATAACCCATCTACCTCATTCACCAGTCTGAGTGTTCTGAGAAAACATGAATACCATTCAGTTTTTACTGACGACAACCCAAGTCTATTTCAATAGCTCAGAAACATGGTCAAATATCAAAGACCCAAATTTAGCAGCTTCTAAAGTCCAAAAAACCAAACAGCACACAAGCGCTGCCTTCTCCTTGGAACAAGGAGGTAGTATTAAGCCCAGAGCTGACCTGGGATTCTATCCAGCGGGGACCTGAGAGGAGAGAAACAAGCTTTACATTTGCAATTTTGGTGTGGTTCGAGACTGCATTTGCAAAAATAAGTTACTTACGAAGGAGGAGAAATATTTTTGTGGATACAAAAACTGGAGACAAAACAGGAAAAAAAAAATCACAGATTTGAAAATCTTACAAAAATAACAAATGAATAATTTGCAGCTTTTCCTCCATTTATTGAAAAACATTGGAACATGTTCTTAACTCAGTGCAACTTGGGTTCTCTTCCTGCGGCTATTACTCACTTAGTCATCTTCACTTCTTTGCTTTTTTTTTTAAGAAAGACATGTATTTGGTGACTTGCTCTTGGCTTTTCATAAGACACCATCTGAGCACCGTCTGTATGTTCTTGCCACCCCAGCTTTCGGCCTTCAGTGTCTATTTGTCTCTGCTGTCTCCCAGAAGCCCCTCACCCATCACGCATATATTACCTCTCAGACCCACCCACCGCCCCCGTGGGAAACTTGAGAGAATCTCTATTTTCAGATCACCATCCATTCACCTTTAATGTGACCTTCTGAATATTCCCAGGTCTTACTCCTCTGACTCAGAATGCCCTCCATCTGACATCTGTTGATCCCTATTGTCTTCCTTAAGGTCACCAGATTTAGCAAATAAAAATATACGATACCCAGTTACATCTGAATTTCAGATAAATAAAAAAAATTGAGTATAAACATGCCCTGTATATACTTAGGATGTTACCTTTGCAGGAGAAGCAGAATCGGAATCACTATGTCCATTCTACAGAGAAGAAAACTGAGACCCACCAGGGTAAGAGAAGTTGTCCGTGGTTAAACAGCCAGGACATGGTATCACGGGAGTTTGAGCCAGTGGACTGACCTCTGGGTTGAATAGCATATCTATGGCACTTAACAGTTTCCAAAACACTTTCAGTTGCATGACCTTAATTAATCTTTGCAGAAACTCTTTTGAGATAGGTGCTACATTTTGTTTGTTCTAGGACACCCCACTCCCCGACCCCCTCCCCGCCCGCCCCACCACCCCGCCCCAACACTTTAACATCTCTGAATCCAGAATGTAGTTCATTGTCAACAGCGAGTCAGTCTAATTCGCAGCATTTTTTTTTCTTTCTTTCTTAGAAGGGCTTACATAATGGCATCTTGGATTCAATTAAATGCAACATTATTATGTATTTCCTCAGGGAAGTCTGGTCTTTAGCCTAAGGTGGCAGACATGGTAATTAGAACTGTCTTCCTGACCTTCTACTACCCTCATGTCAAAAAGAAATTGCACAGACTTTCTCCCCAAGACACACAAGGAAGCCAGGATGAGTTCTGTGAACTCTAGCAGATACCAGACTTCTAGCAGGGAGATGGGAGGTGTGTGCTCAGAACTTAAAGACTAGGCAGGTGAGATGAAGAATCTGGCAAGAATAGGGCTTCCCCTCTTTTGTCTAAGTCTTCCAGGGGAGCCACGCTGAGAAAAACAGAGCTCCCTATGATGCCACACAAATAAAAAATTCAAAGAAAAGAGAGACAGAAGCCGGCCTCGGTCAAGTCATCCGGCTCAGGGTCCCGCCAGCTGGAGATCACTGCCGACAACATGCAGGCTGCCTGCTCCAAGCCTGGGTCCCGGCCCAAGAGCTTAATGAGTCAGGCAGCATCTCTACCACCGCTTCCCCTTGGAGCCTCGCTCTATAGTCTAGACTGAGCTGGAGGCACTCATTCTTGACACGGGGCCCACATTTCCCAGCATGGATTCACAGAATCTCATTCCAAGTGTTGTATTCTTGGGCTCCAAACAGCTAATATCAGGAGGGAAACTTCATTAGAAAAGAGAAACACTTTGTACAGGAAAAAGGAGGAGAAGGAGAAAAGTGATGGCTTGATTGCAAGCAGACAGGTCCGAGACTGAATTGATTTACACTTTCAGAGTTTAAGGGACAACAAGCATCTGCCTGAAAGATGATCATTTCCACAAAGATGATTTGAAGGCTGCAGAATTGAAGTCATTTGACATGGTTCTTTCTTTAAAGGAAAAGCGCTTGAAACTGGAGATTTGCAAGGATCTAAGCTACAGCATGAAGGCTATAGTTAACAATACTGTATTGCATACTTCAAAGTTTCAAAAAAAGTAAAATGTAACATTTTTCACCACACACACATAAATGATAACTATGTGAGCAATGGATGTTAGCTAAATTTCTTTATTTGCAATACATACACATATCAAAATCATTTTGTTGGACACTTTAAACTCATACAGTGTTACATGTCAGTTATGTCTCAATAAAGCTGAGGGTATCAATATAACAAAGAAGCTAATTCTGCATCAGAAGCCTATTTGCAGATTGCCCTCTATGCTGATAACAATCAAATGCATTTCACTTCCCTAGGCTCTCAGTAATAAATCACATCACTTAAGCTTCCATCAAGCTTGTAGGGTCAATGTCAGCGTTCTCATTTTAGACACAAAGAAACAGAGGCTCAAAGACCTCTATGACCGTGCTCAAGTTCACAGACTATTCATGGCAGAGTTGGGAGCTGAGCCCGGATCTTGTGACTCCAAAGGCTGTGTCCTTTTTACTCCCTGCCCCCATCGCTACTGACATCTCAGCGAATAAGAACAGAGATCAAGTTTGCTTGGGTGAAATTTGGACAAAGCAGGGGGACGTTAGATAGAATGAAATGAAAGTGATAGATTCTACAAGGGGCTTAAGAATTTGCCCTGTGCCCTGGAGATACTGACCTGATGGAGTTGTTGTTCTTGTTTAGTAGCTAAGTCGTGTTAGACTCTTTTGCAACGCCATGGATGGTAGTCCGCCAGGCTCTTGTATCCACTGGATTTCCCGGGCAAGAATACTGGAGTGGGCAGCCATTTCCTTCTCCAGGGGATCTTCCCCACTCAGGGATTAAACCTGCATCTCCTGCCTTGCAGGCAGAATCTTTACCACTGAGCCACCTGGGAAGCCCAGATGCTGATAGAGTTGCAAGAACATTTAAATAGGAAAGAGGAGGGGTTAACATCAGGAAAACCATCTCAGTAATAGAGTCTTAATGTCAGAAAATAAAACCTTAGACTAGGAAGGTGGTTTTAGAATAAAGACCTTTCATGGTGAATTAGATTAGTATTCCTTACTCCAAGAATCTTCATATAAGAAAAAAAATATTTTTTCATGGCATCATACTCCCTCCAGTGCTGCTAAAGTTGCTCAGAATGGTATAATGAAAACAGAATGATCTTTGGAGCATTACACAATTGAGTTGAACCCAGGCTACACTATTTACTAAATTTTTTACACTTAAAAAAAATTGTGGGGGCCACTCTGCAGGCATGCGAGACCCTAGTTCCTTGACTAGGGATTGAACCCACACCCTCTGAGTTGGAAGTGCAGAGTCTTAACTGCTGGACTGCCAAGGAAGTTTCCACTTATTGATTTTTGACCTGAGGCAGGGTATCCTAGCTTCCTGAGTATCAGTTTTCCCATCTGTAGAATAAAGTTTATATTATCTCCAAGTTCTTTTTTTGATTCTGTCTCCTCTTATACTTTCTTGGCTCTCTGGTGATTTCACCTCGTTGTATCTCTGGAATTTGTGTCTGGCAAAGGATCCACTCTTACAGTCTCCTCAAAGAAAAATGGTGCAAAACTAGGAAACAAAAAATATGGGAAAGAAGGGATTTAGTTTAGCAAACTCCAAACATTTTGAAGTTGATTGGATGGCATCACTGACTCAGTGGACATGAGTTTGAGCAAACTCCAGTAGATGGTGAAGGACAGGGAAGCCTGGTGTACTGCAGTCCCTGGGGTTGCAGAGAGTCAGACATGACGGAGTGAATGAGCAACAACCAACATTTTGAATGAGACCCCCATTTACTTTGAGATGAATCAACCCTCTCTTCTCTCCCAACTTCCCAAGCCCTTGTCCCAGTCCCTACCTCCAATTCATAATTCATCTAAAAGGAACAGCTGTAGGATAAAAAAAGAGTATCTTTTCACTAGGGGGTTAGTAAGTTTATGATAATTAAACATTGGTCTATAGTTGACAATGCTCTTTCACCTCTGTTATCATCTCTTTTGGAGAAGGAAATGGCAACCCACTCCAAGGATTCCCATGGACAGAGGAGCCTGGCAGGCTACAGTCCCTGGTGTCACAAGAATCAGACACGACTGAGTGACTAAACCACCACCACCACCACCATCACCTCTTTTGAGCCTTCCACGTTGAAATGGGCTGACAGTATTACAGAGAAAGTCCCTGACTGATGATGGTTCAACTTAGTATTTTTCAATTTTACCTGGTGCAAAAGTGATACATTCAGTAGAAACTGTACTTTGAATTTTGATCTTTCTTGGGCTAGCAATATGTAGTATGACACGGTCTTGTGATGTTGGCAGTGGCCGTGAATGTTGGCTCCCAGTCACCACACAGTCATGAGCCTGGGCTTTGAGGTTAGCCCACCTCAACTGGTGGCCGCTTCCAACCATCTGGACCCAGAGAATCATTCTGTTTTTCACTTTTAGTGCAGTAGTCATCAGGTACAGGAGCTATTCAAACACTTCATTATAAAATAGGTTTGTGTTAGGTGAGTTGGCCCAGCTGTTGGCGAATCAAAGTGTCTAACCACGTATCAGGCAGGCTAGGCTTCTCTGCTGGCTCAGGCGGTTAAGAATCCGCCTGCAATGCAGGAGACCGAGGTTTGATCCCTGGGTTGGGAAGATCCCCTGGAGATGAGAATGGCAATCCACTGCAGTATTCTTGCCTAGATAATTCCATGGACAGAGGAGCCTGGTGGCTAAAGTCCATGGGGTCGCAAAGAGTCAGATATGTCTGAGCGACTAACACTTTCAGGCTATGATGTATTAAACACATCATAGTGTTTAAACATCATAGTTAAGCTATGATATTTGCTAGGTCAGGTAGAGGAAATGCATTTATAATATTTTCTTTTAATTTTACTTATAATATTTTCAACTTATGATACAGTTCTCAGGACAGGATGGAACACCATCATAAACTGAGAAGGATGTATATTTTGTTGTACTGATGGGGAAACCGAGTCCTAGAAAGATAAAAGTGAATCCAGGTCACACGGTTCCTGAGCGACAAAATGAGAGTCAGGAGCCAAGCTGACTCCCTCTTTCTGTGTTTCTCTGTGCTTTGCCTCTCCAAGATAACGCAGAGCTAATAAGGCTAAAAATAATGATAGGAAAGAATTTTCCCTGACATCTCGGATGTGAGTAGGCTCTCCTGGAGCCTCAGACGGAGGTGCTACCCAGCCCACACTTCCTGCTCACTCATCAGACAGGCCATCCAGCCCTCAGAGCAGAGTGGATCCCGCAGAAGTGAAGCAGAAGCTGAATCACCCAGAGCCCGACTGTTGGATGGGAAGAGATGGCGTGGGTGGTCGCGTCCCAGACAGAAGACGCTCCGCCAGATGGAGCCGCGCCTGGAGGCTTGGAAGGGGCTCCGGTTGTTGCCAGATCCTTGGTGCTGCTCTCTTTTGATTGAATAGATGGTAGAGGGGGCAGGTGCCAAGAATCTACCCACTGCTCACGGGGTCCCTGGACCCACAGATGGGGACCTGTCCAATGGCAATCAGGGGCCACGCCAGTCAGGGGGAGAGAGGCTTGGGCACAGACATGCAGACACAACCTAGTTCTTGGTAAGGGAATTTGGGCAGTAACAACAGCATGGCAAAGATGCTATTTATACAACACCCATCTGGTGAGCATTCTGGGTGCTTCCTTCCAGACACACAACTCAGATCCAGTAAGTTCTGAGGCTGAAGCTAAGGGCTCGCTCTGCCGTTGCTGAGTTGCCTGTAAGAGTGTTTGACACAGAGGAATCCCACTTCAGTGGAGGAATATTTGAAGTGGGCCCCCTTTCTCCTTGATAGTGATCAGAATAATAATCAAGATCTCTACAATGACTCCGTGCTAATCATTTCTAATCTTGATCACAATTCTGCCAAGTAGGTGTCATCATACTCATTACACATGTGAGGAGATCTGCCGAGCTAAATCGCTTGCCTAAGGTCACTCAGTTGTGAGTAGTGGACCTGGGGCACTAAAGCCAGTTGACTGCCTAAGCTAGAGTCATTCAGCTGGAGGGTGACAGAATTGGATGGGACTCGAGGATCTCAGACCTCAAGCCTCCGTGTTTCTCACCCTGCACCTGCCATTAGACATCTCCTTTCTCCTCCCCTCCTCAAGTCCCCGGAGGAAAAGAGCCCCTGAAAGTCATCTCTGGAGGGAGAGAAGACGATTCCTCTCTGGTCCAGCACTGAGGTTTTATACAGCTTCAAGGCGCTGGATTTTGTAACAAATGTTACTTTTTTGTCTTTGGCAAATCCAATTGCACATTTCATATTCAGGAAGCTCGACTGAGCCATGAGGATGGGGGACAGCTCTTCCTGCCACCTCCAACTTCCCCGGCTCTTATCTGCTTTCCTGTGCTTTCCCAGGACCACATCCAGGCGATGCCAGCAGCATGGGAGTTGCAGCAGGACCAGGAGGGCTCCTGCCTCCACCGTGCTCCTTCCAGCTTGCCGGGAGCCCTGGAGAACTCACCAGGGTTTGAAGAAACTCTAGGAAGTTGTTTGTTTAGGTTCTTCCCCACCCTGTCTGGGGAGGGAGGAAAAGAGGGACAAAGAAAGGATTCCAGAACCCCTTTGAGTGCATTTATAGGCATAAATGAAAACAGAAAATTATAGATCTATAAATCTAAACAAATTTGGAAAAAATCCCAGGAAAAGAAGCACTAAGTGCTTATAAATTATTTTAATCTGATGAGAAGGAAGGAAATGAAGGAACAAGGGATGGAGAAGGGGGGAAAAGATGAAAGGAAACCAGCATTTATTGAATACTTTTCTGTGTCTCACACAATGGTGGGCGCTCTGAGTCAAGAATGAGACGTGGGTTTTAATTTTAGTTCAGATTTATCGGTAAATGATGTGTGACTTTTGGCAAGTTTTTTCCCTTTCTGGGCTTTAGTTCTCCATTTGGAGAAGGGTTAGGGTAAAGGATCTCTAACTTGCATCCAGGCCTATCCATCTCTATCCATCTTTATCCATTGGTCTTTATAGAGCAATGCTGCCTCCTATGATCACTGTGAGTTACCAAGAATAGCATCCTAGGTCTCATCACTTCCCAGAAAGTCAGCTGGAGTCCTGGTGCTAGTGTTTGTTCTGGAATTCATGCTGGTGCTGACAGGGAATGCCTCTTGTCTCTTTGTTCTAGCATTGCATTCTTTCTTCTTCTCCAGGACAAGGATCTGGCCACAAGACCAGGAAGGCCACTGTATGTCACTGGTATTTCTGAGTTGTTAGCTGGGATAAGCATGGGGACTAAGTAGGTGATGGAGGTCAGGGAGAGATGAGGTGGGGATGGAGGAGGAGACAGGATGTATGAGGTAGCAGAGGAGGAGAATTGCCGAGATGTATCCTTGTGGTTGATCTGCACCCAAATCTCCCAGGAAGACTGGCTTGCTTTTTGTAGAGAGAGAGCTGAGTGCAATGGGCTAAGATAGCAATTATCATCAAAAGATTTGGGTTCTAGTCCTAGTTCTGGACTAACTGATGCATACATTTATTGTTCTGTTTCTCTAGAAGATGAGGGCTGTGCAAAGGCCTCCTCAGGGACTCTTCCACAGGAATATCTTGCTCAAGTATCAAGACAACCTACAGAAAACCAGCATCACTCAATATGCACAGCCCACTTGGCCACAGTGACGTTCACATCTCAGTTTCCCTGAGGATTCAAGTCATTTTCAACAAAGGCTTCCCTTAGAGCTCGCTGATTTCAGTTGAGTCTCCACTCTTCCAGGGTGACATGGGCGCTGTGCTGGGCTGCCCAGGCCCTTCATCTTCTCCACTCTCCTCCACCAGAGAGACGGTCCGACAGCTATTTGGAGAACACCTGTTGAGGGTGTCACCCACGTGACTCCTGCATCCACTGGGTACTGAACTAGATGTTCTCTGAGATTTCCCCTAACTCTGAGATTGACAGACCTCAATCTTTTCCAGAATCAGAAGAGAGAGTAGGACACAGCTTCTAGGAAACCAAGATCTTCAGGATATCATATATATAAACCCCTTGATTAGGTTTTATTTTATTTATTTTTGTATAACTATATAATATATTGTGCAGAATATTCTAGTTGTGGGGCGCCGGAAGGCAAGAAGGCAAACAAAATGGTAGAAGAAAAGAAGGAAGGAAGGAAGTAGGGAGAAAGAGAACTTATAGAGAAGGATATAAGGAAGCTGTAAATAAAAGATGCAAAGAAGAGAAAGGCGGAAGAGAAAATGAACAGAAAAAAAAAAAAAAAGAAGAAAGAAGAGAGAGGAAAGGAGACCAGAGAGACGGCCGAGCTTCTTGCAGACAGATGCATTTCCAGGCTGGAGTCCTGCCGCCCCCCCACGCACAGGCATCCGCTCACCCCCCCACACCCCCGTCACTGTGCCCCCCACGACTTCCTCTGAGCAGGAACTTCTGTAGCTGTGGAGCTGATCAGGCTGCCCTGGCTGGTTTTCAGCCCAGTCCCTGCTGTTTCTGAAGGATGCTGGAGGTGGAGTAATTAGCACTTGTTCCCGTGCCAGTGCTGTACCTGGAGAAACGGGCTGTTGGAACACACGGGTTGGCTGATGGACTGCTGACCTCTTGTACTGCCCGAGGCTCGTCTGTGCACTTGAACGTGGAGGTAACGTGGGAGGAGGATGCTGGAACAGAGCCCTCCAGGCAGACTTCCCACCGCTGTCAGGAGCTCAGAGAGAATAGGCAAAATAAGGAAATGGTGAGGTTGAGATAATTTTAAGAAGAAGATAGCAGAGCCCCTAGCAAAGTTCCTTCAGAATCATCTTTATTGTGAAAATGATTCAATCGTCTTTTTAAATAAATGAATACTGAGCTTTGGCATCATACATCCCTGGAGGATATAAACTCTGTCTCATCCCTTCATCTTGAGCAACCAACTTAACCTTTCGGAGCCTCAGTCTTCCCACCTGGACAATGCAGGTGATGCTGTAGAACTTGTGAGAATTAGAGGGTTTGAGATGTTCTGGTTGCCCCCTGGCGTGTTGCTTGGCATCTGGCAGGTGCTGGGCAAGTGTTGACTCTTACACCCTTTAATCTGATTTCATTTGTTTCTTCATATTCAATATTTCCCATATATTAGGGACACCAAAGCATAGGCATTGCTAGAAAAATTGATTTTGAAAAATAAAACAAGATTTGTTGTGGCAAATATACTCAGGAGAAACAGTGATAATCAGGAACCAAGGAATCCCCGTCATATCCATTCACCTGTGAAGAGGTTGACCGTGTCTCTGTGTTGGGTATTAGCCATAGTGCCAGATTTCTGTGCATTTTTGCGGTTTTGCGTATCATTCATCCTGGTACCTCAAGCATTGTCAATACAGCCTGTCCTGAATACTTGTCCCCATCAAGTTGAACTCCAACAATTTTTTTTTTTTTAGTGTATAGTTTTTATTCTCTTCTGCACAATTTTTGTTTCCTCTCCTGAAAGTTAGACACTTATTTTTGTATTCTTCTATTTCTCTGCCTTTTCTTAACAATTTTTCTAAGGAGGTTCAGCTGTTCATACCATCTGGCCATAGTCTCAAGAATTAGAAAAGAGTGTTTTGTACTAAGCAAGTTCACTTGTTGTGCTTTAGGTACACAGGCAGGAATGGCGATTCGGAGAATGTAGCATCATGTCGTCCTGTTGTGTGAAGCTGTCATTTCATACAGGAGAGTTGTCTGAAGGTGACATCACACAACTGCACACACAGATGTAGACACACATACACATACACACAGAGAATATACAACAGACCAGGGATGATGAGATCGCTCTTCTAATTCCACCTCTGCCACCGGCTTACAACACAACCTTAGAATCATCACCTAATCCTACAAAGCGGATCATAATATTCCCATGTTACAGATGAGAACACTGAGGCACACAGTTTTTAGTTTTTGCTGGATATCACATTTCGACTATAAAGCCTAGCAAGTATTCACATTTGGCCTTCTTGGTCCCCAAACCAAGAGCTCAGAGCTTGTATTTGAAAGAAGGACTGTTTATACCTCTGTGTTTTGAATTCCATGTGTACGCTGGTTTGAGTCCTTTAGGCCATACTGCCCATTCTTTCATGTGTTCAAAGCCACCAGCTTAGAAAAGTCTGGAATATGGATTGCATCCATGACTCCCCTCCTGGACTCTCATCTCACTCTTCCTACACAAGAGGGTATTACCTCTGACACAGAGAGACATCTACCTTCTGAGATTGCTCAGTGTCCATCTCAGGAATCTTCCCTTCTCTTTCTGAGCTTGGTGCCTTTTCCTCTTCCCTTCCTTCCTCCCTCCTCAAATCCCTTCTTCATTAAACTCTATGGTTTCAACTGATTGCTCAGAGCCATGTGTGAGATGGAAGCACATTGACTAAGTAAATTTGCCCTTCAGTGTTGGTGAATGACGGCTTCCCTGGTGGCTCAGATGGTAAAGCAACTGCCTGCAATGCAGGAGCTGCAGGATACGTGGGTTCGATCCCTGGGTCAGGAAGATCCCTGGAGGAGGAAATGGCAACCCACTCCAGTATTCTTGCCTGGAGAATCCCATGGACAGAGGAGCCTGGTGAGCTACAGTCCATGGAGTCACAAAGAGTTGAACATGACTGAGCACGTGGGTGTGTGCTGGTGAATGAAAACCTCTTGTATGTTTCCTAGTTATAATCTTTAAAAAGGAGCATAAGTAAACCCAACTGACATTCTAGTAAGTTATGGTTTATTCAGATACTGTGAAAGGTGCCATGAACCATCCTGGAATAGTGAAGTGTTTTACAACCAGAGAAAAGATAGATAAGGAGCTTAAAGTCACCCCCAGGGGCAATGCCTCTGCTCCACCCTTTCTGAGCCTGCTCCTGCGCATTTAAAATCTGTTTCTAGAGGGTCCTTCATTATAAAATGTGAGTGTCTTTAACACTGGAAGAAGATCCCTCAATATGTATCTTATCAAGGGCTATAGATATTCTTTTTTTTTTTTTTTGCATTCTTGAGGTGCTGGTGGAGGGTCCAAAAGCAACGTTGGGAGGCTGAACATGACAAACAGGAGGATTCAATTAGGAAGAAAGACCGCGCATCACCCGCTGGGACCACACTGCCTCATTCCTGCGCCGGATTCCATCTTTGAAATGTCTTCTGCGAGGCGCTCCCGCCCCCGCTCGCCTCCTTGAAACTTCGCAGCTGTGACACAGAGGGACTTTGAAGGGCGGAAGACAAGAGGGATTTTTCCTTCCTCCGTGGTCATATTTAACAGCCAGTTCCCGAATGGTATTAATAAACATTTCAACTTCAAAAACTGAACTTGACATTTCTACATCCTTTCCATTGTTGGTATGTTTTCGTCTTTGCCATTACACAAGTGATGTCTATGGTAGGCGCAGGATTAAAAGGGGTTCACAAGTCTCTGGGTTCAGAAATGTGTGTATTTGTTGAAGTGTCTACAGATCCCCGGGAAGCACTGGGGTGGTCACTGTTATCCTGGGGATAGAGTAACATGTAGAGAGATGAGTCCAAATATTGAAAACTTTGACATCAGTACTCAGGGCACAGAAAGGCAAAGTACAAATATTCTTTTGGCAAAAAGGCTGATTGGAAGGCACAGGGCTACAGTGGGGGCCAGCTTTCAACCTTGCATTTGAATCCCAGCTATACTCCAGGCTTCCCGAGTGATTATGAGCAAATAATTGAATCATTCTGCTTCAGTTTTAACTTCTGTAAAATGAGGATAATAATGCTTTCTTGCAGACTGCCTTGAGATTTAAATGAAATGATGTTGTTAAATGACCTCAGCATAGGGAAGTAATAAGAAATATTTCCATTGTTCTCTGCGCCCCCATTTCTGACACAGCTTCTAAACCCCTTATAAATAAGGGTGCTAGAAGAGTCTTTTGTTCTTACATTTTAGTCTTGGCCGCAGTTCCTGACACAGAGCTCTTAAAACCTATGTGATTTCCTGAGTGAGAGGAGAGTCTAACCCAGAGCTCCCAAGTGCTCTGGGCTTTCCTAGGTTAGTAGGAATGTTTTTCCCTCTCAAGAGGTGATTCTTAATGGGCTCCTGGGGCTGATGGCTAGGAGGACACAGCCATGCTTGGAAGCTTGGAAGGTTAACCTCACTCCCCATTTTCTGGAGAGGAGAGTGAGGTTAAAGTCGCTCAGTCATGTCTGACTGTTTGCCACCCCATGGACTACACAGTCCATGGAATTCTCCAGGCCAGAATTCTGGTCTGGGAGTGGGTAGCCATTCCCTTCTCCAGGGGACTTTCCCAACCAAGGGATCGAACCCAGGTGAGGGGCTGGAATTGGAGTGAATAATGGATCATACCTTGGTGATGAAGCCTTTACAAAATCCATTGTGTGGAGTTTGAAGTTTTCAATGTGTGCAAGTTGGTGACTATACCCAAAAGCTGGGAGGGTGATGGATCCCAGATCTGTGAGAACAGATGCCCCTGTGCTCAAAATTCTTCCAGACCTCTTTACCTAGCTGTTCATCTTGATCCTTTATTATTCCTTTATTACATAATAAACTATCAAATGTAAGTCAATTTTCCCCTGAGTCTTGTGGGCTGTTCTAACAAAGGATCAAATCTAAGGAGGTGGGAATAAGAACCTCCAATTTGTAGCCACATCAGAAGAAGTTGGGAGCAACCTCATGACCTACTACTTGGGGATGGTGTCTGAAGTGGGAGGTAGTCTCGTGGGCCTGACCCTGTCTCCTCTGGCATCCACACTAGCTCCCACTAGAGTCAGAGTTGAGTTGACTGTAGGAGCTCCTTTCAGAGGAGTGCTTGCTGTAGAGAAAAAAACCCACTCATCCAGTGTCTGTAGTATTGTGTTTGTGAGGAACTGAGAAACACCCCAAGGACCTTTTTTCTTGTGTCATAGATGTTGCCCCAATAAATAATGATGATCAGTAATGCAGTATACTCAGTTTCATGGCTGCAGGAAGAGAAGAAGGGGGAGCAAGTTGTTGGAAGGGAAATTGGCTGATGACTGACAGATGTAGAGGCACGCAGGCTGTGAGGGTCCGGGCTGGGAAGCTTTCTCAGTTTTCCAGGAAGGCTTGGACTTAGCATCAGAGAACTCAGGGTCGGGGGGATGGGGAGGGGGAGAAGAAAGCAGCAGTGGGGACACTTGGAGCTGCTTGACTTTGGGGGGCCCCCCGGTCTGGAAGTAAACATGCTGAAAGGCCATGGGGTGACTGAAGCCGTGGCCGAGCAGCTTCGGTTGGGTGGCTGGGTGAGTGCTGGTCATGGGACCCTGTCTGCTGCTTGTTGGCGTTTGGTGCCAGACTCTCCTCGGAAGTGTTCTGTGGGTCATTTTACCCAAATGGAAGTGTGGGTCATGGTGACCTTGACAGCACGTGATGATGGTCACTGGGTCTTGGGAAGACATTCCAAGGACTAAGGTGGATCCAGGTCCTACATTTTCTGGGGAAAATGAGAGCACAGGTAGGACTTTGGGGGCACACCTAGTTTATTTATACATGCACACACTCATGTACACACACACATACACTTGTACACACACACTAGCACATGTTTAAGATGATGACTGGAAAATTGTTATAGAAAAGGCCTCTATATTGTGAGCATTGACGTCATTATGATTGATGATCAGATACCCAAGCTTTTGGGCCTGATCATACTTCATGCATGCATACTAAGTCGCTTCAGTTGTGTCCGACTCTTTGTGACCCCATGGATCGTAGCCTGCCAGGCTCCTCTGTCTATGGGATTCTCCAGGCAAGACTACTGGAGTGTGTTGCCATTTCCTCCTCCAGGGGATCTTCCCAACACGGGGATCGAAACTGTGTCTCTGGCATCCCCTACATTGGCAGGTGGGTTCTTTATCTCCAGCATCACCTGGGAAGCCTGATCATATTTGGGTCAAAAATGCTCTAAGTAAGAGGTTCTGAGCTAGTAAGGGACTCAGATTTCAGGGGCACAGAGCCAGATGAAGGAGCTAGAGACACTTGGTTTTTCTAAAACTGAGATTTAGCGGTGCCATAATATTGAGGAAAGCCTTTCCCTTGCTCCTGGTCACCTTCAGGATACACCCCCACCTTCCTCTCAGAGCCCACACTGGTAGGACTAGTACTCGTTCAGTTCCAGCCTGGTCTCATCTCACAGGACCTCAGTATCCTGTCACTTGCACATCCTTCCGGTTTTCGGGCTCCCTTTGTACCTTTGGCTTTGCAAGTTCTCTTCCCTCTACCTAGAGTCACCTTCCGGCTTCAGGAACAGGAACCCACTTTTTCAAATGTGACTGTGTGGTTTGTGCCATAGCAAAGCCGCCCTTGATGGGTTAAGAGCCCTTTCATTTGCAAACTTCTTACGTCTTGTAGCCCAGCCTTGTTGATTGCTCGTGAGGATTGTCAGCTCACTAGACTGTAAACCCTCCAGGATAGAGAGGTCGGTGTGTCTCACCTCCATGTCTCAAAACTCATGCCTCGTCTGGGAAACATGTGCTAAATAGATTAATGATTGAGTAACTTGGTTTTCAGCCCTCAGCCCAATATATTTTCAGTGTGATTCTCAGACCACCTGCATCAGCATATCCTTGGGGAGCCTATTAAAATTGGGAGGTTCTAAGCCTCACCCCAGACCTACAGCATCTCTCAGGTGGGGTCCTGATATCTGCGTGGCTAGCAAACTTCCCAGATAATTACTGTCTCGCTGATGCTGAGAATCATTGATAAAGCAGACGGAAGCAGGGGAAGGCTGCAAGAGATAAACAGTGGCGAGAGCTGGGAGCCTGATGGGTGTATGGGGAGAGAGTGGGCGGCCGGAGCCATTTTACAATAGAGCTTTCTAAGTGATAGTCATAATAGTCTGATAGGTTGTTATAATAATGACACTGTATCAGCACAAAAAGTTTAAACATGTACTCGGTAATTGTTCTCAGGAAGGAAGAGTAGTCTATCAATCATTTTAGAAATATTTCCATCTAAAATGGGAAAGCTACATTTAAAAAAACTAAAAAATAAGTAAACGAATGATTTGGAAAATTAACTCACATAGAAGAGCTTATGAATGAACTTTTCAAGTGTGGATGCATGTGTGTGTGCTAAGTCATTTCAGTCGTGTCTGACTCTCTGCAACCCACTGGACTGTAGCCCACCAGACTCCTCTGTCCATGGGGATTCTCCAGGCAAGAATACTGGAGTGGGTTGCCATGCCCTCCTCCAGGGGATCTTCCCGACCCAGGGGTCGAATCCCCATCTCTTATGTCTCCTGTGTTGGCAGGGGGGTTCTTTACCACTAGCACCACCTGGGGAGCCCGTAAGTGTAGATAAGTGTGTTTAAGTCACAGTAGGCAGTGTTACAGGATGGCAATAGGGTATTTGGAGCCTGGAAGACCTGGGCTCCGATCTCATGTCTACCCCCGACTCACCTTGGGTCTTTGAGTGTCTGTCTCTTCCCCTCTAAGATGGCAGGTGATTATTTCAATCATGCAGTTAGTATGAGAATGATGTTTCATAGTATTTAAATGCCAGGCATTTTACATATATTATTATTAAGAAATTGTTGTTATTCTTCAGATGGGAAAACTGGGGTCTGAAAAGTTCCCTAGTGGCTCAGATGGTAAAGCACCTGCCTGCAAATGCAGGTGACCTGGTTTCGATCCCTGGGTCTGGAAGATCTTCTGGAGAAGGAAATGGCAACCCACTCTAGTATTCTTGCCTGGAGAATTCCATGGACAGAGGAGCCTGGTGGACTGCAGTCTATGGGATCACAAAGAGTCGGACACAGCTGAGTAGGCAGGCATACACATGTGAATGATGTTTTGGAGTATTTCAATGCCAGGTATGTTACATATATTATTATTAAATAAATCATTGTTATTCCTTAGGTGGGAAAACTGGGGTCTGCAAAGTGTAGGGACTTCCCCACAGTTGCTTAGATAGCAAGTGTTGGGGTTCAGCTTGGACTCTAGGGTGATTGTGATAATGGGGTAACAATGCCCAGTGACTGATAGGAAAAAAGCCTTTGCTCCCTTCCTTTCCTGTGGCTGAGAGGAATCCAAAGAAAAAGATGGAGTGTGGAGAGCATCTTGAGTCTCTTTCAAATTGCATTCTTGGCTTCACCACAGAAGCTTCCAGCATCTCTTTCAGTCTCTCTCCATCTGGAAATATTAAATGCCTGTCTCAGGGCACAGGTGACGGACATGGTGGGAAGGGCCAGCTGCTGACAGATTGACCCCGAAGGTGACCAGGATCAAAGTGGACATGGGCTTTGTAGATCAAAGGCGTTGCTTCCCCCATGGAGTGACCCTGAGAGCAAGAGTCAGGGCAGTGGCAAGCTCAGGCTGCGGGAACATTGCCTTCTCATCAGTGCATGTTGTAATTAGGCAGCCAAGTGCATCAGCTAAGGCTCCTGGGTGGTCTGAGTGGGACTCCCCAGTTGTCCACCATTGCTGAGCTCTGGGCAGGCCTGGCCCAGGAGGGAAGGATCTCACTAAGTAGAGAGAGCCGTGTGCTCCCAGCCCCCGGGTCACTATGGTTGTGGGGATGTCTGTTGTCCGCAGGAGCCTGTTTTAAATTAGCTGGTGGTTTCACAAGTTGGCCTTAAAGAAGAGGTGCTCAGAGCCCCCGAACCGCTTTCACCTCATCATGCTGGTTTGCCAGCCTCAACAGAGAATGTGCTTTTTAAAAGTCTGTGCTGTCAGTATCATTGGATGAAGACTGTTGTGGAAATAGGGGGGATACTAATTAAAGTTCCAGGTATTAAGTGCTTATTAAATACCAGTGCTTTACACGTTGCTCAGATCATCACACAACTCTGCTCTTGGGTATAGTTCTTCCCATTTTACAGAGAGTACCATGGGGGCTTAGAAAGATGCAATGCTTTTTTTTTTTTTACAAGAACATATATCTCACAAGTGGAGGTACCAGGCCTTAGATCAGGTTTTTGGGCTCCCAAGCCACATTCATTTTCTCGTGCCTCAAAGGCAATGCGTGATAATCAACCACAAAACCTCAGTGACAAACACCCAGCAGTATTCATTTTTGCTTCCTAGTCAATAGGCAAGCTGGGAGGTTCTACTGATTTGGACCAGGCTCTGTTGGTTGGGGCTGAGTTCATTTTTGGGTTATCAGTCAGCGACTGCGTTGGCAGGGGCAGGACTATTTTGGATGGTCGCAACTGCGAAGACGACCCCCGTTACCTTGTGGCCTGTGAGCCTTCAAGGAGGCAACCTGGGCTTGTTTTCAGGGTGTGGCAGGGGTCATCCAGGAATATGAGCATATTGGCCTGGGTACTCAATTGCCCTGTAGACACACCTACCTCATCCTACTGGCCTACACAGAGTAGACTATTTATGTTGGTATTTACATTGAATATTGTGTTGAATCTGTTTGGTAGAATATTCAGACATAGAAAAATAGATTCTCTCTGTAAACAGGAGGAGCTCTACGATCATACTCAGGAATGTATTGTTTGAATATCAAGAGACCTTTCTTTGGGCCTTTCATGCAATCATTTTACCAAAAGATGCAATCATATCACTACACTTGCATGCAACTCATGTAGAATTTGAGGGATTTGTGTACCTATCTTATATTTTTAGTAAATAAACTGGAGCTCTAATACTGTCTTTGCCTTGGTTTAAATAAGACATACATGTCAGTTGAAAGACACGTAGTAACATTTGCATCTCATCTGCTCCGACTCTAATAGGAGTGGAAGATAATCACGTGTGCACTTTTTGAAGAAAGTTTTTGGAGTGTAGTTGACTGACAGAGTTGTGTAAGGTGTACAGAAAAGTGAATCAGATATATATATATATATATAAATATATGTATGTATGTATATATACAGGAGAAGGCAATGGCACCCCACTCCAGTACTCTGGCCTGGAAAATCCCATGAATGGAGGAGCTTGGTGCGCTGCAGTCCATGGGGTCACTACGAGTCAGACACGACTGAGTGACTTCACTTTCACTTTCATGCATTGGAGAAGGAAATGGCAGCCCACTCCAGTGTTCTTGCCTGGAAAATCCCAGGGACGGCAGAGCCTGGTGGGCTGCCGTCTATGGGGTCGCACAGAGTCGGACATGACTGAAGCGACTTAGCAGCAGCAGCAGCAGCATGTATATATACATCTCCTCCTTTTTAGACTCTTTTCCCATATAGGCCATTACAGAGTATTGAGTAGAGTTCCCTGCACTATATGGGAGGCCCTTATTAGCTACCTATATATAGTATTGTGTATATGTCGATTGCAGTTTCATAATTTATCCCTCCCCCTTGGAAGCCATGAGTTTGTTTTCTACATCTGCAACTTGATTCTTGTTTTGTAAAAGTTCATTTGTACCCCCCTTTTTTTTAGATTCCTCATATAGGCGATATCATATGATATAAGGCATCACTTCACACCGGGCAGGGCAGCCATCATAAAGCAAATCTACAAACAATAAATGCTGGAAAGGGTGTGGAGGAAAGGGAACCCTCCTACACTGTTGGTGGGAATGTAAGTTGGTACAACCCTATCGAGAACAGTGTGGAGGTTCCTTAAAAAGCTAAAAATAGAGATACAAAATGATCCTGCAATCCCTCTTCTGGGCACGTATATGGAGAAAAATCATAATTAGAAAGATGCATGCACCCCTTGCAGCACAACTCACAATAGCCAGGACATGGAAGCAACCTAAAATGTCCATCAACAGAGGAATAGATAAAGAAGATGTGGTACATATTTACAAGAGAATATTACTCAGTTATAAGAAAGAATGGAAAAATGTTATTTGCATCAACATGGAAGGACCTAGAGATCGTCAAACTGAGTGCAGACTTTTTTAATGGTCACTATGTCTTAGGATTACAGACTGAGGCCTAGAAGAGCACAGAAACATTGCAATGGCATCTAGTGGAGTTTCAGATCCATGCAAAGTCTTCTGTTTGGTCTTCTGGGATGCTCCCCATCTTGCCCTGTCTTCTTTCTGACCCCGTCTCCTAACAAGTCTACGCTCCTCTCCAACTTCCTTCCTTCAATCCTGAGGGATTTGTCTTCCCACGGTATGCCTGACTCTTCTGGTCTCTGCGTTTCTGTGCATGCTGTTCCATAGGTCTGAGGTGTCCTTCCTGTTTTCTTTCTTGGCTCACTCCTACTCATCCTTCACCTCTCAAGGGGCCCCCTTCCTGCGTATGGCACTCAGGTTAGCACAGACACCGTGAGTTCCTTGGAAATGGCTTTCATCTCTCTACTTGCGGTGTCTAGTACAGTCACAGCAGGTGGACAGGATTTGTCAAGTAAATAGATTCATACATAAATCATCCATGTGCTTTGAAAGTTATTTATCCTTGGAGGAAATGACTTCGATAAAGAAGTAGTTTTTAATTTCATAACTCCTCATGCCATGTTTGCAATTCAAATTTTCCTTAACTTTTCCTTCATGCCATGGGTCAGAGGTGCCTTTTTTTTTTTTAAAGTCACACATGTTGGGTTGGCTGAAAAGCCCTGTAGGCTGAATGGAGATACCTCACTTGAAGAAGCAGAACCTCAGGCCATGTGAGCTCCAAGAGCACAAGCTCTGCCAGAGCTCAGTGGGACATTTTTATGAGCTGTTTCTAGAATTCTTTCCAGCCCAGACTTTATCCTGTTTGTCCCAGTTCTTGGGACTATCTGAGCACTTGGTTATTGGCCTTCCGCTCTGGAACACAGCCAGCACCCAAACAGGGCCTGCGGTTTGAAGAATGAGGGTGTGTGCAGGAATTTTAATAAATAGCCTCCTCATCTTGGAGGGTTTGCTGATGAAGTTGGGCGGAGTGAAGGGTGTTAAGGATATAAGGAAGACAACCAAATGAACAAGTACTGAATTTTCAAATATTTCATGTCAATTTATATGTAGATTTATGCACACATATTATTGTCTCAGTGTAGCATAAATGTATGCATGTACATATTTTATGAATTGAACATGTAAGTGTATATTTAAATTGTGCATTTGTCTCTCTGCTTTGTGTGTGTGTGTGTGTGTGTGTATGTACTTAGTCGCTCAGTCCAACTCTTTGCGATGTTATGGACTGCAGCCTGCCAGGTTCCTCTGTCCCTGGGATTTCTCAGGCAAGAACACTGGAGTCGGTTGTCATGCCCTCCCCCAGGGGATGATGCCAAACCAGCAATTGAACCCATGTCTCTTATGTCTCCTGCATTGGCAGGCGGATTCTTTTACCATTGAGCCACCTGGGAAGCCCTTCTATATGTATATTTGCACATATGTATATATGCACATGCATATTTACACATCTCTGAATATACACATGCATCTGGACATGTGCATTAATGCATACTGATGTGTATATTTGACATTCATATCACATAAATATCACCCACTCTGCATACATGTTTCTGATTAATTTTCTATATAGAGTATAGTAGGGCTCACTCATATGCAAGCATGTAAATGTCTGGATGTGTAAATGTGTAATGCTATATATTACAGTTATTGTGTGTATATAATTGTGTATGTATTATCTACATACACAAACTCAAATGTTTTTCTACATATGCAAATATACAGACATACACTTGCACATAGCCTTATCAAGTCCCAGATTTAACATGTATAATAGAGATATTTTTATACAAGAAACATACTATGGAGGAAATTCAAGACTGTGTTTAATAAGTTTTCTATTTGCAAGACTGTCTGTGAAAATACTTTGCACAGAGTAGGCGCTCATGACTATCCTTGTTGATTATATCATTCCAAATGAATTACATTTGGGAAAGTAATGCTTGTTACTGGAACAAATAAATTTCCAATCTCAGTGGGACCCCTATGACCTAGGTCCTCTCCTGCTTCTTGACGATGTTCATTTCCTTCTCTTGGATTCTGTTTCTTCCTCTTTAACCTGAGGATGTTGTACGAAATGGCTCCAGATTCTTTGTCAGTGATTATATGCTTTGGCTTTTCCTTTTGGCAGTTCTTAACTGGACAGCCAGCCTTGCAACAGCTTTAGAAATAGAGAATGATCTCTTCAACTGCAGGAGAAGACTTCAAAGAATCAGCCGCTGACATGCACTAACCTCCTGAAATGGCCAAACTCTGCGATGCTGGAGGGGAGGCAGACATGAAGACAGACAGGAGAAAGGGGATTCCATTTTGATATGGTTGCTGGGTTTTCCTCTTATGTTGTTGTTCAGCTGCTAAGTCGTATCCGACTCTTTGCTACTCCATGGATTGCAGCATGCCAGGCTTCCCTGTCCTTCACTATCTCCCAGAGTTCCCGCATATGTAAGATAAAGATTATGGCTGGGTTGTACCTACCCACAGAGATCTGTCACAAGAAACAAGTGAGATCTCCTCTAAGCTTTATAAAATACAAAGTAATTTTATTGAGATGATAATGATAATTGACATCCACAATTTAAGCTGATAAAATATAGTAGCAAGGCAAGGCAAACACTTTGGGGCAGTGACCAGAACAAGAGTTAACAGGTGACTCTAGCCTTCTGTAATAACAAAAACTCTGGGCAGATGAATTAGAGCCATGGTGTGAGAAAACACGTTCATGGGATTCCATGGTCAGGCAAGTCTTCCCCAAGGAAGCCTGGGTTAATTTGTGCCTTGAAACATGGAGATTTTCATTTATAGTGAAGAGATGCTACAGTGATCTCCAAAGAGAGGATCCCCAGGCACTCAGGACATCTGGTTTCCATGCAGACATCTAGAGGAAGCTTATGAGAGATGCTGGCTTCAGGAATCTCTGGAAAATGCTGGGCTAGAGCAAGGCTCTTAATTTTTGGTCCAAGAGCCCTCCAAGAGGTCTGTGGATAAAATTTCAAAGACTGTAACCATGGATAAAATATTACATCTTTATTTTTATTACTTTTCAACTGAAATTTAGCATGTACTTTTTTTTATGCATATAGGCAACAAACTACAATCCCAGTTGCAATATCTATAAAATAAATAGACATCAGATGTTTTCACATCCCATTAAAGCTGTTGTAGATATTCCAAAATGTTTACACTCATCATTCAAAATTATTTCAGATTTCTGCTAGATTTTAAAATCTAATGTTTAATCACAAATGGTACCATATCATGCATTTCTTTTAATATGAATGATTGTATTCCTATACAATTGATTCTCTTTTAAATCTTTGCCTTTTTACACATGTAACTGTTCTGAGAAAGTGTTTGTAGGCTTCATCTCACAGTCAAGAGTTCACAGCACAGGAAGATGCAAAACGCTGGTTAGGACACAGGAGTAATATTATCCAGCATGCCTGAGGGCCAACTGCACCATAAGCCAGTCTTGTGTTCATATTCGGACATTGGACCAGTGATGCTGGAAAATAAACATAAGGAGGAAGACAGAAATGTGATGGAAGGTCAAACACAGCAACTAAAGCTAGACATTAGAATTGAGAAAGGGAGGAAACGATGCTTAGAGATATAGGTTTAGATTGGCACCTGGGCTGGATGAGGATGTTAACAGTAATGATGCAGGGAGGAGGGAGAAGGGGCAAGATAGGTAAGGGGATTAAGGGGTACAAACCAGTAAGTATAAAATAAATAAGATAGAAGGATGCAATGTACAGCATAGGGAATATAGCCAATGTTTTACAATAACTTTATATAGAGTATAATCTATAAAAATATTAAATTACTATGTAGTACATCTGAAACATATAATGTTATGTCAAGTATACCTCAATAAAAAAATAAGTTAAATTAAAATAAATAAGTATAAACAGAGGAAAAACAAACAAAAAACTGTCATGCATAAAAGCATGCATGCTAAGTCACTTCATTTGTGTCCAACTCTTTGCAATTCTATGGATTATAGACCACCAGGCTCCTCTGTCCGTGGGATTCTCCAGGCAAGAATACTGGAGTGGGTTGCCATGCCTTCCTCCAGGGGATCTTCCTGACCTAGGGATCGAACTGGAGTGTCTTATGTCTCCTGCATTGGCAGGCAAATTCTTTACCACTAGCACCCACTGGGAAGCCCACAAAAGACTATATATACTCAAGTCAATGTGAAAGTCAGGCTTCAGATGCAAGTTAATTTGTCTCAAAGGTTATAATCTTTACAGTAATATACACTCTCTCTTACATAATTTACCACAGTACTTTGTAATGCTTATTTCCTTCCCCTACAAGCTCCTAGTGTCCAAATATGCAGAGAATACAACATTCAGCTTTGAAGTCTTTATGTCAAATAGAATGCCTTGTGCAGAGTGAACACTCAGTAAATAAATAAATGAATGATTAAATGAATAAAGGTAAAGCACAACCACTTTATGTAAACTTCTGCTGGATGCTGTATGTATTAAAGGAAAAAACCTGGAACTCCACTACTTTTCTAGGCATGCTTGTGCCAACAAGATATGCAAGGCTGGATATACGGATAGCTGGAGAGCTTTATCCCGGATGATGATGAGTTGGTTAGAGGCTATTGTTCTCTGTCTCGAGGCAAACCAGGTGATTCATCACATGGGGTGGGAGAGGATTCTTGGAAAAGGAATCTGAGAGGATGTTAGGGTCAGAGAGAGGATGTAGAAGTTGAACCACGGTTCACACAAGAACTGGGAACAACTCCAAAGGACAAGGAATTCCAAAGAAAAGAATTTATTTCTATCTTTTTTTGAAATTCCATTCCATTGTATGAGCCATGTTGAAAGGGCAGAAGAAAGAGAAGGAAACTTAAAGCTTGCGTTTTCCCCAGTTGTCCTTTATGAGGCAGCTGGAACGCAATGAGACGAGAACAAGATGCGGCGTGAGAAAGACTGGGGTTCAAATCCTGTACTCTGACACGTGTTAGCTGTGGGCAAACCACTCAATACATTCCTTTCTCATCTGCAAAATACAGTTGATAATATCCAACTTATAAGTTGTAAAGGAGGGAGTGGGGTTCAGGACGGGAAACACATGAACACCCGTGGTGGATTCATGTCAGTGTATGGCAAAACCAATACAATATTGTAAAGAATTAGCCTCCAATTAAAATAAATAAATTTATATTAAAAAATAAGTTGTAAAGGAGATTAAATGAGATAATTGCCATGAAAATGTCTAACATAGTGTCAGCCACATATTAAATGTTCCCAATATGTTTATGGAGATCACTAAGAAAAGCCCCTTCCTAAATATTTTCCAGAAAGACCATCCCATGCTGGGAACTGTTGGACAGGCTAGTTCATGATAGCAAGGAAGGCTTGACCTTCTGAATCCTCACTGGTTAGACAGCTGAACAGCCTTGCTGAGAGACTAATTTGAAACAAATGTCAACCAGAAATACACTTTCTGAGCAAACCCTCCTTTTGAGTGTGTGTGGAAGGGATTCTCTAAATCTTTTTCTATTTGTATTCAACACAGATCTTCTGGGTGGTGGTTATGAGTTAGGCACAATTCTAGACTTAAACATACAAAAATAAAGCAGACAGTGCCCCACTTCTCTAGGAAATACAGTCTGGTGAGTCATGAAATGCTTAGTAGGTGCTTTTGCATGTCTGGGAGGGATCCTGTATTGACTCTGTTAGGTGAGCAGATTCACCTGCTGGTTATCCAACTCCTTCATTGCTAACACTTTCACATAGTGTCTCATTGAATTCTTAATGAAATCTCACATCTTGTAATGTGTATCTATGTAATGTTTAGATGACAAAGTGGAAATTGACAGATTGGATAATAGTTTCAAATTATTCAATTAAAAAGAAATAAGCCACTTTAAAAATTAAAAATACTTGTTATATATAAAGGCAATAGTGAAGAATATCCACATGCAATCTAGGAAAACATTATTTCAATTATTCAATGTATTTGGGGAACTAAGTAAATGTTTCTTAACTTCTCTTTGGAAATCTTAAAATGAAAGAAGAAACAAAGAAAGAAAGGGATGGAGGAAGGGGGGAGGGAGGAAGAGAAAAAGGAAGGAAGGGGGAAAGAAAGGAAGAAAGAGAAAAAAGAAAGAGAACAGAGAATAGATTTTTATGCAAATTAAGCTGAAACTAAGGAATAAACGTGAACAGCAACAGTAGTAGTTCAATAACCATAATTTTATATTAAGTAGTTTTTTCTTTTGAAAATATCTATTCTGACATGATACCATGTTTAAATTGTTTCCATATTCACAACCTCTCTTCTTAAACCATAAATTCCTCACTTATGACATCTTTATTTTGATTCTTATTTCAAGTACATTTTTCAAGATCACAGATGTTCTGGTTTTTAAGATCTTTTATCATGAGAATCATTTCATTGTTTTTCTCTTTATGCTCAGTGACTTTGCTGGTTATAGCAAAATTTTGGGTTATACCACCTCCCTTTCCAATCTCTGTAGAATTTAAAAAAATTTTTCCACTGGTTTCTAATATTGCTGAGGCAATGTCTGAACCACAAAAATTTAGTTTCCTTTTTTTAGCAAGCCTAGAAATTGAATTCTGAATTCTGGTATTTTGCTAACTTCATCAGATATTCCTTGATCTATTTTCTCTTTTTCCTGCAATACTGTTTATGTTGGTTTTTACTGTGATGATACAGTAAAATCTAGCAATATCTTAACAAAAATAAAAACATTCATTTCTCACTCTCTGATCAGTAACTAGGTTTGCAGCTTCTCTGTGTACTCCGTACATAGAGCTGTGCTCTGACGGCTTAGGTTCACCTCCTGGCCCTCTGCTGGGACATGTGTTATAGGTGTCTTCATTCTGGAGCCCAGGCTAAAGAAGTCTAGATACCGGAAGCATCTTCTTATGAAGGAGATCGGAATCATCACACTAGTGATGCGTCCTTAGACCTTGCCCTAGAATAGCATCCGTATTCCATTGGCCAAAGCAAGTCCTGTGGTCAACCTCAAAGTTAATGGGATGGAAAAGAATTCTCAGCCTGGGTGGGGGGAGTGGATGTGTGTGGAATTCAGATCTTTTATTTCAGGAAATATTATTTAATATCTTTAGAATATGTGTTTTCATTTTGTTCCATCATTTCTTTCAGATTTTGGGTAACAGGATGTTGGATCTCTAGTGGCTTATCTTCACACCTGCCTTTTACCCTTGATTATGTTTTATTTATTTATATTTTTTTATCTGCCATTTTCAAGACTGAAGCAAGTTAAAAATAAGTGGTTAAATAAACAAAATTAAGAATTGTAAATACTGGCAAACAGGATATAAAGTAATCATTATTTTCAGATAGAAGACTGTCAATTTAGAAATCTAAGAAATTCAACTGAAACTATTTTATGAAGTTTTCATAATTATAATTTTATGGTATCAAAATATTTATGGATTAATAGCTTTCAGGTATAATAATAATAATTACACAGTAAATATGATGAAAATTACCCATTCAAAACATTAAAAATATGATATAGCTAGATACTGGCTTAACTCCAAGTATTTATAGCTTATATGAACAAAATTATAAAACTTCAGGCAGATGTAAGTAAGATTTGAATACTGTACCTGAATAGAAAATCATGACATCATAAAGGCACTAGTTGTCTCTAAAGAAATCTATGTATTCGACTTAATGGAAATAAGAATTTTAATGAAATAAAGAAATATCTTTTTAATTCCTCAGGAAGAATAAGCTTATTAAAACACTAGCACAGTTTTGGAAAAGTAAGAATGGAAGACCAGTCTTATCAAATACTTAATATAATACTTTTGTAATGAACAGTCCTTCATGTTGGCACAGAAGTTCATGAACAACTCAATGAAATAAAAAATGAAATCAGGAAATGTATGCATGTAGATGATGGAGTAGAGTATGCCATAAAGGCAATACTACAAATAACTAACCTGTAAATATCCCAGAGACAACTAATTGGCCATGGAAAGGGGATGGAGAAGGGATAGACATTTGTTGCTGACTCACTTTTAATCACCATAATACATTTAACCTTCAGTTAAATTCATTACAAAAACCTTACTGTAAATGTGCTAGAAGAGAGTATTGGTGAATGTTTTATATTTAGGGTTTGGAAAACATTTATAACTCTATTTCAATCCCCAAAAGTGTAAAAAGAAATATGGTAGATTGAAACATATTAAAATTTCAAACCGCTGAATAGCAAAAACACTATGATTAAGGTTAAATTAAAAGAAGTTTGAAACATGAGTTGCAACATATATGACATTGTGTGCAAAAGCTTTTATAAAGTGACGAGAAAAAAGGAAATTAGCATTACAATGAAAATGAATGAAAGATTTGAATAGACAATCTATAGAAGAAGAAAATACAGATGGCTACTAAAGATACTAATGACAAAAAATCTTATTAATATTTCAGAAAATCAACCCAAAGTTATAACTTTAAAAAAATGCATATCATTTGCCAATACCTCAACTGTTAATAATACAATATAAACTCTCTTTACTCTCATTTAACTGATTTGCAGGATTGATGCTTGCTCTAGGCTACCCAGTATTCAGTATTCCCTTGTGGCTCAGCTGGTAAAGAATCCGCCTGCAATGTGGGAGACCTAGGTTTGATCCCTGGGTTGGGAAGATACCCTGGAGAAGGGAAATATCCTCCAGTATTCTGGCCTGGAGAATTCCATGGACTGTATAGTCCACAGGGTCACAAAGAGTCAGACATGACTGAGTTACTTTCACTTTCACTTGGCACATTCTACCAAGACAATACTCTCCTAACAAGTTAAATCAATGCGTACTAGTTTAGCTATGTTTGTTCCCATACTTTTTTATACCAATTTATTTGCCATATCAATTATTTAATTTAATCAAGTCTCCTTTAAATTAGAGAATGCAAAATAGAGATCCTGTTGCTGTGAGTTTGAATTTTTTAGAAGGTCTCTGAAAGTATGAATGAATTAGGTAAAATGTTGAATGAGACATGCAACAGACAACAATAAAAGTTTAGATCAGAATAAAAAAACTTATAAATCCTGACGTATTCTGAATAAAGGTTACTTCATAAGTGCTTTTCTCTATACTCTGTAATGAAATTAAACTTGATAGAGAAGGAATCGTGAACCTTAAGGCAGAAAGAAAAATAGGGATTGCCAACTATAGTAACTGGACAAAAATAACAAAGGTATTTGAGCTGTATCCAATGATTAGGCCTGTGAAAATTTAACAGCAAATGTGTTAAGCTATCAGTGTTGGAAAAAGCATCACAGTGTCTATGTACTAAAAACATATTTTAGTCCAATTAACCAATTTAAACATTTATAATGCAAGTCATTTTTCAATAATGAAATCTTGGGGGGAAAAAAAACAAAAAACTATGATTAGATGAAGCAGGTCTAAATTACAAATGATCACCTACCAAAAAAGAAATGGGATACAAAGTAGAACAAGAGACATCAAGGAACAAAAATCTCAAAGAAAAATTTGCATATATTTTCTGCAGCAATGCAATGAACCTCACAAATTGCCATTTCTTGTTTTTAGCAAACTGAAGGATCCTACTACTTTAAAAAACATAGATAATTTATCTTCACCAGTTTGCTACTGCTCACAAAAATCAGCATGCTAGGATTCTAAACTACTTAGTGAAGGCTTTCACTTTTTTTTCCCCATGGATTTATACATTGAACTTACTTGAAAAATATCCTATCTCAATTCACAAAGAAGGAATTTGATGGCCTTGTTTTTCTCAATCTCTGTGGTTCTAGAATGTTTAGTGAAATGTTCCAAGGAAAAGATTTTGGTTATACTTTGGGGAGAAAGTAGCACTAGCACACTTGATTCTTTGTTAAAGAATCATTTAAAGTTAGCAAGTTCATGGATAATGTTCATAATATAGCATTAGCATGGAATAAATTTCCTAGTACATTTATACTACTATAGTTTCAAAAAACTAATCTGAAACTCTGCAGAAAACCCTGAACTATCAGACAAAAAGAAAAAACATAATTTGTTAATTGACCTCAAACCAAGTGGATTATTTACAGTCTGTCTCTACCTTAAGAATATAAGTTCCAAAAGACAGGAATTTTTATGTCTTGCTCACACCATTGCCCAGATTAGTATTTGGTCCATTGTAGGTAGACAATAAATATGTGTGGACTAAATGAGAAGGACAGGGAGGCCTGGTGTGCTGCGGTCTATGGGGTCGCAAAGAGTCGGACACAACTGAGCAAATGAACTGAACTGAAATGAGTAAGTAGATTTGAGATTCCTGATTTCTGAGCTCCTTACTGCAATATTATTCTATGGGATGATTATTGTTTACTAGGAAGAGTGTGGACTTTAGAATTGGAATAGAAGCTCCTATTCTGCAACTTTCTTGCTGTGCTCTTGATTAGATTATTTTACCTACGGTTCTCGGCCGTCTCATATATAAAATACAAATTAGATCATTTAGACTTGTTCAAATTAGCTGAGATAATTTATGTAGTTGATCTGGTCTTCAGAAAGTCCTCAAGATGGTATCCACATGAATGATGTTGAGGATGTCAATGATGAAGAGGATGATGGTGGGAGTGGAGTAAAGAGGTAAGGCTCTAAATGGTCACTGAATGCCTTTGGTGAACAGGGTGTTTTCTAGTTTCCAGACAGCCTCCCTTGCTCAAAAAAGGCCACACTCTCAGAGAGGAAATTGTTCAGCCCAGAAACAGTTCTTCAGTGGGTCACATTGCAGAAGTACTGCCTTGGCGAGCCTAACAAAGGGGCCATTATTCTCATCCATAGACAACGCCAAGAAGGTGCTGGGTGGTCTAGAATACAGGAGACAGATAATGTAATGACTCCATTCATCAAAAAGTCCAGCGTGCACACCAGCTGCCCGCCAGCTGGAAAATGAAGCTCTTCTTCATTCTGAGGATAATTTACTTCTGCTGGAGAGACTCTGTGATACCCTTCACCTTAAGGGACCACAGAATTCCAACAGTATCACGTAACGTGGTGCTGACCCAGCCATGAGACTCAAAAGGAGAACAAAATAAAACAAACAAATGGAGACAAAAAGTCAGTTACCTTTCATGTTAGAAAGAAAAGTGAGCTACCAAACAACTATTTTTGTTCTGTGTATGTCCTCCATTTTTACTTTATGGACGTTTCAGATTCTGTACTTGATTATGCATTTTTTTGTGTGTTTGGCCATTGGGAAATCTGATGTCAAATTTTGATCATCATCTAATCATAGTACAGGAAAGTACCGTGTGCATTTCTTTTTTTTTTTATCCGTGTGCATTTCTGTACAGAGTACTTCCACAACTTTACTATTTTCTCCTCCAAATACAAGGACTATAATTATTAACCTCATGTTTTTATTTTGGATATATTTTTGAGATTATCTTCTATTCTCTGCTTTGTGACTCATGAGTAGATGCACAAAACATAACGAAATTATGATTTAAACACCTAATATGTGGTGCTTCTCTGAAGCTTAAAAAACATGACAGAGTTCTTATTATAGACAGCCCTCCATAGGTATGGGTTCTGCATCTTCAGATTCAACAAAACAAGAGTCTAAAATATTTTTTTAAAAATTCGAGGACTTCCCTGGTGGTGCAGTGGATGAGAATCTGTCTGCCAGTGCAGGGGGCACAGGCTTGATCCCTGGTCCGGGAAAATTCACGTGCATCAGAGCAACTAAACTGGTGGGCCACAACTGCTGAGCCCAAGCACCCTAGAACTCATGCTCCACCAACAAGAGAAGCCACTGTAATGAGAAACCCATGCACCACAACAAAGAGTAGCCCCTGCTTGCCACAACTATAAAAAGCCTGTGAAAATCAACAAAGTTCTAGGGCAGCCAAAAATAAATATATATTTTTTAAATTCCAGAAAGCTTCAAAAAAGCAAAATTTGAATGTGCTGCACACTCTTTTCAGAAGATTTACATAGTATTAGGTATCATAAGTAGTCTAGAGATGATTTAAAGTATACAAGGATGTGTGAAGGTCATATGCATATACCACTCCATTTTATGTGAAGAACTTGAACGTTCATGGATTTTGTTATCTGTGGAGGTTCTGGGGTCTATCCTCTGTAGATACTGAGGGATTACTGTGTATCTTTTCTGTAAGTTAGCTGGGGTTCTAATCTACTTACAAAATGCCATAAAGATGAGAGTAAAATCTACTTGGTTTAAAAACTGGTGCCTAGGATCTTATTCTATATCATCTGTCACCCAGCAATCTTCCTCTGATGTCAGCACTCACATGTATTGAAAGTTTTCTAAGTTTCAATCAATGACAATCATTCTATAGGAAAACATCTCATTTAATCTTTGCCACAACCTTCAATTCTATTCTTATTTACATACTCAGATGGTCGTCCTGAGATTTAAAGCTGTTAAGTAGTTTACAGAATCCCTACAGTTAGAAACTGAATCCAGGATTTGAACCAGGTTCTGTCAAGAATCAAGTTCAAATTCTGAACCATGACATCAAAAATTCCCTATTATTTGCTGACAAGTTTTTTTCGTTTATCAATGAGAAAAGTCTGGGATGTCCATGCATACTTGGATCCCAGGTAAAATGCCTCTGGTGTTTGTGAGGCTTTATGAGCTAGGCAATGTGAATTTGTTGATTTAAGAGGAAAGCTTTAAGTTCTTCTAAAAGAGTATGTGCTAACTCACGCACTGCAAAACAAAAAGCAGTTGAGGAATTGGGCGTTGCAGTCCCCAGGGTGAAATGAAAACTACAATAGAACATGAAGAAGCAATGTCATGGAAATAATGAAGGCTGTTTGGCATGGTTTGCTTGCGAGGAGGAAATTATTCATGAGAGAGAAAGGAGGCAATGGACGAGGCAAGACTCCCCTCTTGGAAAGCACGAGAGGGTGGAAATGACTTCAGGGGTGGGCAAGTTAAGTGCAAAAGATCCTGGGGTGAAATTTTGGAAGGAAATTCTGGATATAACTTTCAAGTTAAATTAACTGTGTTCACATCCAGCTATGTTTTCCCGGAGTGGGCTTCTTCCTGTGCATATTTTACTTTACTCATTAATCTTGAAAGAAAGACTCCCCACACCCCAACATGGAAATAACCATCTTAATTGGGAGAAATTCAATCTCCAGGAAAGGAATCATCTGTTTTAGTTACATTTTACATAAAAAATTGATTTATCTGAATGCTATTTTTACCACAGCACAGTCAGGTTTATATATAAACTCATAATAAGTCATTAAAGTATTATTATTCCCAATCGCTTCCTGTGGGATGTCTTTTCTAACCACCAGCCCACAGGAATGACACTGTCCTGGGTGCCATCTGGACTTTCTTTGTCTGCCTGCCACAGCAATCTTGGAGGCCTTGTAACCGCCTCGCGAGCGTGTCCAGGCTTAATATCACTTCTATTCTTCTATTTGATCCATGATACCTCCAAAAAGCCCTGGCGGTGACCACGGGAAAAGAGTTACCTAATTCCATTGTGTCTCCTTTCAACAGCAAGCATTCCATGAGACAAAATCACTGGTGCTTGCCCCCTCCCTAAATCAAAGAGTCACACTGAGACTAAGTGTGTTTCCCACCAAACTGGAAAGAACCTTGAAGAAAACAGTCTGTTCTTTACTTGAAACACATTTTAAATTGGAGACTCTGAGATTGAGGTCATGGAGTGAAAGAAAGAGGGCTTGCTTGCACAGTGGTAGACTTGGCTGAACTACCCAGAAAGAGAAATGGGGCCATTTTGTGAGGTTGAAGTGCCAGGGTCAGGTCCACCCATGTGCCATATGCTTTAAGGTCATGATCAGGTTACAGGTGGGCAGGGAAGCAGGCAAGCTGAGGGAGGGAGAGAGAGAGAGAGAGAACAGAAGAACAGTCCAGAACAACTCAAAAGAGCTCAGTTTCCTGAGCAGTTTAGAAAAGGAAGCTTATTATTTGTTTTTAGTGCCAGCCAGAATGTTATCTGCCAGCCATTCTGTTATAATAACGTCTGTATATCCATCCAACAGACTAAATGTACCAGCACTCTTGAAGAATGGGCTGCCACCATTGTCTTTACCTGACTACCCTTTTGCAAACTAATTGGTGTGAAAATGTTAAGTTCCTTATGCATGCGTGCTAAGTCAGTTCAGTCATGTCCAACTCTTTGCAGCCCTATGGACTGTAGCCCGCCAGGCTCCTCTATCCATGGGATATTCCAGGTAAGAATACTGGAGTGGGTTGCCATGCCCTCCTCCAAGGGATCTTCCGACCCAGGGATCAAACCCATGTCTCAAGTCTCCTGCATTAGCAGGCGGGTTCTTGACCACTAGAGCCACCTGGGAAGTCTTAAGTTGCTAATACGGCTCACCTATCTACCTGTTACAGATCAGTCATGAGTTGGTGGAGGGACCAAGGAAGCCACAGAAACATTCAGCATCAGTAGTCAGAATAAACTGTGAGTTAGGTATGGAGAAAGCAAGAGAAGCATTTATTACTAGTATTGACAAGGCACGAAGCAGGTCCAGAAGGAACAGCCCTGACCCACCGTAGACTGCTCTGGCTCCTTAGACAGCTGTTCATTAATTTGATGACTAACTACATCCTTTTCCCTTCATTCTGAGTAAGAATCTTCTGAGGGTCCTGTTAAAATGTAGATTCTGATTCAGGAGGTCTGGGGTGAGGCCTGGGAATCTGCATTTCTACCAAGTGATGTCAGTAGTGCTGGCCCAGGGACCACACTTTGAAGCAATAAGGTACCGCAATACGGCAGCGTCTCACTCACCTCTGTGTCCTCTGCACTAAGTGAACGTTGGTTTACTTAACTGAACTGTAATGGGGTTGTAACCTTTGTTCTAGATGGTTTGTCACTTCAGGCAGGTAGCTGCAAATGTGGAAATAGGCCTTGGAGAAAAGGTTGGGCACAGGTTGGACAGATAAACGAGGATCAATGGACAGTTCCACTGGGACAGCCAGTGCCAGCAACAATTGTCTAACCCTGATTAGGCTGTAAGTTCTGAGGTCATGCCTCCATTTTTAATGATCCCATGATCAGCTAGGTAGGCTTGCTACTGGCTCTTACATTTCTGCGGTATAACTTTTACTATCCACTTGATACAACTGAGGAAGAAAGCATAAAACTCTGGTCCTTCAGAAAAAGTACTTTCTGGCAGCAAGTCAGTGATGTATTCTAGTCCTGCCCAGTACATTTAAACTGAAAAGACCAGTTCTTACATCATGCTCCCCAGGTGGCCCTGATGGTAAAGGATGTGCCTGCAACACTGGAGACTCAGGTTTGATCCCTGGGCCAGGAAGATCCCCTGGAGAGGGGAATGGCTACTCACTCTAGTATTCGTGCCTGGAGAATTTCATGGACAGAGGAACCTGGCAGGCTACTGTACATGGAGTCACAAAGAGTCAAACACAGCTGAGCAACTAACACTATACCATGTTAGGTGCTCAGTCAATAAAAACTGGACCTAGGAACTCCTTTGGACTGTTTTCATCCCTGTTTATTTCTTGCCGTAGAAGTGAAGAGGAGGTGCAACTCTGTGTAAGGGTCAGGAAGAGCTTTCTACAAGAGGCAATACCTATGCCAAGCTCTGAAGAATAGTCAGTCAATCAACCAGTTCAGTCACTCAGTCGTGTCCGACTCTGCAACCCCATGGACTCAGCCGGCCAGGACTCTCTGTCCATCACCAACTCCTGTAGCTTGCTCAAACTCATGTCCATTGAGTTGGTGATACCATCCAACCATCTCCTCCTCTGTCATCCCCTTCTCCTCCTGCCTTCCACCTTGCCCAGCACCAGGGACTTTTCCAATGAGTCAGTTCTTCACATCATGTGGCCAAAGTATTAGAGCTTCAGCTTCAGCATCAGTCCTTCCAATAAATATTCAGGACTGATTTCTTTTAGGATTGACTGGTTTGATCTCCTTGCAGTCCAAAGTCAAAGCCTTTGACTGTGTGGATCACAACAAACTGTGGATAATTCTTCAAGAGATGGGAATACCAGACCACCTTACCTGCCTCCTGAGAAATTTGTATGTAGGTCAAGAAGCTACAGTTAGAACCCGACATGGAACAATGGAGTGGTTCCAGATTGGGAAAGGAGTACATCAAGGCTGTATATTGTCACCCTGCTATTTAACTTATATGCAGAGTACATCATGTGAAATGCTGGGCTGGATGAAGCACAAGCTGGAATCAAGATTGCCGGGAGAAATATCAATAACCTCAGATATGCAGATGACACCATCCTTACAGCAGAAAGCAAAGAGGAACTGAAGAGCCTCTTGATGAAAGTGAAAGAGAAGAGTGAGAAAGTTGGCTTAAGACTCAACATTCAGAAAGCAAAGAGTTGAAAAACAAAAATCAAGCATTCTGAAAATATGGCATCCGGTCCCATCACTTCAGAGCAAATAGATGGGGAAACAATGGAAACAGTGACAGACTTTATTTTCTTGGACTTCAAAATCACTGCAGATGGTGACTGCAGCCATGAAATTAAAAGATGCTTGCTCCTTGGAAGAAAAGCTACGACCAACCTAGACAGTATATTAAAAATCAGAGTGGTTACTTTGCCAACAAAGGTCTGTCTAGTCAAAGCTTTGGTTTTTCCAGCAGTCACATATAGAAGTGAGAGTTGGACCATAAAGAAAGCTGAGGATAAGTAGGAATGAACTCAGAGGTGGAGGGTGGGAGGGAGCAACCACAACTGACAGAACAACATACATGAGGGAATTTGGAATCCCCGAGTAACTCAATGTGTCTAGAGTGTAGATTAGGGAGGAGGAGGACAGGAGATAAGACTGAGAAGCAGACAGAAGACAGGCTGTGAAGAAATGTAAGTTTTCCTGAGAAAGTGTAAAGCATCCTTGGGAATGGCCTCTCCTCCAGGTAAGTTGAGCACTTGTGGTGTTTCTCGTCTGGGAGATCACCTGTGGCCCTATTTCCCAGCTTTACTCTCCTGGGAGATCTTGATGGGAACCCAGGCTCTCACTTCATATTTTCCCCACCTGGTGGTTTTCATAGCTTCCTTTCACGAGGAGCAAAGGGAAAGAAGACAATTGCAAACTGGTATTTCTGTCCAATGAAAGTGGAATTTGGAGACTGGAGGTTTCAAGGCTATAGAATAACTCACACTTTCTGAAGTCTGACATTAAGTGCTGAGCAGATGTTGAAGCTGGGTTTTTCATACATATGAGAAACACACACATGTACATGTGTGTATATACATGTGCTCAGTCGTTCAGTCATGTCTGACTCTGCAACCCCACAGACTATAGCCCACCAGGCTCTTCTGTCTAGGGGAGTCTCCAGGCAAGAATACTGGAGTGGGTTGCTATTTCCTTCTTTAGGGGATCTTCTTGACCCAGGGATCAACCCGTGTCTCCTGTGACTGCACTGGCAGACAGATTCTTTACAATTGAGCCTTGGGAGATATATATATATATACATATAATCCAGGGATTTTTATTTAGTCATACTGATTTTATGTCATTGATGCTTTTTCCTCTTAATGTACTCTGAGGATAATTTGAAATAGTCACAACATGCACGGTAACCTGAAAACAGAGAATGTGACCTGAATAATCTCAGCGCAGAAAATGATGCAGTTTACTTTACTTGTATTTTTCTAACCAAAACAAGAGAATCTCTTGCTATTTCCATCAACCCTTCAGCATTGGCAGTGGAAGAAGGTCAGTGAGGCCAGTGTAGTAGATGTTGCATGTGTGTTTGAACAAACACTGTATATAACATGTGTTTTCATTCATGGGCTTGCTGCATTATTTCATCATGATGTATTCTTTGTGGTGTTATTTTAGAAATTGATTACCCACAGATCACCAGAAGATCTCTTGTCCTGTCACTTTGGGGATAATGAACACTTTTCATAAATGTAAATCTGTCAGGCCATGTCTTCCTTAAATGACAGTTACTAATTTATAGATCAAAGACATCATTCTTGCCTTTTTAAATCAGTGACTGTTTTACTGCAGAAATACAGAAGGGTCATTAGCTTTAACTATAAAACATCTCATCAAAGTGCCTAGCAGAGGAGAATTTAATCTTTCTTACTTTTTTTAAAAGAGATTTTTTTTAAATCAAGAAAGTCCAAGGAATATTCAATTTTGGGAAAACAGTGGATAATACAGCCGTGCATAAAATTCACATTGAAATTCCATTGTAAATAAAAGTGTCAAAATTAATCTAGCAAGAAGCTATTTTGCATTGTGATTCTTGGAACTTCCATAACTGAGGTCCCATCTAACATTTAACCAGAGCTCTTGCTGCTCTATACAAGAACCTTCTTCAGTAAGATATGGAAATAGATTTAGTTTTATTCCCTGGATGGGTTCGCAAGAAACAGAAGTGATAGATGTGAGAGGTCCCCTTGAAAAGAGCAAGGGTGATACCTGAGAGATGCTCAATTCTCTGTGACAATGTCACAGCCTTTCACCCTCTGTTGCATGAATCTGTAAAATGACCATGATTATATATTCTGTGACAGTCACCGTGAGAAGCTTTGAAGGACATTTGTCTTAGCCATACTCCCCAAGAACTTTAGGTAATGAAAAAATGCCCGGGGAGAGGTTATCAGTCATGGAGAATATCTGTGATTTCAGCACCTTCTTTTGAGATGCTTTTGGCAAGAATGCTCACTCCTGAAATCAGCAGATTAGGAATAAGCAGAGGGCAACAGAGTACCTAATTCAAGAGGGCAACTGGAACTGTGGTGCTTGAGAAGACTCTTGAGAGTCCCTTGGACTTCAAAGAGATCAAACCAGTCAATCCTAAAGGATATCAACTCTGAATGATCATTAGAAGAAGTGATGCTGAAACCGAAGATCCAATACTTTGGCTGCCTGATGCAAAGAACCGACTCATTGGAAAAGATCCTGATGATGGGAAAAATTGAAGGAAAAAAGAGAAGTGGAAGACTGAGGATGAGATGGTTGGATGGCATCACTGATGCAATGGACATGAATCTGAGCAAACTCTGGGAGAGAGTGGAGGACAAAGGAGCTTGCATGCTGCAGTCCATGGAGTTGCTAAGAGTTGGACATGACTTAGCAACTAAAAACAACAAACCTCAGTACCTCAGAGAATTTAGAAAGGACTGAGGTAAAGCACAAAGCAAAGCAAGAAATTGGAAATGTGCACTTTGCCTTAAATCTAAAACAAATACAATTGTCATTGTTCCAGGAATATGATTTTTGAATGGTTCGTTCATTCAGTATTACTCAGAGGAAATTAAAGATGCACAAGAATAGAACAAACAATCAAATAAAAGTTGCTTTTCTCTAATAAGATAATGTGCTTTCAATTTTAAGATAGTTTTATTCAGGCATCTTTTGTTTTATTAAGATTTTTAACAGCAGCAAATTGAATAATTTATAGTATTAAGTGCTATTATATTCACTTAAAATTGGGAAAAATCATGGTTTCTGAAAAATAGAAACTTTGAAGATTTAAGAAAATCTGGTTCTTTGTGTTTAGCATTTTTTTCTGGTTTAAAAACATCTTTTGATGGGGAGGTATAGATAAGAGGGGAATCATGTGCTGCTGCTGCTGCTGCTAAGTCACTTCAGTCATGTCCGACTCTGTGCGACCCCATAGACAGCAGCCCACCAAGCTCCCCCATCCCTGGGATCTCCAGGCAAGAACAGTGGAGTGGGTTGCCATTTCCTTCTCCAATACATGAAACTGAAAAGTGAAAGTGAAGTCACTCAGTCGTGTCCAACTCTTAGCGACTCCATGGACTGCAGCTTACCAGGCTCCTCCATCCATGGGATTTTCCAGGCAAGAGTCCTGGAGTGGATTGCCATTGCCTTCTCTGGCAATCATGTGCTATTAGATCCAATTTTGCTCAGGAGGAAATCTGCTTTCATGTCTTCATTAAGTTGCATCTAAAAGAAAATGCTTAATCATTGCTGGTCCCTCTCTGGAATAGGCAGAGTTAAAGAGATCCTTATGATGCTGGTTGCAAGAACTTTTTATTAGGCTGGTGATACTCGGACTGTGGAGTGAAGTGGTGGGTGGTTGAAATCTTGCTTATAAGTGTTTACAGCTTTAATCCTCTTTTTCTTTCATCTCACATACTATTGTGCAATTTTCCTTGGAATTGTTTAATTTATAATTTTTGGTAACTTCAAAGTTGATAGACTGGAATAAAGGATGATATACTTTCCAGTGAACAGCTGAATGATACATAATCATTTTACATAAGACTATTTACTCTTTTAAGTGATGGAAAAATAAGAACTAAGGGCACTTAATAAACTATTTACATATTGATGACACCAGTCACACATAGCCCTCTGCTTACAAGTAGTACCAGGGGAAGAAAGTCTTCTGGAAAAAGGATTAGATGTCCTATATGATTCAAGAGAAAGGATTAGGATCCATGAATGAAAGTTCAGTGAAGACAAGTTTAGTCTAGATTACAACAGCCACTTTACGTGATAACATCTGAGCAACAATGGCACCAGGCATAGTGATCTTACTATCTCTGAAACATCTACCTGTTAATGGCTTATTAGCGGGGCCATTTCTAAAGAGAATGAAACCCTGAAGGGGTGACTAGCATAGAAGGCCTTTCAGATTTCTTTGAATCTGCTCAAAATCATGACCTGGTGTTTGTCTTCTCAGGATCATTCCTTTCCCAAATTTCTGCTTCACTTTCCAGAGTAGCAGACAAATTAAAGCTCCCAGATCTCCCAAGATTCTCACTGGAGAGTTACTTTGAGATGCATAGAAGGGCATTTCTTGTTCTTCAAATTCCCTCAACTCCTAGAACCTGAGGATCCAAGTATCTCACCAAGGCTTACACATGAGGGATACAGATAGTGAATGACCCCGGAAGCACTTCCTTACATGGGGTCACCATGACTGTTGAGAGTGTGTGGAGCTGAGACAGATGAGGTGCTGTGTAGTCTCCAGGAGCCTCATGTGGGCGCTGTCCCTGTCCTATGTCTGTGCCTTATTGATCCAGGTATGGACTGACTCCGGTTAATCCTTTCATGTTCCTTCTCCTGGGGATGGTGATTGGAGGGTGACAGTCACAGTCCTTTCTCTGCATTCTCTGAAGTCAAACTCTTTCATGAGATACAATTTTTTAAAGACATTCATTGATACATTTGGTTGCCTCAGGTCTTAGTTGGGACATGCAGGACTTTCGCTGTGACTTTCTGGATCTTCTGTTGCGGTGCAGAGACGCTACTTGTAGTGCTCGGGCTCCAGAGTGTGCAGGCTCAGCAGTTGTGCCACGGAGATACAATTTTTAACCTCTTTCTTCTGATCACTGTTCACCCCCATAATCATCCCAGAATTCCCTTTATTTTTTCCTTACCTCTAGAGTCTTCTTCTGGTGCTTCTACCCAAAAGAACTTTCACTTACATATTGGGTGAGTGCTGTGTATAAAAAAGAAAATATTAGGCATACCAGGCATTTAATTTCAAGAAGGTGCAAAAATAGATTTCAAATCATTATGGCTGAGATTGCCATTAGAAAAGATTGAATCAATTTTCCTCTGTTGACCCAGAATTAATGGAAAAAGAAGAAAGTGTTAGTTGCTCAGCCATGTCCAATCCTTTTGTGACCTTATCAACTGTAGCCCACCAGGCTATCTGTTCATGGAGTTCTCCAGGCACGAATACTGGAATGGGTAGCCATTTCCTTCTCTAGGGGATCTTCCTGGCCTGGGGATCGAACCCGGGTCTCCTGCATTACCGGCAGTTTCTTTACCATCTGAGCCACTAGGAATCATCACTAGCTTGGGGCCAGCAGCAGTGGGTAAGGGGGAAAAGGTGGAGGTGAGAGGCAGAAGTCTAGCCTCTGGTACAACTCGCACACTGGCCAGGCAGCTGGGGGAACTTTGAGAAGCTCTCTTCTCTCTGAGCTTCAGTTTCCTCTCATCAAAATTAAGAAACTTGGATGAGATGAGTCTGAAAGCCCACTCTAGTTGCATTTGTTTAATCCAGGCAGCAGAGGTACAGAGAGGTCACCCACCCAGCCCAGGCTCACAGAGCAAGGGAATAACCTAAAGACTGGGACCGAGGTCCACGGTGATCGTAATACTGAAGCCCTTTAAGATGACTTTCAGCAGCAAAGAGCATTTATACCCTCATGATCACTCACAGTGCTGGGAGGGGCTGATGGGCCCCAAACGTACAGAGTATCAGATCAGTCAAACCCTTTAAGGGTGTGGTCAACATCTTTTGCATTTGGGAGGATGGGGTGACTATTTCTCCCACCAGCACAGCAAACTTGTCATTCACAGATTCTTTCTGGTTCCTATATCAGCCCAAATGATTTTTAGTTACTTTTTAGTTATTTTTAGTCCACTGAAGTGAAGTTGCTCAGTCGTATCTGACTCTTTGAGACCACATGGATTGTAGCCTACCAGGCTCCTCCGTCCATGGGATTCTCCAGGCAAGAATACTGGAGTGGGTTGCCATTTCCTTCTCCAGGGGATATAATAGCGAATGCCAGTGTGATGTGAAATATACAGAAAGAGGGGGTAAAAGCAAATGAGGAAACAGCAACAAATCCTGATGTCATACTTTTCAACAGATCGATTTCCTTTTACTTTTTTATTCTGAGGGAGAAAATGACTTCCTGGGAACACTCACCACGACATTCTACATCTATTGTCTCTCTTAGTGCCTTGTTTCAGACAAAGAAACACAGCACTCCCACGGGGATCCCTGACTGGTGTTTCCAGCCAGCTAGCTCAGCTTTCATTCCGTGAAGGTATCGGAAATGAAGTCAGAATATAGAGGAGGAACTAACTGTATTCCAGGGCTGGAACAATACCTGGGTGCACTGGGAAAAGTAAAGGCAAAACCCACTTCACAATCTCAGCTCCTCCCCCACTTTGTGACACCACATGGGAAAATGCCTTACCCTCTAAGGCAGTTAACTGGCTATGAAAAGGGAAGGTGAGCATTCACCCAAGAATGTTCTAGGAATCAGCAACCACCTATAACTGGCCCAGTAGATGAAATAAAACATGCTTACAAGATGGGAGAGTCGGGACTTTGAAGTGTTTTGTTGCAAACTAGTTTGATATTTAATATCAATCTAATGAGTTTGGAAACATGATCAAGCTATTGAGTTGAAGAAACCAAATAGAATAATCTTCCCAGGTGGTTCAGTGGTAAAGAATCCACCTGCAAAGCAGCAGACTCAGGTTTGATCATTGGGTCAGGAAGATCCCCTGGAGGAGGGGATGGCAACCAACTCCAGTATTCTTGCCTGGGAAAACCCATGGACAGAGAAACCTGGGGGCAACAGTCCATGGGGTCGCAAAGTGTTGGACATGACTGCAACTAAACAACAGCAAAACCATGGAGAATGTCTGACTCCAGTCTTCTCTTGCAGGGGTGGGGAGAAAAGAAAGTAAAATAAAACTGCACAGTTTGTTTATTAGGAAAGTCTGGCCCTTCAGATCTTGCCAAATACCTGTCTATCCCACAACCACTGAGAAAGAATGGCATGGTCACTTACCTGCTCAGTGGACTTGGGGAAGTGACACCTCTGAGTTCTCTCATTTGTTGAAAACAAAATACAAATGCTACATGAGACCTTCTCTTAGCATGCTTCTGGCTTCTCCGTGGCTTCATCCATTACCCTGTGCTCAATTTCTCTCCTAGACTAAATGTATGACCCTGAAGATTCAAAGCACAGAACCACATTTAGTGATCTTTAGTGGCTCTTGTTAATTTAAAGCCAAGGAAAGCTCATCAAGTGGAAAGTATGACTGTGTGGATGACGTGTTGTGAAACCAAGTCCCCTCACTGTCTTTCCATTGATCTTCCCGGGGGGGATTTGCCTTTAATTTGGGGACACTGGGACTGGATCTGAGCTGAAGGGGAGATGAGCACAGTGTTGTGACATCCTTGGGAAAATGTCACCGAAATGGGTCAGCCTTTCTATTTCAGAGCTGCGCTCATCTGAAAACATTAAAGAAGGCTAAAAATAAGTGTACGGTGTGCTCTCAGCTACACAAGCCAAGCCTGTCCGTCTTTGAGAAGGCCCTTGGATATTAATGATTGACGGGTGGACACAGTAGCCTGCTATGACTTTCCCAGGGAGTCCTGTGGGCATTTGGGGGAAGATTCTGCACCCCTCACTGCCCCACATCCCTCTTTCAACAAGGCAGAAATGATTTGGATAATATTAGCCTTTTGGCGGGGAGGGGCTTCCCAGATGGCCCTAGTGGTAAAGAACCTGCCTGCCAATGCAGGAGACAAGAGACTTGGGTTTGATCCCTGGGTTGGAAAGATCCTCTGGAGGACAGCATGACAGCCCACTGCAGTATTCTTGCCTGGAGAATCCCATGGACAGAAGAACCTGGCGGGCTACAGTGCATGGGGTTGCAAAGGGTCAGACACGACTGAAGTGACTGAGCATGCAGGGAAAACCTCTTGAGGGTGGGTGGGGTGAGCAGGAGTGGTGGGGGTGAGGACTTCATGAATTCAAGCTCTTTGACAAGGCAGACAGAGTCAGCCTGGTTGGGGATATCTCCAGGTCTAAACACTGAATTTCCACATTTAACCTGGAAAAATAAACACATTTCAACATCAAATTCATTTCCATGCTTCACTTTTTCCTTTGTTTCTATATTAAGATATCTTACGCCATTCCCTGGTCTCTATAGATTTAGGAAGAGAAATACTTCAGAGCTGCCTGGGAGAGAGAACAGTGACTCTGAAGCCAGGCAAGCTTGGTGATGATTTTCAGTTTCACCACCAAGGAGCTTGGTAAACTCTGCTACACTTCACTTTTCGTCTTTCAGACTTCATTTCTCCATTCGTGCAGAGTAGAAAACACGGATAACTGGTAAGTTTTCTCTGCGGATTAGGGGTGCTGAGCCTAACTCACTGAGAAGAGTGCTTGCTGCAAGGCAGATCCTAATTGCTGTTTGGGTTTTTTTTTTGTTTGTTTTTTATTAGTTTTATTTTTTAAAAACACTTTTATATTGAAGCATGGCCAATTAACAATGTTGTGATAGTTTCAGATGGACAGCAAAGGGACTCAGCCATACACATACATGCATCCATTCTTCCCCAAACTCCCCTCTCATCCAGGCTGCCAGGTAACATTGAGCAGAGTCCACTCTGCTACACAGTAGGTCCGATTTGAATGCTAGCCACGAGAATTATTACTGTTGCTACTATTATTATGATTTCTCTTACCTGGTTAAATATTCTTTCCTTAAATGTGCCAGATTTGGGGCCGCATCTGGATTCTTGAGGGCGGCTTGTTCCTAACTCACAGTCCCCACGCCTGAAGGCTGATTTGTTGTCCCAGATTTTTATGGTTTACCAGCTCAGCCCAAATGCCCAGCTCTGAGCTAATGCTCTTTACCTTGTGTGTTAGAATCATTCATGCATCTGTCTTCTCCAAACAGTGGGCTCGCTGAGGACAGGGAGCAGGTCTGATTCCTGTCTTATTGGTTCTACAGGTGAGGCGTGTTTGATGTTCTCAGCTCTATTTGCTGTATTCTTTGGGACACCGTGTTTATCCTGGGTGCTGTCTCTTCCTCTGTGGCTTTGTAGCTGGATTTGCCTCTTGTCCTCCCAGCACCTCATCTCAGCCAACGGTGGAGTTTCAGGAGGCAGCCCGCTCCCATCTCAGCCCTCTATGTTTCCCTGCTGGCCAGGGTCCCACTAGGACATTTTCTTCCCAGTGGTCAGTTAACAATTCAGGCATGTGTCTCTTATGGGACTACAATGGAGCTTGACCTGAAAAAGCTTGTAGTTATTACTACAATCATAATAATTTATATAGTAAAGAACTTGGGATAGAAGGAAAGGGGCTGGACAAGAAGGCTAGGAGGCAGAGGAAGGAAGAAAGTAAGACATGAAATCCTTTTAAGAATCTACTTTGTGAAACTTCTCCAGTGGTCCAGTAGATGAGACTCTGGGCTCTCAAAGCATGGGGACTGGGTTCAATCCCTGGTCAAGGAACTAGACCCTGCATGCCACAGTGAAAACTTGGTACAACCAAATTATCTTTAAAAGAGAATCTGCTTTGTGGTGAGCCCTGGGCCAGGTACTTGGACAAAACCCCTGAGGGACAGTTTCTCATTTCTGTTTTAAAATTGAAAAGACTACAACTCAAATAGAATAAATAACTCCCCCTCCCAAAAAATCATACATGTAATAAAGAGTAGCTTAGCCATTGGAAAATGTTGAACCAGATCTCAGAGTTCTAAACATAAGAGAAAACTAATCAATGTCATGGCTCAGTGATAAAGAACCCACCTGTAATACAAGAGATGCCAGAGAGTTCGATCCCTGGATCTGAAACATCCCCTGGAGAAGGAAATGACAACCCACTCCAGTATTCTTGCCTGGAGAATCCCAAGTACAGAGGAGCCTGGTGGGCTATAGTCCATGAGGTTGCAAAGAGTTGGACATGACTGAGCACGCACGCACACACCAACCAAACCAAAAGACCTCCAAACCCTGTGTTGCTAAGCCTACTCCCATTTTGGCATGTAGACTTCAACTCCAGTTGAAGCTTAAAAAGTTTCAACTTAAAAAGCTTCTGTTATATTTTATAACGGCAGATGCTAAAGGTTACTTACAGAACTGGTTGCAAGTCCAGAGATCAGCGGAGGTACTTTCCTAAGTAGGCTCTGATTGTAGACAAACCCTAGGCTGTAGTTCCTCCCTTTCTTTGGGTGTTTTAATGATTCTCTGCCTCCAACAGGGGCATGGCCTATTTGCTTCCTGAAGCCAGTGAGAGCTCTCTTCTTCACTCTGCATGTATGGGCATGGGGCTTACATTTTTCAGTGGCAGTTGAAATCCATAGAAACACATGTCTTTTCACATTTGGAAGTAGAAAAAAAAAAAGAAAGAAAGACCCTGCTGCCTCAGTAGCAAGTACAATGTCATGACATGAGCATAAATCAAGAATCACCACTATCCTTTAATTATACAATGTTTCACCACTGTTAGTCACTGTTTCTGAAGCAACAACTATTCTTTTATTGTAAACAAAATGCAAAGATGCAGAACTTTCCTCCACTTATGCTCAGGGCACAGTGATAATTGCAGGGTCAATAATTGCCTTGTGCATGAATGAACTCTGTGATTCAGAGTTGCTTGGAATTACCCTGGCCTGGTCAGTGTCACTAATTATTCTCAGATAATAACTCAGTATAACTGCATCAGTTCAGATAATATTAGCCAGAAAACCACAATAACTTCAACTCTTTTTTTTTTTAACTGCAACTCACTTTGTCTTGCAATCTTCTGTTCTCTGAAAGATCAGACAGAGATTCTCCAAATCACCAGAGAATATAGAAAAGACGAGGTTTATCTGCATTGATTGACCCATAAACATTAGAAATTTGGACAGTGTGATGTTTAACAACTATTTTTTTTTTTTTTGATGTGAAATGCCACCTTTGTTTATTTATTTATTTTTTGCACGTATCTTTTTGCTTTATTTTATTTTATTTATTATTATTATTATTATTTTTTTCCCAGTGGGTTTGTTATACATTGATATGAATCAGCCATGGATTTACATGTATTCCCAATTCCGATCCCCCCTCCCACCTCCCTCTCCACCCGATTCCTCTGGGTCTTCCCAGTGCACCAGGCCCGAGCACTTGTCTCATGCATCCCACCTGGGCTGGTGATCTGTTTCACCATAGATAGTATACATGCTGTTCTTTTGAAATATCCCACCCTCACCTTCTCCCACAGAGTTCAAAAGTCTGTTCTGTATTTCTGTGTCTCTTTTTCTGTTTTGCATATAGGGTTATCGTTATCACCTTTCTAAATTCCATATATATGTGTTAGTATGCTGTAATGTTCTTTATCTTTCTGGCTTACTTCACTCTGTATAATGGGCTCCAGCTTCATCCATCTCATTAGGACTGGTTCAAATGAATTCTTTTTAATGGCTGAGTAATATTCCATGGTGTATATGTACCACAGCTTCCTTATCCATTCATCTGCTGATGGGCATCTAGGTTGCTTCCATGTCCTGGCTATCATAAACAGTGCTGCGATGAACATTGGGGTGCACGTGTCTCTTTCAGATCTGGTTTCCTCAGTGTGTATGCCCAGAAGTGGGATTGCTGGGTCATATGGCAGTTCTATTTCCAGTTTTTTAAGGAATCTCCACACTGTTTTCCATAGCGGCTGTACTAGTTTGCATTCCCACCAGCAGTGTAAGAGGGTTCCCTTTTCTCCACACCCTCTCCAGCATTTATTGCTTGTAGACTTTTGGATAGCAGCCATCCTGACTGGCGTGTTATGGTACCTCATTGTGGTTTTGATTTGTATTTCTCTAATAATGAGTGATGTTGAGCATCTTTTCATGTGTTTGTTAGCCATCTGTATGTCTTCTTTGGAGAAATGTCTGTTTAGTTCTTTGGCCCATTTTTTGATTGGGTCATTTATTTTTCTGGAATTGAGCTTCAGGAGTTGCTTGTATATTTTTGAAATTAATCCTTTGTCTGTTTCTTCATTTGCTATTATTTTCTCCCAATCTGAGGGCTGTCTTTTCACCTTACTTATAGTTTCCTTTGTTGTGCAAAAGCTTTTAAGTTTCATTAGGTCCCATTTGTTTAGTTTTGCTTTTATTTCCAATATTCTGGGAGGTGGGTCATAGAGGATCTTGCTGTGATTTATGTCGGAGAGTGTTTTGCCTATGTTCTCCTCTAGGAGTTTTATAGTTTCTGGTCTGACATTTAGATCTTTAATCCATTTTGAGTTTATTTTTGTGTATGGTGTTAGAAAGTGTTCTAGTTTCATTCTTTTACAAGTGGTTGACCAGTTTTCCCAGCACCACTTGTTAAAGAGGTTGTCTTTTTTCCATTGTATATCCTTGCCTCCTTTGTCAAAGATAAGGTGTCCATAGGTCCGTGGATTTATCTCTGGGCTTTCTATTCTGTTCCATTGATCTATATTTCTGTCTTTGTGCCAGTACCATACTGTCTTGATGACTGTGGCTTTGTAGTAGAGTCTGAAGTCAGGCAGGTTGATTCCTCCAGTTCCATTCTTCTTTCTCAAGATTACTTTGGCTATTCGAGGTTTTTTGTATTTCCATACAAATTGTGAAATTATTTGTTCTAGTTCTGTGAAAAATACCGTTGGTAGCTTGATAGGGATTGCATTGAATCTATAGATTGCTTTGGGTAGAATAGCCATTTTGACAATATTGATTCTTCCAATCCATGAACACGGTATGTTTCTCCATCTGTTTGTGTCCTCTTTGATTTCTTTCATCAGTGTTTTATAGTTTTCTATGTATAGGTCTTTTGTTTCTTTAGGTAGATATACTCCTAAGTATTTTATTCTTTTTGTTGCAATGATGAATGGTATTGTTTCCTTAATTTCTCTTTCTGTTTTTTCATTGTTAGTATATAGGAATGCAAGGGATTTCTGTGTGTTAATTTTATATCCTGCAACTTTACTATATTCATTGATTAGCTCTAGTAATTTTCTGGTAGAGTCTTTAGGGTTTTCTATATAGAGGATCATGTCATCTGCAAAGAGTGAGAGTTTTACTTCTTCTTTTCCTATCTGGATTCCTTTTACTTCTTTTTCTGCTCTGATTGCTGTGGCCAAAACTTCCAACACTATGTTGAATAGTAGTGGTGAGAGTGGGCACCCTTGTCTTGTTCCTGATTTCAGGGGAAATGCCTTCAATTTTTCACCATTGAGGGTGATGCTTGCTGTGGGTTTGTCATATATAGCTTTTATTATGTTGAGGTATGTTCCTTCTATTCCTGCTTTTTGGAGAGTTTTAATCATAAATGAGTGTTGAATTTTGTCAAAGGCTTTCTCTGCATCTATTGAGATAATCATATGGTTTTTATCTTTCAATTTGTTAATGTGGTGTATTACATTGATTGATTTGCAGATATTAAAGAATCCTTGCATTCCTGGGATAAAGCCCACTTGGTCGTGGTGTATGATTTTTTTAATATGTTGTTGGATTCTGTTTGCTAAAATTTTGTTAAGGATTTTTGCATCTATATTCATCAGTGATATTGGCCTGTAGTTTTCTTTTTTTGTGGCATCTTTGTCTGGTTTTGGAATTAGGGTGATGGTGGCCTCATAGAATGAATTTGGAAGCTTACCTTCATCTGCAATTTTCTGGAAGAGTTTGAGTAAGATAGGTGTTAGCTCTTCTCTAAATTTTTGGTAGAATTCAGCTGTGAAGCCATCTGGTCCCGGGCTTTTGTTTGCTGGCAGATTTTTGATTACAGTTTCGATTTCCTTGCTTGTGATGGTTCTGTTAAGATCTTCTATTTCTTCCTGGTTCAGTTTTGGAAAGTTATACTTTTCTAAGAATTTGTCCATTTCATCCAAGTTGTCCATTTTATTGGCATAGAGCTGCTGGTAGTAGTCTCTTATGATCCTTTGTATTTCAGTGTTGTCTGTTGTGATCTCTCCATTTTCATTTCTAATTTTGTTGATTTGGTTCTTCTCCCTTTGTTTCTTAATGAGTCTTGCTAATGGTTTGTCAATTTTATTTTTTCAAAAAACCAGCTTTTAGCTTTGTTGATTTTTGCTATGGTCTCTTTAGTTTCTTTTGCATTTATTTCTGCCCTAATTTTTAAGATTTCTTTCCTTCTGCTAACTCTGGGGTTCTTCATTTCTTCCTTCTCTAATTGCTTTAGGTGTAGAGTTAGGTTATTTATTTGGTTTTTTTCCTGTTTCTTGATGTAAGCCTGTAATGCTATGAACCTTCCCCTTAGCACTGCTTTTACAGTGTCCCATAGGTTTTGGGTTGTTGTGTTTTCATTTTCATTCATTTCTATACATATTTTGATTTCTTTTTTGATTTCTTGTATGATTTGTTGGTTATTCAGAAGCGTGTTATTTAGCCTCCATATGTTTGAAGTTTTAACAATTTTTTTCCTGTAATTGAGATCTAATCTTACTGCACTGTGGTCAGAAAAGATGACTGGAATGATTTCAATTTTTTTGAATTTTCCAAGACCAGATTTATGGCCCAGGATGTGATCTATTCTGGAGAATGTTCCGTGTGCACTTGAGAAAAAGGTGAAGTTGATTGTTTTGGGGTGAAATGTCCTATAGATATCAATTAGGTCTAGCTGGTCCATTGTGTCATTTAAGGTTTGTGTTTCCTTGTTAATTTTCTGTTTAGTTGATCTATCCATAGTTGTGAGTGGGGTATTAAAGTCTCCCACTATTATTGTGTTACTATTAATTTCCTCTTTCATACTCGTTAGTGTTTGCCGCACATATTGCGGTGCTCCTATGTTGGGTGCATATATATTTATAATTGTTATATCTTCTTCTTGGATTGATCCTTTGATCATTATGTAGTGTCCTTCTTTGTCTCTTTTCACATCCTTTATTTGAAAGTCTATTTTATCTGATATGAGTATTGCGACTCCTGCTTTCTTTTGGTCTCCGTTTGCATGAAATATTTTTTTCCAGCCCTTCACTTTTAGTCTGTATGTGTCTGTTGTTTTGAGGTGGGTCTCTTGTAGACAGCATATATAGGGGTCTTGTTTTTGTATCCATTCAGCCAATCTTTGTCTTTTGGTTGGGGCATTCAACCCATTTACATTTAGGGTAATTATTGATAGGTGTGGTCCCGTTGCCATTTACTTTGTTGTTTTGGGTTCACGTTTATACAACCTTTCTGCATTTCCTGTCTAGAGAAGATCCTTTAGCATTTGTTGAAGAGCTGGTTTGGTGGTGCTGAATTCTCTCAGCTTTTGCTTATCTGTAAAGCTTTTGAGTTCTCCTTCATATCTGAATGAGATCCTTGCTGGATACAGTAATCTAGGTTGTAGGTTATTCTCTTTCATTACTTTCAGTATGTCCTGCCATTCCCTTCTGGCCTGGAGGGTTTCTATTGATAGGTCAGCTGTTATCCTTATGGGAATCCCTTTGTGTGTTATTTGTTGTTTTTCCCTTGCTGCTTTTAATATTTGTTCTTTGTGTTTGATCTTTGTTAATTTGATTAATATGTGTCTTGGGGTGTTTCGCCTTGGGTTTATCCTGTTTGGGACTCTCTGGGTTTCTTGGACTTGGGTGGCTATTTCCTTCCCCATTTTAGGGAAGTTTTCAGCTATTATCTCCTCGAGTATTTTCTCATGGCCTTTCTTTTTGTCTTCTTCTTCTGGAACTCCTATGATTCGAATGTTGGGGCGTTTCACAGTGTCCCAGAGGTCCCTGAGGTTGTCCTCATTTCTTTTGATCCTTTTTTCTTTTTTCCTCTCTGCTTCATTTATTTCCACCATTTTATCTCCTACCTCACTTATCCTATCTTCTGCCTCCGTTATTCTACTCTTGGTTCCCTCCAAAGTGTTTTTGATCTCATTCATTGCATTATTCATTTTTAATTGACTCTTTTTTATTTCTTCTAGGTCTTTATTAAACAGTTCTTGGATCTTTTCAATCTTTGTTTCCAGGCTATTTATCTGTAACTCCATTTTGTTTTCAAGATTTTGGATCATTTTTATTATCATTATTCTAAATTCTTTTTCAGGTAGATTCCCTATCTCCTCCTCTTTTGTTTGACTTGGTGGGCATTTTTCATGTTCCTTTACCTGTTGGGTATTTCTCTGCCTTTTCATCTTGTTTAGATTGCTGTGTCTGGAGTGGGCTTTCCGTATTCTGGAGGTCTGTGGTTCCTTTTTGTTGTGGAGGATTAACCCAGTGGGTGGGGTTAGACGATTGGCTTGTCAAGATTTCCTGGTTAGGGAAGCGTGCGTCAGTGTTCTGGTGCGTGGAACTTGATTTCTTCTCTTTGGAGAGCAATGGAGTGCCCAGTAATGAGTTTTGAGATGGGTCTATGTGTTAGGTGTGACCTTGGGCAGCCTGTATGTTGATGTTCAGGGCTATGTTCCTGCGTTGCTGGAGAATTTGCGTGGTATGTCTTGCTCTAAAACTTATTGGCTCTTGGGTGGTGGTTGGTTTCAGTGTAGGTATGAAGGCTTTTGGACAGTCACTTATTACTTAAAGTTCCATGTAGTCAGGAGTTTTCTGGTGTTCTCAGGTTTTGGGCTTAAGTCTCCTGCCTCTAGATTTCAGTTTTATTCTTCCTGTAGTCTCAGGACTTCTCCAACTATACAGCCCTGATAAGAAAACTTCTAGGTTAATGGCTAAAAGATTCTCCCCCGTTAGGGACACCCAGAGAGGTTCACAGAGTTACATGAAGAAGAGGAGAGGGAGGAGGGAGATAGAGATGAGCAGGAGGAGAAAAAGGGGGACTCAAGAGGAGAGAGACAGATCTATGCAGCTGTCTGTTCCCAGAGTGTTCTCCGTAGCCCAGTCACCTACAAAGATTCACAGAGTTGGATTGGGAAGAGAAGGGGAAAGGAGGAAATAGAGGTGTTCTGAGGTAGAAAACAGAGAGTCAAGATTGGGAGAGAATAATCTTCGGTTTAAAAATAGGGCTTCTCTTCTTTTTTTTTTTTTGTAAGGTTATAGTGTATTGAAAATGAAAATTAAGGAGTAGTAGAGGAGTACTAGAGGACTTTAAAAGAAATAAGAGAAAAAGAAAAATAGAAAATAGAAGAGAAAAAGGAAAGAAAAAAAAGAAGAAAAAAGAAAAAAAAAGAAAGAAAAAAAAAAAAAAAAAAAAGAAAGAAAGAAAAAAAAATTTTTTTTTTTCCCCCCTAATTAAAAAATCGTAAAAGTCTATGGAAATGAAAGTTAAGGAGTAATGGGGGAGTAATAGGGGATTTTAAAGGAAAATAAAAGAGAAGAAAGAAAAAAGAAAAAAAAGAAAAAAAGAAAAAAAATTAAAAAAAATAAAAAAAAGAGAGAAAAAAGTAAAATTATATCTAGGAGTTTCTCTGGAGCTGTTGCGGTCAGTGTGGGTTCGGCTCAGTTTCAGATCGCTCCTCGTTCCAGCTTACGCTTCTCAATATCTACAGGCCCCTCCAGTGTAGTCAGTGTTTCCTAGAGGGATTTTAATCTGTTGCACCAGTCCCTTCTGAAGCGGTTCCCTTTGTTTATTTGGCTTCTGTTTGCCGGTCTCTTCAGAGCCTCATTTCCGCCCTGACACAGGCGGGCGGAGGTGGACTCTTATTCAGGTAGCTAGTTCCGTTGCTCTGCGGCACAGGGAGGGGCTTGCGCCGCGGGGACGGGCTTGCGCCGCGGGGATGGGCTGGGGCTGCCGGGAGGGGCTGACGCTGCTTTCTCCGTCTGTGCTGCTCAGGCTCCCGGCTGTTCTATATGGAGCGCGCCCCGCGCTGCGCGAGGTTCCAGCCCTCGGGTGTTCCACAAAAGCGCGGAAGGAAAAGCTGCGCCTGCTCTCTGTGCCTTCCCCGTCAGAGCGGTCCAGGCAGCCAGGAGCTTGGTGGGCGCACTCTCCTCAGGTGTGGCGCGCCCCCTCCCTTCCGCGGACCCAGTCTCAGTTTCCGCTGGCGCCAGTCGGGTGCGCGCGCCTTCTGCCCTCCGCGTCCCCAGCCCCAGTCCCCGCCCGCGCCGGTCGGGTGCCTGCGCCCTGTGTCTCGCCGCGACCTTCCCCTCCCCCCTGCCTCCTGCCTCCGGCGGGGCTGGGCCGGTCCACAGCCTGCGAGCTCCTCTCTGGACCCTCTCGGTCTCTTTGTTCTGCGAGCGGCCGGCAGTGTGTTCGGGCCGGTTAATTTACTCTCTCTCTTTTGGTCTCCCACAGTTCAAGTTGGCAACTCACAGAAGCTCCCTCCGATTGTCCTCAGGGCACTCAGGCCCGGACCCTACCCCAAGCAATGCCGCCTAAGAGTTCCCTGGACGGATCTCCGTCCTTAGCTCTTTTGTCTCACTTTTTATCTTTTATATTTTGTCCTACCTCCTTTCGAAGACAATGGGCTGCTTTTCTGGGCGCCTGATGACCTCAGCTAGCGATCAGAAGTTGTTTCGCGAAGTTTGCTCTGTGTTCAGTTATTCTTTTTATGAATTTGTAGGAGAGAAAGCGATCTCCCCGTCCTACTCCTCTGCCATCTTGGCTCCTCCCTCCTATTTTTTTTAAAAAATATATCTAATTTTGTTGATATGAAGTACATAACTTATGAATACTCATGAAATATATACTTTTTTTCCTATAAATTCTGTATAAGTAGTTGCTTCTTACGAGATACTTTTGCTGACTTTTGCCAAACTCTTGTATCCATCGACAATATGGTTTGTCTAACCAATTAAAATATGGTTTTAACTGACAGCCATGTATAGTTCCAATATGGATGTTATTCATATTTTAATTTACCCTAACAAGGAAATCAAAGTGAAACAACAAAGAGTATGTCTGAACTTTATTCATTTACCAATGATGTGAGAAACTTCTTTGCTGCGTTGGATAATTGTTTTCAAATGCTGGAAGAATATTTACTCATGATACAATATTTATTCACATTGTTTTCACTATAAGAATCATACTCATTTCAATTGAATCTGTATTGTTTTCTCTAAAATTTTTCTGTCTCAATAAACAGTAGAACAATAAATCAAAACTTGTGTTATAGTAGTTATCAGATTCCATGATGTACATATACATTCCAAAACTGATTTCAATCTACCAATGTGATATCACTGAACGCTGAATTGTAAGAAGACTTTCAGTAGCACACATCATATGCTATTTTCAACATACAGTTACAATAGATGTAAGTAACTGCAAAAGCAATTGTTAAAATGCAGTAAAAAAATTTAGAAAGTGATGAACTTTGTGTATTCATTACCTCTGTTCTTAATATAATTTTATTGTTCAATTCAGTTCAGTTCAATTGCTCAGTTGTGTTCAACTTTTCATGACTCCATGGACCAAAGCACTCCAGGTCTCCCTATCCATTGCCAACTCCCAGAGTCTACTCAAACTCATCTCCATTGAGATGGTGATGCCATCCAACCATCTCATCCTCTTTCATCCCCTTCTCCTGCTTTCAATCTTTCCCATCATCAGGGTCTTTTCCAATGAGTCAGCTCTTCACATCAAGTGGCCAAAGTATTGGAGTTTCAGCTTCAACATCAGTCCTTCCAATGAACACCCAGGACTGATCTCCTTTAGGATGGACTGGTTGGATCTCCTTGCAGTCCAAGGGACTCTCAAGAGTCTTCTCCAACACCACAGTACAAAAGCATCAACTCTTCAGTGCTCAGCTTTCTTTATAGTCCAACTGTTGTATCCATACATGACCACTGGAAAAAACATAGCCTTGATGAGACAGACCTTTGTTGGTAAATTAATGTCTCTGCTTTTTAATATGCTATCTAGTTTGGTCATAACTTTCCTCCCAAGGAGTAAGTGTTTTATAATTTCATGGCTGCAGTCACCATCTGTAGTGATTTTGGAGCTCCCCAAAATAAAGTCAGCCACTGTTTCCCCATCTATTTGCCATGAAGCGATGCGACCAGATGTCGTGATCTTAGTTTTCTGAACGCTGAGCTTTAAGCTAACTTTTTCACTCTCCTCTTTCACTTTCATCAAGAGGCTTTTTAGTTCTTCACTTTCTGCCATAAGGTGTCATCTGCATATTTGATATTTCTCCCAGCAATCTTGATTCCAGCTTGCGCTTCCTCCAGTCCAGCGTTTCTCATGATGTACTCTGCATATAAGTTAAATAAGCAGGGTGACAATATACAGCCTTGACATACTCCTTTTCCTATTTGGAACCAGTCTGTTGTTCCATGTCTGGTTCTAACTGTTGCTTCCTGACCTGCATATAGATTTCTCAAGAGGCACATCAGGTGGTCTGGTATTCCCATCTCTTTCAGAATTTTCCACAGTTTATTGTGATCCACACAGTCAAAGGCTTTGGCATAGTCAATAAAGCAGAAATAGATGTTTTTCTGGAACTCTCTTGCTTTTTCGATGATCCAGCAGATGTTGGCAATTTGATCTCTGGTTCCTCTGCCTCTTCTAAAACCAGCTTGAACATCGGGAAGTTCATGGCTCACGTATTGTTGAAGCCTGGCTTGGAGAATTTTGAGCATTACTTTGCTATTTTGTGAGATGAGTGCAATTGTGTGGTAGTTTGAACATTCTTTGGCATAGCTTTTCTTTGGGATTGGAATGAAAACTGACATTTTCCAGTTCTGTGGCCACTGCTAAGTTTTCCAAGTTTGCTGGCATATTGACTGCGGCACTTTCACAGCATCATCTTTTAGGATTTGAAATAGCTCAACTGGAATTCCATCACCTCCACTAGCTGTGTCCATAGTGATGCTTCCTAAGGCCCACTTGACTTCTTATTCCAGGAAGTCTGGCTGGTGATCACACCATTGTGATTATCTGGATCGTGAAGATCTTTTTTGTACAGTCTTCTGTGTATTCTTGCCACCTCTTCTTAATATCTTCAGCTTCTGTTAGGTCCATACCATTTCTGTCCTTTATTGAGCCCATCTTTGCATGAAATGTTCCCTTGGTATCTCTAATTTTCTTGAAGAGATCTCTAATCTTTCCCATTCTACTGTTTTCCTCTATTTCTTTGCACTGATCACTGAAGAAGGCTTTCTTATCTCTCCTAACTATTCTTTGGAACTCTGCATTCAAGTGGGTATATCTTTCCTTTTCTCCTTTGCTTTCTGCTTCTCTTCTTTTCACAGCTATTTGTAAGGCCTCCTCAGACAGTCATTTTGCTTTTTTGCATTTATTTTTCTTGGGGATGGTCTTGATCCCTGTCTCCTGTAGATTCTTATAATTGAACATTTAAAAATTACTATGGTTAACAACCATCTAGCAAAATTTCTGAACATTAACAATTGTTCAGTGTTATAAACAGCTCAGCAATGAATTTGTGGTTGAGGAGAAAATATAATTGATAATCAAGTGTATTTCAAAGCACTGATTTCAAGCTTGATCCTGTTACCCCAGTTTTTTGTTTAAACAAAAACCAGCATTTCTAAACAAGGTTTATGTCACAGAGATTATGTACCCTACTTCTCACCCAAGTTTGATAGAAACTTGGGTTACTTAAAATTGCCAAACATGGAAATGCAAGTCTTATGCAAATCCAAAAACTCTCATCAGCTTTGCAGGTGAGATAAAAGAAGTAAACATGAATATTGAACAATTCATTCAAGCAAACAGTGAATACATATTTTCCTTATTCAAACTAATAATTTTCTGACTGCTGCATCAGACTGTGTCAGTTAATTGGATTCTGGGAAGACATTCTATTGGAATCAGTGAGTTTCAGGTATGGATAAGATTTTTTGTTTGCCTGTTTTTTTAATTCTTTCTATTGCTACATTTTAAAATTGTGTTTAAAGATATGTTTTTACACTTTTATACACTTTACTATAAATAGTCAATTTTTAAATCTAATACAGTTTTAGCCTTAGTAATTAAACAAATAAAAAATGCTAAAAATTAAAAAGCTTATGGAAACTATTATAAATTTCATTGAATTTAATTCAACATGTGAAAGTGAGTCGCTCAGTCATTTCTGACTTTTTGTGCAACATGGATCTTATAAATTTGATTATTTTCTTAAAATCCCCTTCTTAGGGGAATGCTGAAATTATTGAGACATCTCCTTATAAAAAAATTCCCAGTCTCCAATATATTGTTCTGGCTTCCCAGGTGGCCCAGTGGTAAAGAATCTGCTTGCAATGCAGGAGATGTGGGTTTAATCCCTGGGTTGGAAAGATCCCTTGGAGAAGGAAATGGCAACTCACTCCAGTATTCTTGCCTAGGAAATCCCAAGGACAGAGGACCCTGCTGGGCTAGAGTCCAGGGGGGGTCTGAAGAGTCACACACATCTGGGTGACTAATAACAACAACCAACCATACTGTTCCGAGAATTTGCCCCAGCCACGAAATCCCTCTTTATTTTTTTTCTTTCAAAAACCTACCATCCCACATATATTAAGGATAAAAAACAGATACTATGAAAAATTTTATCCCAGTAAATTCAACTAATTATATGAAATGGACAAATTCCCAAAAAACAAATTACCAGAAGTATTCAAGAAGAGATGGATAACTTGAATAGCCCTATATTCATTAAGAATTAATTTACAGTGAAAAACATTCCCACAAAATTTGCTCCAGCTCCATATAGTTTCCTTGGTGAATCCTACCAAACTTTTAAGAAAAAAAAAATTAATAGTAACTCTACCAAAAAATATTCCAGAAAATTGAAGGAAAGAGTAATTCCCAACTGATTCTAAGAGGCTAGTGTTACTCAGATGCCAAAACCATGTAAAGACATTACAAGGGAAGACTATGACAGATCAGCATGTCTCATAAACTCTGATGCAGAATTCTTAACAAGAATTTGGCAACTAAACACAGCACATTTGGCATATATCAGAAATGCCAGCTTGCTTTAACACTTGAAAATCAATGTAACTCACTGTCTTAGGCAGTTTGGGCTAAAAACACCACTGACTGGATGCCTTAACAATAGAAATTTATTTCTCACGGTTCTGGACCCTGAAATATCTAAGGTCAAAGTGCCAGTAGATCTAGTGTCTGTTGACAGCCCTCTTCCTGTTGGAAGATCTCTTCGTTGTATCCTCAATGATGTGTCCTCAACAGGTATTGTCCTCTTTCCTGGTTGGATCTTCACGGTGGACAGCAGAGGGAGGAAGCAGCCCCACTGAGGTCTCTTTATAAGGCCACTAATCCCACTTATGAGGGCACCACCCTGGTGGCTTCCAGAAGGCCCTACCTCCTAACACCATCACCCTGAGAATTAGGACTCCACCAGATGAATTAGGGGGGCACATTTAGTCCACAGTCCTCACCTTATTAACAGACTAACAAAATTTTTATCTTAGTAGGTACAGAAGAAGCATTTGACAAAATCCAACCTCCATTCCTGATAAAAAAACAAAGCTATTAAAGTAAAAAAGCACAAAAGGTTAGGATTGACACACATACACTGTTCATTATGTGTGTGTGGGCTCAGTCGTGTCCAACTCTTTGCAACCCCATGAATTGTAACCCACCAGGATCCTCTGTCCATGGGATTTTTCAGCAAGAATACTGGAGCAGGTTGCCATTTCTTCCTCCAGGGCATCTTCCTGGCCAGGGATTAAACCCACATCTCCTGTGTCTCATACATTGACAGGCAGATTCTTTACCTCTGAGCCACCAGGAAAGCCCACGATATTGATGCTATGTATAAAATAGATAATTAGGTAACTATAATAACTGTATATCACAGGGAACTCTAAAAGCACTATGACTACCTGAATGGGAAGGAAGTCCAAAAGGGAGGGAATATGTGCATCTGTATGGCTGATTCACTGTGTAGAAATCAACAGAACTGTGTAGAAATCAACAGAACATCATATAGCAACTATACTCCAATAAAAGGTAATTTTAAACAAAGGGTAAATAAGTCCCAATACAAATTTGATTTCCAAGGAGGTCTTCCTCACTGACAGAAAGCAAATTTCTCTCTTGCCTTTGAATTTCCCTTTCTACTTTTCATTCCTCACTTGAATGTCAGGTTCTGGATTACGTAACAGAGCTTCAGTTATTCCAATGTGCAAAAAGTATTGCTTGCGCATTTAGGAAATCGGCTTTGCTCTATACCATAAATGCAACTCTGTCACTTTATCCCCTGAAGCAACTGTTATCTCCATTTGTGAGCTGGAAGTCTGAACATGACTCATTTGAACAAATTCATGTAAAGCTGTATTTCTCACTGTAGAGCACGGTGTTTGCTACTTTCAATGTGCCACTTGCTTCTGTAAGGCCACTGCTTCCTGTCCTTTGGGGCCCCGCGTGTGGGCCCAGCATGGAAGAAGAACTGGACCCTGTGTGCAGGGGAACTGATGGCGCTGTGGTGACACGCTCCACTGCCGGCACTGAGGGAAAGGGAACTCAGAGCCTTCTGTAATCACCACCATCAACAGAGACCATCCAGGATCTGAGCAGTTGGAGCCCTCTGGGCCTTGGCACAATTTGTAGCCCAGATTAATTAGTTAATGTTCACAGAGCACTTTGAAGATGCAAACGCTGTGGGAGTGCAAAGCCCATTAATGAAGATCATTATATAAATTTGAAGCTCCAAATTCAGCAATCGTAATTGGACAAGGCAACCCAGTTGCTGATTTCCCAGCAGGGCTGTGTCTGGGAGTCTGAAAAGCCTAGGGAAAGGTGTGAAGGGCAGCTCTGGCCAGGGGCACTGAGGCTTAAGGGGCAAGGGAGTAGGTGGGCAGGGTCCTCCTTGGCCACCCTGCCGGAAACGACCCACGGACGCTGCCTATTTGCAAGTTGGGTCCTTCATTTTCCAGGGTGCATCTGCCCACATCTTGGTGTAGGAAGCCCTCTTCCAAATCCATGTCTAGTTGATCTCAAAGCCCTCCTCTTTCCACGATGCCACGAGGCTCAGGGGTAATATGGTGGTGGGTCCAAACCCCAGTTCCAGTACTCACTAAGTGTGGCTTGGGGAAATTCACATCACTGGTGTAAGCCCCAGGATCTTCATGTTTAAAACAAGTGAAAACGGAAGGTGATGTTATCAGCCTTTCAGAGTTATGTTTGTAAAACATTTAGTAAGAAACCAACCCAGCATGGGTGCTCAGTAAATAGTAACTTGTTATTTTCTTACCAAATTATGCCCATCATACCAGAAAATCAGTAGTTTTACACTAGTATCACGTTAGCCAGTTATACTGTTTTTTTAGGACAGTCTCCTCTTATGGGGTATCCCCTTTCCTCTTCCTTTCGTCTTTATTAGCAGAAGGAAAACAGCATTTGGAGTAGTGTTTTCCCTTACATCAGTCCTTAGGGCCTCAGTGGCCCACTGTCAACAACCTAGCTAGTCACTGGAATGTCCATGGAAGCAACTTGATGTCCCTGAGTGATTTGAACACATCAGTGCTATCAAAGTGCTGCTAGACTCTGGCACAGCCCCTGGGCTTCAGGCGAGGCAGTTATAGGCACACACTCTAAAGACTTCCCACTGGGTCTCTTTTTAATGCTCAGTGATCATGGCCGGGGCACCCTTCATCAACTTGTGCTAATAAACGTTGCAAGCAGCAAGCTGAAGCAGTGGACTGCATGCCCCTTCCAACCGTGTTCCTCAAGACCCCACTCCCTTGGTGGTCTCATTGGAGCCCTGTAACCCTTCCGCCACAGAGCTCCACTTGAGAAAGCTTGGGATTGAGTCCTCTCTTGGCACAGAGGGGAAAGCCTTTTGAAGATGCAAAGGGTATGAGTCATTCATAATCACCCTGATTCATAAGCCAACTTCAGAGACCAAGTTCTCTTTCATACCCATTATCCCTTTATAATAGACTCAGTTGGGCCAATACAGCAGTTCAGTTGCAAATTGCAGGACTCAGTAAGGTGAGATTCTATAGGCAGGGTACAGTATGTTTTTGAAAGAGAAGTTGAGTCTATTTAATTTTCCAAATTAATGGTATATAGAAGGCAATTTTTAAAATCTCTCCACACTCAGATACCTCAGTTGGTAAAGAATCCGCTTGCAATGAAGGAGACCCCGGTTCAATTCTTGGGTCTGGAAGATCTGTTGGAAAAAGGATAGGCTACCCACTTCAGTATGCTTGGGCTTCCCTTGTGGCTCAGCTGGTAAAGAATCTGCCTGCATTGCCAGAGACCTGGGTTTGATCCCTGAGTTGGGAAGATCCCCTGGAGAAGGGAACAACTACCCACTCTAGTATTCTGGTCTGGAGAATTCCACAGACTGTTTAGTCCATGGGGTCACAAAAAGTCGGACATGACTGAGCAACTTTCACTTCACCACCCTCAGGGCCCAAAAGAGTTCATTGACAGCTCTCTTTCCACTGTGTTCCCCTCACCCTCTCTGGGGGGCTTGCAGGTGTTGGTCATGCCCACCTTATATTGCCATCATCAGAGGGTTGTTCAAAGAGTGCCCTTAAAAGGCACTTCACCCTGGGTACCTTCCTCACTCTGCACTTCTGAACCAGGACTCTCCACTCAGCTGGAAAACAATGATGATGAGACCTGAAAATCACTCTCAGTGATTTCCTGGTCCCACTGACTTTGCCTGCTTCTCTGGTGGCTCAGAGGTTAAAGCGTCTGTCTCCAATGTGGGAGACCCGGGTTCAATCCCTGGGTCTGGAGGATCCCCTGGAGAAGGAAATGGTAACCCACTCCAGTATTCTTGCTTGGAGAATCCCATGGACGGAGGAGCCTGGTAGGCTACAGTCCACGGGGTCCCAAGAGTCGGACACGACTGAATGACTTCACTTTCACTTTTTCACTTTCTCCCTCTCTCCTTGCTCCTTGTTTATTTCCGCAACTTCGGGTCTTCTTGACTTTGTTGTACAATGAATGCAGTATCTAACCTGTTGAATTGCATCCCCCAAATAGATACCTTGAAGTCTCAACTCCTAATATCTCAGAATGTGACTTTATTTGGCAATCAGGTTGTAACATACATAATTTATTAACATCAAGTCACACTGGGGTATGATGGGCTCCTAGTCTAATGCTATCTAAGGACGGGCTTGTGCCCTTAGCAGAAAACACTCATGTGGAGATAACAGAGACACAGGCAGACACTTCACAAAGACAGAGGACTGGAGTGATGCATCCACGAGCTAAGGAATGCCAGAGATTTCCAGAAAACCACTGTAATATAAGATGAGGAAGGGTTTCCCTGTAGAGTTTTCCTCTAGGTTCTCCCCATAGAGAGAACATGGCCCCATCAACACCTTGATTTCAGACTCTAGCCTCCAGAACTGAATTTATGTTGTTTTACCCCCACCTGGTTTTGCACTGCTTTGTTGCAGCAACCCTGGCTGGAGACATACAGGGCTGTGGTAGAAATGCTGTTTCCCAAGGCTGGTGCTGAGGTGGGACTGTGCTGGCAACCAAGTCTGAGGTCAAGGAGCATTTGAAATTGTCCATCTTTATGGAAGCACTTCCTGCAACACTGTCTTGGTGCAGGTGTTCACAGTTCATTATATTGGTAGGAAAGTATATTTCTTACAGATAAACATCTGTGGTGTTGGAGAAGACTCTTGAGAGTCCCTTGGACTGCAAGGAGATCCAACCAGTCCATCCTAAAGGAAATCAGTCCTGAATATTCATTGGAAGGACTGACGCTGAAGCTGAAACTCCAATCCTTTGGCCACCTGATGGGAAGAACTGACTCCTTGGAAAAGACCCTGATGTTGGGAAAGATTGATGGCGGGAGGAGAAGGGGATGACAGGGGATGAGATGGTTGGATGGCATCACTGACTCAATGGACGTGAGTTTGAGCAAACTCAGGGAGATTGTGAAGGACAGGGAATCCTGGCATGCTGCAGACCATGGAGTCGCAGAGTTGGATATGACTGAGTGACTGAACTGAACTGAAACATCTGCAGTACTTGACACTATCAGAGGCCCCCCCGTTCTATGAATTCCTGGTAAACCATGACCACTGTTCACAAGACTGAAGAGTACAGGTCGTTCCAGAGAGTTCTTCTAGGAATTCTAGCCGTGGGACTCACCGAAGAGCATCCTGGCAGAGGTGACTCAGCCAGGAAACAGGTAGAGTAGTGGAATCCTTACATTAGTTGCTGTGTGGTCTACAGTAATCAAGAAATGTTCCCCCCAAATAGGAAGAAGCAAAAATGGTGAAAGATGAGGAGATTTTGAAGAGCTAATGATGAGGATGGAGAATAGTTCAGGCACGAGGACCACATGAATAAAAAAAAAAGCACAGAGGCAGAAACAGAGTGGCAGATCTAGCTCTGTTTAGAGTAATGGGTTATCAGGACTAGGGGAAAATTGACTGCTGAAGGTTAAGACGTGTACTCTGCCCCTAACTTGGTTGTTAAATCATGAACTCCTCTCCCTCCCTCCCTCCCCCTCCCCTGCTCTCTCCCTCCTTGTCTTCTGTTCCTTCTTCGGGTTTCATTCTCCCTTCCTCCCTTTTTCTTTCCTTCCTTCAACATTCAGCACAAATGCACTGGCTGCCTGGGTGCGGAGCCCTCTGATGGGCTCTGGGAGGTTGCTGTCTCGGAGGAGCTGACACAGTTAAACACAATGACAGCACACTCTGCTAAGCCCTGTGGCCGTCGCTCTGGGCACACAGGGTCCCCATGCATACAGTGAAGCCACACTGGACAAAGACTCAGGATACTGACATTTATTGCCAGGCAAATAGAGTCCAAGCCTTTTTATACCCAGAATCTCATTTAATTCTTACCATAACCCAATGAGATTGTTAGTGGGCTTCATTTTAAAATCTGGAGACCAAGATTTAGAAAAATGAATGAACGTGTCTAATCACACAGTTATTAGGTGGCAGGCACAAAGCTAGATCTCCATTTTTCTAAACCTCCACTTGTGTTCTTTTATGACATGATACTGCATGGATATCTCTCAGGTAGAAGAATGACTTGTTCACCTGAATTTTTCTCATTGTTCTTGGTTGCTATGTGGTCATGCAGTTCTACCACTCAACATTTTTTTGGTAATAGGGGCTTGGGATAAAGCAGAGTTTCTCTGAAGTTCTCTCTCTCCTTCTTTCCACAGGGAGAACTTGTTGCCCCAGGGACGGACTTCTCTGACAGGGCAGTGACAAACAGGAGTGCCTCAGCTGACAGAAGGAGACACAACAGCTAAGAGTGATGGCGGCTAGCTGAAAATATACACTAATCTAATCTTCTGGCTGTTCTAGATGAATCTCAGGAATGCGGGAGGCTAGCATGTCAGAGAGGCAATTATTGGCCGGACGCAGGATTGCATAATACGATGATGACTCGGGCTTCCTGCTTCGGCTCGAATGTGGTGAGCTTGCCAAGGAAGGTTTATCTTCCCAAGAGAAACATGCCAATTTGGGGAGGATGTGAAGTAACTGTGATTATGGGAAAAAAGACGTGCTTAATGTGAAAATAGTCAAGGTCTCTTTCAGTTTGTACTTTGGATCTCTTCATATTTTCTTTCTCTCCTTTTCTTTTTTCTTTCTTGACTCTTTCTGTCTCTCCTTCCTCCCCTTCCTCTCTCTTTTCTCTTTTCATCTTTCTCTTTGCTGTCTTTCTGTCTCTATTTTTCTGCCACTTTGTCTTTCTCTCTGAATTTCCTTGTTTCTCTTATCCTTTTTCGTTTCCCTTTTATTCCAACTGTCCTCCTTGCTTTCTGTTCAAATCTCCACACTGAGATTTAGTGTTTAAGGCAAGTGCCTCGGTTCATTTCCCATAAAAGAAGATGCTGATAAAAAGCCTCTCTGATGATTTTGCATGGAAGGGATCTTGCAGACTACAGATTAAATGGAAAGGACTCTGTTATTTAATATGCAACCAGCTGGTAGACCTCTTTGGTAACCAAACAAGCAAACTACTATGTGCCTCCTTTTTCTCTAGAAAGACCCACAGCACATTTCTACAACTGCACTTCCTATAACTGCTCAGTTACTGGCTCTGACTCCTCAGAGTGGCCAGTAAAATGCTTTCAGAGAGAAAAATGGCTCACTTAAACAAAGCAGAATAGAAGAAGAAAAAGGTCTCTTATAGACATTTCTTTAAAAGAAAAATTTAAGTTAAAAAAAAATTTTTTTTTAGACGAGAATAGTGAAATCCAGGGTGGTAAAGTGACCAGCCCCCAGTGACACAGCTGTCCACTAGAACTGTTGTCACCAGAAGTCCCACTCCTGGTTCAATTTTCCACTAAATCATTATGCCTCCTCTCTTTCTATTAGATGAGACACTTTTGTGTAGATACAGAAATGGAATGTGGCAGCTGAAGAAATTATGGGGTTACCAAACATTAAAAGTGTACAAAACCTGACATTTTATAGAGAGTCCCTCAGTGAGTACTTTTTACTTTCTAAAATGATTTTGTACCATAAGAGAAATTACATTAAGAAGATAGAAAAATATATAATAGCACTTAGAGACTTGTTTACATTGAATTAAAATTCTCATGAACACCTTTTTGGGGAGCTTAAAGGGGTCAGCTTTAATTATCTAGAAAATACACCTAGTTCACTCAAAAAATTCACAATGAGTGATTAGCCACTTGCTGAATATGTGTAATTTACCAGGCTCAATTGTAGGTGTGTAGGCATTTAAAGGAAATTAACTCACATCTTACAATTTTCTTATGAAGTTTTGTTGTCTTATTTTTAAAATGGAAAACAAGATTCAGAGAGGTTAATCACTTGGCTTACACTGATGCAGCTAGTAAGCTGGTAGGTCATTGCTGAAACACTAGTCTGTCTGCCTCCTACTCCTTTTCCTTTTTTCTCTTCTCTCTCCACTGTGTGCCAGGAACCCTCCCAGGTACAGATGAAAGCAAGAACTTACTTCATTTTGGTAATGTAACTCTTTCCCCTCTATGCCCTTGATAGAAACCATGAGAGCATTTAAGAAATACAGGATGGATTTTACATCATCACTGCATAATTAACCTAGATGCTACGTTTCCTACTAAGGGATTAAAATTACTCTGTTCAAAGTTTGGATTTTCCTTCCAAAGAACATGTATTCTTTCATTACCTCCCTTGTCAACTGTCAAACAAAGTATTATACCATAGACACAATATTTTAGAAGAGGAAATCAGTATAACATATTTGAGTTCATCCTCCCTAAATGGTTAGCATTGCACACTTGCAGTAGGGCTTGCATGTTGTTGGTATGTTCTTTTAACACTACATAGTTGCATAGAGGTCCTGAATGCTTACGACGGCTGATCACACTTGATTGTGTTCTTTTATTAGTAAAATATCTACATGATAATCATGGTCAACCCCTACCTTGTCCCGGATTCTTCCAGCTGGGCTCATTCTTTACTGTATTGGATTCCTGAGCCAATTCAGAGCTACGATGGAGAAGACTTTAGCAGTCCTACTCTGGGGGGTGGGGGTGGGGTGGGGCCTGCTGAAATGAGACTGGCTGATTACCGTGTGCCATTTCTGTGCCAAGGATGCACCTTAGTGTCATGTAGCTTCAAACACACACATCACCATCACCATCCTCCTTCTTCCTCTTCTCCCACCTCCTTCTATTTATCACTAATATCTCCATCCCCAACATCCCCATGACCAATCTTCAAACCAACGCTCTAAAACAGAAATGATGACTTTTTTCCAGATGACAGCATCATGACTTAGAGAGTTTAAATAACTGGCTGAAGATCACCAGTGTCATAAATGGATATGGGCAGAATTCAAAGCCAGGCTTGTCTACCTGCAGCATCCAAAGCCTGAATCACTACCTAAACACTAGGTTGTCTTTACCCTCCAGGCCCCACTAACCGTTTCCATGGTCTATGTTCTAGATTTGGCACCTCTCACCATGACCCCCTCCACCCACCTGGTACTGACATCTCTCCAAGCCACATCTTTGGCTGAGCAGACTTCCCCTGAAGCTCCGCTGGGGCTGATGGTTGTGACCAACTCAGCTTCCTCAACCCCTCTTCCTATTCCACTGAGGTTTCCTAGTCCGTCATTCTCTTTCCTTAGAATCCAGTTGTAGCTGACGTCACAGAATGACTGGTGCCCAAACATCTTGCAGTTAAGAAATTTCCAGGAATCATCCTCTATATTAAAATAATGCTAACCACGCCTTAATTGCAATACATCTCTTGCCTCATAACACACTACTTCACTGAAAAGCTACCTTCTTGAGCTAATCCCCTTCTGCCACTGACAAATTAGACAGCTGCAGTATAAGACTGACCTGAAAGAAGCCAGTCTTGAAAGAAGACTGTGGGCCCCCAGTGGTGCCAGGACAGACTGACAGGCAGTCCCTTCTTTGGTTTCAGGTGAGCTTGCATTCCAATGTCTATTCCACCTGACTCTGGCACCTGATCTGCAGCTGTTACTGGACTCTGTTCCTGTACTTGGGAACGGCCACGCGTCTCTGCTTCCTGCCCTGTGCCTCTCACAGTGTCGAGAAAGAACTCTATGCCTGCAAACTGCTCATTTTGCTACTGAGATGGCCTGCCTCGCCCCAGCCCAGTCCCCTCCTGGAGAATGATACTCAGTTTGTTTCCTGATGACAGGGGAAATAGGCCATTTCTCACTTCTGCCACCAACCAGCAAATACCCCTTAGACAGTCTCACTCACCCTTGAATCTGGCAAACCACAGGGATCTAACTTCCCAAACCATCATAAAATAAAGGGATTAGACCAAAAGTACAGAAGTTGAAAGACATAGATATTTCCAGATGAAGTTATGTGTATTTCCCAATACCCTTTTGTTTCATTGGTTTTCAAATAATTCTTTCCACTTGCTTACTCCATATGGAGATGTTAAGAAAGACGAAAAAAAAAAAAAAAAAAAAAAAAAATCCTCTGCAATGTTGCAGAAAAAGTCTGGCTCCAAAAGTCCCAGATCTCAAACCTGATGACTCGAAAGTGAAAGCCCAGGGTTGTATGGAACAGGAGGTGGGTGCGGGGGTCTCTGCTTTGATACTCCCTTGCTGAGTCATCCTGGGCATGTCTTTCTACTTTTCTGGGTTCGCTCAGCAGTTCTTATTTACAAAGCCAGTAAATTCTATAGGTCCCTCCCAGGATGGTGATGTGAAGGAAAAAAAAGTGGAAGGTTGGCTGCCTTCACAGCTCTCTGTTAGGCATCTTGATGGTCAGTGCTCTAGGCGGAGGCTGTACCGGAAACCAGGTGGACAGACACCTGCCACCCTAAATCCCAGGAATTCTCGCGGGATTGTGGAGAAGAGGGCCGAGGGGAAGGGGACGTGGATTAACCCTCCTCCGATTCGTCAGAAGCCACTCCCCTGCAGGACCCTGTGTGAGTCATACGCCGTTCCCTGCCACGCTAAGCTACTTCCAAGATGTTTACAGAGACTTCAAGGGGTGAACCGAGTTATTAAAAGAGTAGCAATTAGGGTGGCCCATCCCAGCAATTTAAAGTTTCCTGTCTAAGGAAGCATGTGGGGAGGGGGTGGAGGTCAGGGAGGGGAGAGGTAGGAAGGCTGCTTGTCTCCTGATTGGAGCTCTCTTATGATTTCCATTCCTGAATACAGAGACAGCGGGCACAGAAAGATGGCCCCAGCCTCCAGCTCCCTGGAGGACACAGTTGTTCCAGGAGTTGGTTGGGTCCCCTTTTCAAAGAAGTGTCTCTCCTTTCCCTCTCTGGGGAATCCTGACTCTGCTTTTAAAGCCTTTGGGCATCTTTGGCCTGCCTCGGACGGTTATGCTGTGTTGGAAGCTGCGTGATAAATCACTCTTTGCACCTTGGCTGCCGAGGCGCTTGTAGAGAGAAGTTGCTGTGTGATTTACAGCTGCTATCTGAGAGGGCTTTTCCAAATGGCCAGCTCAGACCAGAGAGAGTCATCTCTAGAAAAATGAGCGTTTTGTCTAGTACAAACTGATGCTAATAGGATGACTTTGTTCAAAACCTACTGACCATGGCTCCCTCCAGTCAGCCCGAATCTCCAAGTTCATTTCTCCCAGGCAACTTGAGCTCCAGAAATGAGGTCCAGCAGAGTGGTGTGTTGTGAGAGGCCCGCTGGAGCCCTGCTAGGGAGAGGGGAGCTTCCTTTTGCTGAACTGAAGTTACACAATGCTGGGCAGGCCCTCTGACTTGTGGTCATGGTTTCCCAGAACCCCAAGGGGCCCATCCAGGAAACCGCCCATGTTCCCTGGCCTTATCATCTGCTCCCTCCCAAGGGGATTTCATTTCCTTTATTGTTTTCCACAGTTGCTGTTGGAAGTCAGGTGCCCAGGACCAGCTTGAAAACGGGCTGCTTCCAACGTGCTTCACTTTTCACCAGCAGCGATGAGTGGTGGGGAGATTGTGAGCTGTGTGTAGAGAAAACTTTTTATTCTATTTCTGGTTTATTCCCATATGACAGGTTAAATGATCTCTTCTAGTGTTAATTCTTCATCTCCAAAATCAGAATGAGATCTTTGAAAAATGATTGTTTAGATTAGACCTAACATAGCTGACACAAAGTAAATATATATATATATATAAATTTTTATATATAAGTGTATATATAAAGTAAAATAAATATATAATATATATATTCCCAAAATACATATATAAATACATACACAACATACAGAAACATATGTATATATGTTATATCCATATATATATTTAATATTCTGTTGCTTGTTTTCCCCTTTGGTTTTAGTTTTTTTTTTCTTTTGCTTTTTCTCTCCTAACAGTTTTTCAGCATACATTTATATGGAAACCCAAAAGGAATGCTTGAAAATACGAGAGTTATAATTTAGTACCACTTGCTAAAAATAACTTTCCTTAAGACTAGATTTGACTAGATATTTTTAGTTCAGAAGCTAAGGGTTAATGAAGATGTTATTAGGAGTCATACTTTGCTGCAGGTCATAGATCATGAAGAACAAGTGAGCTTTTTCATGTAGAGGGAACAAAGGTTTTTATCTTCAGGTGAAAAATTTCCCTGGAAATGTTTAATGCTGAAGGAAGTGACAGGCCATTTGAAAAAGTAGAAGAATGTGATCACTTTTGCTTCCCAACAATGGAGTGTCTCCCTTCTGAGGAAACTTGGAACTCATTTTCTTCAGGAAATGTGCTACATTTATTCTGAAATATAGAGCTCCTGCTTCCCCACTCTGCCTTTTATTACGACTCCTTGCCCATGCTAATACTCCGAGAGCAAAAGTGTGAAATGCAGCTCTATTAAGCAGAAATGTAAATTGTTCCTTTCTTCATTCATTCATCTTTCTTCCTTTTTCTTCCTCTCTCCCTTCCTTGCTTCCTCCCTCCCTCCCTCCCTTCTTTCCCTCCTTATTCCCCCAGCTGCCATCTCTCTCCTTTTTCTTCTTTCTTTCCTTGGATCTATGATTTAGTTAAGAGCATGCACAGGTGTGCCTGATCTCATGCCTGTATTTAAATCTCATCCCAGAGATGAGAGTCTATTACCTCTTGGTATTAGAAATTTTGCTTGAGAAACAAGGGGAATAGACAAAGCTAGTTATTGTTAATGCATCCCTTCATCTTCTCAGATAATACTAGATTGAGATTCTTCCATCTGTGCATCTGTGCTCCACGCCTGCACACACACACACACACACACACACACACACACACACACACACACACACACACACTCTCTCTCTCTGTCTCTTTCTGTCTCTCCTGATCCATCTCCCAGCTAAGCCTGTGTCCCCTGCTTTCCTCTTCAGTCTTGGAAGAGTCCTCCTCCTACTTCTTTTGAACTGTGGTGTTGGAAAAGACTCTTGAGAGTCCCTTGGACTGCAAGGAGCTCCAACCAGTCCATCCTAAAGGAGATCAGTCCTGGGTGTTCATTGGAAGGACTGATGTTGAAGCTGAAACTCCAATACTTTGGCCACTTCATGTGAAGAGTTGACTCATTGGAAAAGACCCTGATGCTGGGAGGGATTGGGGGCAGGAGAAGGGGACGACAAAGGATGAGATGGCTGGATGGCATCACCGACTCGATGGACATGGGTTTGGGTAAACTCCAGGAGTTGGTGATGGACAGGGAGGCCTGGTGTGCTGCGATTCATGGGGTCGCAAAGAGCCAGACACAACTAAGTGACCGAACTGACTGAACTGATATCAACTGGACATCTTGTCTGATCAGTAGATTTCCGACAAGGCTATACATGCATGCCTAGTCACTTAGTCGTGTCCGACACTTTGTGACCCTTTGGACTGTAGCCCACCAGGCTGCTCTTTCCATGGGGTATTTCAGGCAACAATACTGGAGTGGGATGCTGTTTCCTTTTCCAGGTGATCTTTCCAGCCCAGGAATAAGGACAGAGATTCTAAGTTTCTTAGAAACTCCCAGCTGACTTGGGTGTGGATGGCCTGTGAACCACACATTGAGTATCAAGGGGATAGAGGGCAAAGCAGTAAGATCGAATTTAAGAGACTAGAGTGAATTCTTTGGGTTTTGTTACAAACTGCCTGTGTGACCTTCTGGAGTTCTTTCTTATTTATAGGTCCCTGGTATGCCCACTTAAGAATTGAGGGAACTGGGCTAGCTAACTTCTAAGATCTTTTCTGATGTTGTCTTACTCAATTTTAGATTTTTACTGTTTCTAGTCTATTCAGGAGCTCCACTAAGAAACAAAGAACAAAGCAAGCCTCAAGCTTGTGTGGTGGAAAGTGGGTGGGAACACATTAAGGGAAGCTAAAGGCAAAGGAACTCCTTTTCCTACTACTGTGAGCCTTGTCCACAGTATGGCTGCCTTAAAAGCACTGACTAATAAGAAAATGCTAGCATTCGCTACTAAAGTCCCACTGGCTTCTCATTCATCACCTGGACTTTTGTAAGAATTAAATGAGACAGTGCAAGGATGTCCATCAACACCTAGAGGCTGATGTTTGATACACTCACACATCAGAGTCTTATACAGCCATTGAAAGGAATAAGAACTAAAGGGATGGACTTGGCAGGGATTTCCATGATGTATTATTGATTGGAAAAAGAAAGTAGATCAAGTGTGTATTGCATTATCCAGGTTTTGCAGAACAGTGCCATGAATGTGCATGTCTATCCACAGACCACCCCATTAAAATTGCACACGAGACCCCTCCCACTCCTGCTCATTACCCTCCTGTTCTGCTTTACTTTTCCTCTGTTTCCCTTTTTCTGTGTTCATTGTGGGTCTCCTCCCATTAAAATGTATAAGTTGTATGAGGTGTGGAATCTTCATGGGCTTTTGTGTTGTTGGCTTATGTCTTCTTTCCTTCATTCTTGCATCCTCAGAGTCTAGCACAGTGCTTGGTACACAACCGGCGCCTAGTAAATGCATGTCAACCGAGTGACTATTTGAACTGAGTGAATGAATGCACATGAAAATGAAGGAAATATGGAAGGCATGATGTGAGGTAGAAGGCATGAGGGGGTAAGTTAAAGAAAAGAGGAAGAAACAAACCGCATTGGCAACAGGCTGATGATAGGACTGTGTTTATGTGTCCATGTGTTTGTGCCCGAGTCACTCAGTACACAGGTGATGAATGGACCTCCTGAGACACCTAACAGACATTCTGCAGCTACTGCCTTCATCTCTCATTTTCACGGGATCTCGGGATTGATAAAGGAGTTACCTAGTGCTGACCCTGGTACTGCAGTCCATTCTCTGCATCATCCCCCGTCCCCCCTCCTCACCCCCCCACAGATCTTACGTGCTGACAATCAAAGATGTGACTTCTGATCCCCATACTGCTACCATCAGGGTGTATGGCCTTGGGCAAGTCAGTTCTTTGTCCTGGGCCTTGGTTTGATCATCTTTAAAATAGACCCAGTGACATTGTTCTCAGCACACATGCAGGTGCTTGTGAAGGCGGTGGAGACAGTCCTGTCCTCCTACTCTGGGCTCTTCCTCTAGATCTCTGACCCACTTTCCCTCCCTGGCTGTGGTTACAAATGCAAATGCTTGTTTCACATTCAGACACTTGGTCGTGAGTCTCTGTGCAATAACACCATCTGCCTGATCTGTCTGCAAAGCATCACCACAGTCAGGGTAGGGATTGTGTCTTATCTCTGAATTGTCAGCACTCAGCCAGGGGCCTGGTTCAGAGCAGGGGCCCAGGCCTCTTTGCTAAGCTCTGTGAATGTACACACCAGATGTCATCTGGGATCATCTTACTTCTCTGGGTTCAGGTAGACTTGGCTCAAATACTCAGTCCCATGACTTGGATGAGTCCAGACTCTGGCAGATAAATCTGAGAATTCTGGCCTTTCTTCCTACTGCTTTCTGCTGTTTCTTCTCTGGGGTTTCACCTGTTCTCTTGGTTTTTACATGCTCCAAACTGAGCCCAAAATTCTGCCCCTAAACTAATCCTCATTCAAAAAATAAAAATCACCTGAGCTAAGGCTATTATGGATCCAGGAGATGTTTCTGAAGAGTCAGATAGTCTTGCCTCACCTGTGTGACTTTTGAAATCCTTATAGGCATCACCTCTGCCACTGGAAAGACTTTCAAAATCATTGACTCAGCGTTCAACTTTCTGGCTGAAACTAGTTTCCCCAGAAAGTATCCACTTCTTTGCCAGGCCTTTGTTCCTCCCCAACCAATCTAGAAATTCCAGCAAATAAAATTTCTCCAGCCTCCAGGCAAGTGTACCAAATCATTATGATGCTCTTTCCACAGTCTTATATTAACCTAAATGAAGTTCCAGATGCTTCTCAGAGTATACACACCTGATGTGTTACTCTATGTGCAGTTAGAGTTTAGGACAAATGAGGTGCTATTTATGAAAAGCAAACAAATATTAACTTTTTGGAGTAACATGTATTAATGAACTCTTGGTGTATTCAATATTCACTTACTAAGCATTTGCTAAAGAGTTGACTTCTGTGCTGTAGGCTGGTCACCGTGAGGTGAATTCACCTTCTGTTAGGAGAGAGGACATGCACCCACATTTCTTTAACACAGGTTCAGTTTAGTTCAGTCACTCAGTCGTGTCCGACTCTTTGCGACCCCATAAGTTGCAGCACGCCAGGCCTCCCTGTCCATCACCAACTCCTGGAGTTTACCCAAACTCATGTTAGGAACTGTTAAAATAGGTTAGAAACTGTTAATATCATACAATAGAGGTAAAAACAGGGTATGGGGTTCAGAAGCAGAAGGATACCATTATGGACACATCTATACTGTGATTGTAAGGGATGGCACAACTGTCTGCTAGGACTGCCAGGACAAAAATGTTGTAGATTGGGTGACTTCTATAGCAGACATTTTTTAATAGTTCTGGAGGCTGGAAATCCAAGATCACAGTTGATTTGATTCTTGGTGAGGATTGTCTTCCTAGCTTGCAAGTGGCCACGTTTCTACAGTGTTTTCAGATGGTAAAAAGAGTGAGCAGTCTCAAGCATCTCTTTTTTATAAGGACACTAATCCTATTGGATCAGGGCCCCACACTTACAACCTCATTGAACCTTAATGACCTCCATTAAAAAACTTGTTTTCAAATATAGTCACATGGAGGGTAACAGCTTTAACACATGGATTTTGTCCATAACAGATGGTATCTTGGGAAACATCCTAAAAGGGTATCTAGTGGTAAGGGCATTTCAAGCAAAAGGAAGAGAAAGAAATGGTAATATAATAACAACAACAACTGCACACTCTGTTTCTGTGAGGAGCCTTATGGATATCACTTTCCAATTCCAACAATAATATCACTGGGAAAAGCTTATACCCCTCATCTAACAGATGGGAAAACTTAGGCTCTGAGAAGTGAGTTGTATACCAGATCATTCCATGGGCTAATTGGTAGAGATAAGGTTGAACTTAGCTTTAACTGTTATGAACTAGCACTGTCATGTTCGAGACCCTTAAAAGTCATTCTTTGTGCAAATGCCACACATGACCACACTCAAGTTCCCAGGGGGACTCTGGAATCTCAACTTTTAGCAGCAGGGAACAAAACCAGAGCTTTTCTTGAGTATTTCAATGCCTTTTACTTGCTCAGAATGTTGAAGAGTCAATATATATATAAATCCCAAGTATCTTCTTTTCATTTTACTTTCACACCAGCACAATAGGTAACAGAACTCTCTCCTGGAGTCTAAATAGCTTTTGTGTCAGCCTACAGGCTTTTAAGCCAAATTTGCCATTCTAGAAGCAATTCCTCATACTCGGTTGCGTAGAGGGAGACAGCTAAATACTTCTCTGCCTTTTCTTATCTGCCAAATTGAGTGTCTTATAAAAAAGGGGAAACAAAATCTCGATAGTGATTCACAGGCAGTTTCTACTCTTTTTTCAACTTTCTGAAAAGTAGTTAAGTTTCTTTTCACCCACCCCTCCTCTTATTCTCACTGTATATCAAAATTCAACTTGAAGTCTGTCTGGGTCTAGCAGCATCTCTAAGTGTGCATGGGCTGAAGCCATGTTAATAAGAATCAGTGTTGGTGGGTGTATGTTTCACAGATGGAACAGAGGAAATGTGTATCCTTATACCATTTATTTAATCATCTGAACCTAGGTTTCTTCTGCTCTCAAGATTGTTTTGGGGAAAAATGCATAATAAACTACTTACGCACAAAGTAGATACTCAAAAACTGGTAGTTAGTCATCTAATTTCTATCATTGCCACTTGAAAATATTAGCAGCACTAGTTATATATTTTATGGTTTAATGTTGACTCTCAGAAGGAAATTCTGAAATACATTGTCTGATCTGGAATTAGTGTATTTAGATTAGTCTGAACCTGGCTGGCTCTGTTGTTCACAGCCTGTTAGGAATGTCAGGGGGATGTGTTGGGCTATTATTTACTGAGCATTACGATAAAATACGTTGTGTCACTCCATCCTTCCAATAACTGCATAGTGTTACAGATGAAGAGATCAGACTTTCAAATCACACATCTAGAGGCAACATCTTCAGGATTCCCATTGTGTTGGATTCCAGTTGCTTCTGTTTGACTCAAAAGCCCGTGTTCTTTTGTATGACACACAGTTACTGTAAGAAAAGACTTCACTCTTTAGAAGTGCCCTTTCATGCTTTGTGTGGAGGTGGGCTGAAGTGGTAGTGAACACCCTCCACTTAAGAGTCACAGAATGGGGCTCACAGATCTAGCTCTGCTGCTAATGTGGCGGTGACCTTGGAAAGCCTTTGAATTACTCTCTCCCCCTCTGTGAAGGAAGGGGGTTGGATTAGATGACCTTTCAAGGACATTATTTATCTCATCCTGACAAGAGGATCCAGTTGCCAAAGCAAACACGCCCAGGCTCCAGGTGTCTTTGGTTTCAAAGAGTAAGAGTGAAAAGGGAGGCGTGCACTCCCAGAGCACAAGCTGTCCCTGTTCCAGCGCTGGTTGACACCCATTGCAGCCATCTACCCCGAGGTGCTATAATCCTCATCATAAGCCAGTTTCCTGAAAGTCAAAACCTGGAGATTGTCTCACATCAAAGGCAATCTTTAAAGGAACTGATGAAGCAACACAGGCATTTGTCAAAGAAAGAGGATGACCTAGTTCTGGAAATCACCTCCTTCGTTCAGTAAGAAGTTTACCACGATGGCTGAGCACATGCAAGATATTATGAAGATTGATCCATGGGCTCAACTTGAGACATGTGTCTTGCTTTATGAAAGTGATCATGATGTATTGGGGAAAATAAGTGGTTTGTGATCAAATGTGTGTTATATAAACGTGTTGTTATTCTGACTTTACCCCTTGTTAGCTGTGTAACCTTAGGACAAGTCCATGGGCTTTGCTGAGATCCAGTTTATATATCTGTGTAATTCAAGATATCGATCTTGCAAGATGTAAAGTTAATATATGTAAAACTCTTGACAAAATATGGCTTAAGGAATATTGGGGCACATTGAGAAGCAGAGTGAGTTTTTAGAGATTTTTATATGGCAGTCATCATCCTTATGCGTCCTTACTTTCTGTAACCTTCCATCTTCAGCTTCCCTAGGGTGCCTGGGGTTGGAAGCTCGGCTAGCCCAGACTGTCACTGAGGAGGACAGATCTGGAGTTCTGATTCTGAAAGGTCAGGCTGGAATGTCTAGAGCCTTACTGAAGACAACAGCTGTGAGCTGCACATCTACATAGCAAGGCAAGGCAACTGTACCATGATTAAGGATCTAAGGTACCAAAACCAGAAGAGGATGGAGGACACTTTGGATGCCAAGGGAGCAAAGCAACGCAGATGAAGAAAAGGGATGAAGAGGTGAGAGTGGTAGTCAAAAGTAACTATCTAGTGTGCTTATAACTGTTACGTTATACATCTTCTCTAAGCAGTCATAACCAACAAGGTCAGAACTTTTCTTGGTAATTGGTGCCTCCTTTCTTCCCAAGCTCCCAGAGACCTGACACCTAGTCTCTCCTGAAACAGAAGCATTAAGATGTGACAGAACTTTTTAACCTCATCATTTTAAGGAGTAGGGACTATTTTAGCAAATCATGCTCAGAGGAACTAGGTATGACTTTTCTGTTGGGGACGTGAATTTTACCAACAGGAAATGTGGTTCCTGTTGGGGCTGGGGCTAAGCCTGAGAAGACTGGAAAATGTGTTCCTTTACCCCCTGCAGTCACCTGAAAGGGACAGAAGTCTTTGAAAATAAATATCAATTGATTTACACCCAGGATAAAAAAGAACAAAGGGAAAACAAGAGTTCTGATGGACTTAAGAGAACATTTGTGTTGTCCTGGGATGAAAGGTTTGCAATGGAAGTTGCAATTAAATGTGAATTAAATCAAGTTAAAAGGTGATTTTTGTTTGAGGCAAATGCTTTGACATAATGTTTCCATACTGCTGTATTTGGAGTGAATACAAGCAGATATGTCAGAGATAAGCTAGGTAAAACATGAGCAGCATCTTCCTATGATATGAGTCATTCTTTTTCTGATTATATCTGATCGGCATGCTTGGGGGCGTGGTTGAGTTCTGAGCTACAAGGGCTGTGTGGGTCTCTCTCCATTTTCTCCATTGTTCTCTGAGGAGTTCTAAATTTTCCGAAGGGTATCTAAGAGGTGACATGTGTCAAAGTCTCCAAATCCTTCCCACTCTCTGCTCAACCAGAAGGGCTCCATTTATATCTGATTCATATAAGAGACTCCCACCCACAATTTCATCACTTTTATAAATGGATTCTAGATAGCACTGCTCAATAGAACGTACTGTGAAGATGGATATCTTCCATACTATCTACCTATGACAGTCACCTCTAGTTACCTGTGGCATTAAGCACTTGAAATGTGACTAGTGGAAATGAAGAATGAAATCTTAATTGTTTTTAATTAATTTAGTTTGCAGTTGTCACGTGCCTAGTTACCACCAGGGCTTCCCGTTGGGAAGATCCCCTGGAGAAGGAAACGCCAACCCACTCCAGTATTCTTGCCTGGAGAATTCCATGGACAGAGGAGCCTGGCGAGCTACAGTCCATGGGGTCGCAAAGAGTCAGACGTGACTGAGTGATTAAACCAAACCAAAGTGACTTATATCAGCCCATTCTTAAGGATGATTTTGAGTTAGTTGATTTGCTCTGACTCTGTGACCATAGTCTAAGCATGTCCCAAGGCAAGGCAGTGTCAGAAAGCAGAGTGTTTGAGGAAGAAATGTAAATATCTCAGTAGGAGCTGAGCTAAAGGAAGTAGTGGTATTTGTAGACTTGAAAAAAGGTGGACACAAGCTATAGCCCACATCCTTGTAATTAAGACTTTGGTGGTGGTGGTGTAGTTGCTAAGTTGTGTCTGATCCTTGTGACTCCATGTATTGTAGCCCACCAGGCTCGTCTGTCCATGGGATTCTCCAGGCAAGAATACTGAAGTGGGTTGCTATTTCCTCCTTTAGGGGATCTTCCAGACCCAGGGATCCAACCCACGTCTCCTGCATTGCAGATGGATTCTTTACCACTAGCCACCAGGGAAGCCTATTAAGGCTTTTCCTGCAATCTTAAAGAGGAATTCTGTGTGTGTGTTCGTCACTCAGTCGTGTCCATGGACTGTAGCCCACAAGGCTCCTCTGTCCATAGAATTCTCCAGGCAAGAATACTATAGTGGGTTGCCATGCCCTTCTCCAGGGGATCTTCCCAACCCAGGGACTGAACCCATGTCTCCTGCCTTGCAGGCAGATTCTTTATGGTTCAAGCTACCCAGGAAGGAATGCTTCGTCTATTATTAATATTTACCTGTAGGAAAGAGCTGTGTGAAAGGTGTTCTGACCATGGTAGAAAAATGCAGCAGGGAGGGAGCTGAAGGAAAGGGTGCCCAGATCTCTTTCTTTCTACTCTTTAGTCACCTATTGGTTCCCTGCTTTGGCCAAATCAAACAGGAAGTCCAGGCTGCAGTCCGCAGACTCCAGCTTCCTGGGCTACCAGGTACAATGGACAGGAGGGGAGGGGAGATCTAGAGGAGCAACTATAGCACACAGGTCGCATGTCAGAAAGAGTGAGAACAGAGACCAAAAAGTCGGGGGCGTCCATTTCATCTTTGAAAGAAGAATTCAAACTATTCTGTCAATTAAATTTCATTAAAAGAGAATGGTAGAAATGAAAGACAGATTACATGCAGTAAAGGAATGACTTTTTAGGGAGGCCACAGATGTAACTAAGTCACCTTTTCAAAGCAAAGAATATGTGGCTGTACTGCCCTGGTGGTCCAATGGTTAAGACTCTGAGCTTCCAAGGCAGGTGGTGCAGGTTCCATCCCTGGTCAGGGAACTAAGATCCCACATGCAACTCCACACAGCCAAAATTAAAAAAAAAAAAAAAAAAAAAGGTGACATTATATTCTTCAAAGATGGTCATCATCAGATTTCCCATTCTGCATGCCCTCCTTACAGGGTAACGATGATGCTCTTTCCCTTTGAGAGGTGGAGCCTGTGTTTCCTACTGTTGAATCAAGGCAGGTTTCTAATCCCAGAGGAAGGACACCCAGTGACTTGCAGCGGGATCAGAGAATGCCATTCAGCCTCCCCAGGGCTTTTCTGAGATATTTGCTCTTGGAACCCAGCTGTCGTGCAAATGAAGCCCAAGCTCATCCATAAGGAGAGAAAATGCAGGGAGACCACAAGGAGAGTTCCAGCTGAGATCCATGCTGAAGTTCCAGCCAACCACCAGTCTCAAGCAGCAGACATCTGGATGGAGACATCTCAGGTGGTTCCTGTCCTCCAGTCACATAGTCACACACTTTTCCCCTCCCCCTGGGCCAGCCATTCACATCTTTATAGCTAAAGCCCCAAATTGTTTAGAACAGATATGTCCTCCCAACTCCTGTTTGAACTCCTGACCCACAGAATCTGGGAACATCACAAAAAGTTTTTTTTTTTTTTTTGAGACCATTGCATTTTGGGATAATTTGTTACACAATCATAGTCATTAGGACATTAATGTATTTAGAATAATGAGGAAATGTCAATTAAGGAATATCTTCTTTTTAGTAGAAGGAAATCTAACTCATTCCTGAAGGTCTTCTCATGACTGTAAGCTATAAGTACAGGAAAATGAGCAAGTGGCAAAGGCAAGAACAGGAGTGAAAAGGAGAGAGGAGTATGAACCTGGAGAAGCTGAAAGGAAAGGAAAGGGGGTCCTTTTCCTTCTCAGACACATGGGAGGGATGAGAGTGAGTGAGCGGGCAGAGGGGGACCAAGAGAAAACCTCTTTTGGAAGGTCCTGTGGCACAGTGATTGAGAACTCTAGCTACATATCAAACAAAGCTTAGTTTGGATCTTGTCTGGCAGAACCCAAGTTACTTAAAACTTCTGGGCCGCTGTTTTCTCATCAGTAAAACTGGTGCAGCCAAACATACTTTGCATCCTGTATGGTGGTGATTCATACATGAAAGTGCCTTATATATCATTGTTATGTGAATAGTTCTCAATATACCTTCAATAAAGAAGGCTGAGTGCCAAAGAATTGATGCTTTTGAATTGTGGTGCTGGAGAAGACTCTTGAGAGTCCTTTGGACAGCAAGAAAATCAAACTAGTCTATTCTAAAGGAAATCAGCCCTGAATTGGAAGGACTGATGCTGAAGCTGAAGCTCCAATACTTTGGCCTCTTGATACGAAGAGCTGACTCATTGGACCCTGATGCCAGGAAAGACTGAAGGCAGGAGGAGATGGGGGAGACAGAGCATGAGATGATTGGATGGCATCACAGACTCAATGCACATGAGTTTGAGCAAACTCAGGGAGATTGTGGACAGGGAAGCCTGGTATGCTGCAGTCCATAGGATCACAAGGAGTTGGACATGACTTAGCATCTGAATAACAAAAACAGTACCCACAATAGCAAAACCTGGTGCTTCTTATGAATTTTACAAAATGAATATCTCAGTTAACATTGATACATAGAATAGAAACTCTGCTTAGGTTGCCAGCTCTTGTAATGAACTGAGATCTCCCAGAGCTTAACACTAAATATATAGTTAAAGGGAAGTCGCTCAGTTGTGTCTGACTCTTTGTGACCCCATAGACTGTAGCCCACACAGGCTCCTCCATCCATGGAATTTTCCAGGCAAGAGTACTGGAGTGGAGTTAAGGATAGGTTTAATCCATCCTTCCAATCCACTTTTTCAAAAATCCCACAAAGAATAATCTATCAAGGAATCAGTTTAAAAAATTAGAATGAATTAAAGATAATTGAACAATCAACTAAGTCCTCTAAGTCCATGGTTCATACAAGTGATAAAATAGAAAGAAAAACAGTATGTTTGTGTGAATGGAGTGGGCTTGTTTTCCATGTAGTGTGATTCACCAAATTCCTGAGCCAGTCAAAATGGGGAGAATAGAAATGTGAGGTTTGTGATGACTCTGTGTTGTTTTTGGTAAAACAAAACAAATCTGTGTGTATAATTTTATGCTATTTTTCTGAACTATGGGGGGTAAGCCTTCAATTTTTCCCCATTTATTTTAAATAAGCAGCTTTAGAAAGTTGGTTTCATATGTGAAAGCAGAGAGGGGCTGGCCCACTTTCCTTCCATGCTTCCTCCTACCCAGCCTCTAAATAAGGGTGCGCTAGTCCCTACCATCCATGTGGGAGGCAACTCTGTTCTTGTTTCAGGGAGAGAAAGCACAGGCAGAGAAGAGAGGCTTTTTAACAAGCTGTAGGACTTGAAAATCTTGCATTTTTAATAATCCAAGGAAAATATAACAAAGTCAATTATTGTTAAGATGTAATAGAGTTCATCACACTTGGTTATTGTTACATGGTGCCAAGCCTGGAAAAGGCATTTTTTAATTGTTTTGTGAAAAGCTTGATTTCCAAAGGGATCTCTAGCATTATCAGTGGCAATGATTTATCACATCAGTTTTTACTTGCTCTGTGGTGTGTTCAGGCTTCCCCAGTGGCTCAGTGATAAAGAATCTGCCTGCAGTGCAGGAACTGAAGGAGTTGCAGGAGCTGTGGGTTCCATCCTTGGGTGGGGAAGATTGCCTGAAGAAGGAAATGGCAACCCACTCCAGTATTCTTGCCTGGGAAATCCATGGACAGAGGAGTCTGGCAAGCTACAGTCTATAGGGTCACAAAAAGAGTCAGACAGGACTGAGAACGCACATAGTGTGTGCTCACCAGGATGTCAGCAATGCATTTAAAAATTAGAGTGCTAAATAATGTATATCATCAAGGGTAAAGAAAATAATATCATAATAAATATTTGCAAATTATTTTAAAACAGTAAAAATTAAATGTTGGTAAGTGACTTGCGATTAGATAATCTTATGAGGAGTTGAAGGAGGAAAAGTCAAAATCTAACTGAGTTTGGATGTTTGATTTGGATGTTTGATGTGTTCTCTTTGAACATAACTTACTCAGATTTCATTTTATTATACACCATGTGTTGTGCTCTGAGACACTCTTTACCTACCACCATTAAAGTGATTTTGTAATGATGTTGCTTACTGTTCAAGCAGTTGGGTTCATTGGGGGCAAGTTATAGCCACCACAACAAGACAAGGTGAAAATCAATGGTCTGAAACGTTCCCAGGCATGCTTTTTATTTATAGATATTGGAAGTGACTGAATCATCCAGAGATGCAGGAAGTTTTGAGGGTCTAGGACACAGAGACAATAATATCTCTGTCTTGTAATGTTGCTTCCTTTGCCTTCTTTTTTGGCATGAGAAAACAGAAATCTCATCCCTTGACCTGGAAACTACAAAAATATTCCTTGGGAAAGAGCAGGACTAGTGAGTACAGGGGCAATCATTATGTCTGTCTGGATGTCAGAACATGTGTTCAACTAGGTTATTGACTAGCTGTGGAGGTATTTGAACAAACTCATCAATATCTTTAAGACTTGCACTTCTCACACTTCTTTTATGTGCTCAAATCTATTACATCCATTCACAGACTTTTACCAAAATAAAATTCAGAGAGGTGGACTTGATACAAATATTCTACCAAATGACAAGCAAGTTATTAAAAAAATGGGGGACTTCAAAACCAAGAGTGGTACAGAGCTCAGAGACATGGTTTTAGGAGGATGTGTAAGGCAAGAATGAGGAAGCTAACTTTTACTATGATCAGTTATGACTATAGGGATTTCCAGATGGCAGAGGATTGGCTGAAAAAGATTATTTTATATAATTTTAGGAAGATAGGCTCCATTTATGACTAGTAGAGGCATTTACAAGACATAACCTAAGTAAAATTGTGCTTATGCTCATGAAATAAGCTAGATTAAATTTTGCTTATGTAGCTTAACTGGTTTTATATGCTTGGGGAATGTTCAGGTAGTTACAACTTAACACCTATCTGATTCATGTCCATACACAAATAAAAAAGGAAAAACAAATTGACTAACTGACTGGCTAATTGTCACACATTTATGCCATGATAAACTAATTCCAGCTGAGCTACTTCAAATTCTAAGGTCTTCCCTGTAGCTCAAATAGTAAAGAATCTGCCTGCAATGCAGGAGACCTGGGTATGATCCCTGAGTCAGGAAGATCCTCTGGAGAAGGGATTGGCAATCCACTCCAGTATTCTTGCCTGGAGAATCCCATGGACAGAGGAACCTGGCAGGCTACAGTCTATGGAATCACAAAGAGTTGGACACGACTGAGTGACTAATACTACACTACTATTTCAAATCCTAAAAAATGATGCTGTTAAAGTGCTGTACTCAATATGCCAGCGAATATGAAAAACTCAGCAGTGGCCACAGGTCTGGAAAAGGTCAGTTTTCATTCGAATCCCAAAGAAAGGCAATGCCAAAGAATGCTCAAACTACCATACAATTATGCTCATTTCACACACTAGCAAGGTAATGCTCAAAATCCTTCAATCTAGGCTTTGACAGTATGTGAACAGAGAATTTCCAAATGTACAAGCTGGATATAAAAAAAGCAGAGGAACCAGAGATCAAATTGCTAGCACCTGCTGGATCATAGAAAAAGTAAAGGAATTCCAAAAAACCGTCTACCTCTGCTTGATTGACAAAGCTAAAGCCTTTGACTCTGTGGTTCACAACAAACTGTGGAAAATTCTTAAAGAGATGGGACTACCAGACCACCTTACCTGCCTCCTGAGAAATCTGTATGCAGGTCAAGAAGCAACAGCTAGAACCGGACATGGAACAACATGGACTGGTTCAAAATTGGGAAAGGAGTACATCAAGGCTGTATATTGTCACTCTGCTTATTTACTTATATGCAGAGTACATTATGCAAAATGCCAGACTGGATTAGGCACAAGCTGGAATCACGATTGCTGAGAGAAATATCAACCACCTCATATATGCAGATGGTACCACTCTAATGGCAGAAAGCAAAGAGGAAGTAAAAGAGCCTCTTGATGAGGGCTGAGGAGGAGAGTGAAAAAGCTGGCTTAAAACTCAACATTCAAAAAACTAATCACTAGATGTCACAACATCTAGTCCCATCACTTCATGGTAAATAGATGGGGGAAAGTGGAAACAGTGACAGACTATATTTTCTTGTGCTCTAAAATCACTGTGAACAGTGACTGTAGCCCTGAAATTAAAGACGCTCGCTCATTGGAAGGAAAAGTATGACAAACCTTGACAGCACATTAAAAAGCAGACAGATTACTTTGCCTACAAAGTCCATATAGTCCAAGCTATGGTTTTCCCAGTAGTCATGTACAGATGTGAAATTTGGACCATAAAGATGGCAGAGTGTCAAAGAATTGATGTTTTTCAATAGTGGTGCTGGAGAAGATGCTTGAGAGTCTCTTGGACTGCAAGGAGATCAAGTCAGTCAATCCTGAAGGAAATCAGTCCTGAATATTCATTGGAAGGACTGATGCTGAAGCTGAAACTCCGATACTTTGGCCACCTGATGCAGAGCCGACTCATTGGAAAAGACCCTGAAGCTAGGAAGGATTGAGGGCAGGAGGAGAAGGGGATGACAGAGAATGAGATGGTTGGATAGCATCACTGACTGAATGGACAGAAGTTTGGGCAAACTTAGGGAGCTAGTGAAGGACAGGGAAGCCTGGCATACTGCAGTCTGTGTGGTGGCAAAGAGCTGGACATAACTTAGAGACTGAACAAACTATCCCTGGTGGCTCAGATGATAAAGAATTCACCTGCAATATAAGAGACCTGGGTTCAATCCCTAGGTCAGAAAGATCCCCTGCAGGATGGGATGGCTACCCAATCCAGTATTCTTACCTGGATAATTTCATGGACAGAGGAGTCTGGCAAGCTACAGTCCATGGGATTTCAAACAGTCAGACATGGCTGAGAGACTAACACTTTCACTTTTAAACTATATATATACATAGTGTCTTAGGTAGAATAATGACTTCCAGAGTGTCTGCAGTCTAATCTTAGAACATGTAACTATGTTGCATTCCATGGCAAAAGAGGCTTTCCAGATAGGATTAATGTTTTTGAATTTAAAAATACAGAAATGATTTTGGATCTGGGTTAGATCTGGGTTAGATCTGGGTAGATCTAACTAAATCATAGAATACCTTAAAAGCAGAGAACTCTCTAATGTTGGAACCAATGAGATACAGCAAAGAAGCTGAAGAGATTCAAACCTGTGATGGACATGACCCATCATTGTTATAAATGGACCACATGGAAAGCTTGAGAAGGCAAGTGACTTCTAGAAGCAAGGGAATGAGAACCTCAGTCCCACAATTGCAATAAACCAATGTAGTCAGCAAACCAAATGAGTTTGGAAGCAGTTCCCTCCCTAAAACTTTCACTAAGGAGCTCAGCCTGGACACCGTCTTGACTTTGGCCTTGTGAGACCCTAAGTAGAGAAACCATCCTGTACTCTGACTTCTGACAGTTTTCACAGAACTGCAAGTTAATAGATGGAGATTGTCCTACGCTGCTACATTTGACTAATTTGTTATGACAGCAATAGAAAACTAATGCATACAGTTTGTGATTTGAGTTGAATGACTTTTCTCCATTTAAATGCAGCCAATGAAACATCCAAAGAGTCTTTTCTAATTTCCTCCCAGTAATACAATTCTAAGATTCCATTTTACCTTTATGCAATTTTAGCTTAAAAAAGCCCAAAGGCTGCAATTACCGAGGAGGGATAATAAGATACCTAATGTATGCTACCTGAAGAAAACTGGACGTGTTAATTTTCATGGAGAATCTTTGGTGAATTTCCTGAGAAATTTAATTTTCTAGCACCTTTCAGCCCACAGCAGTTTTCAGGTTAGGGGTCTACAGCTGGTACAATCAATTCTGTGATGACTATACCATCATTTTTCAATGAAAAGTTTATCGCTACTTCACCTGAAGTGGGGTGCAAGGAACCCAAGACATGTTGTCTTTATGGAAAAAATAACTGTCCATTACTAGACTGAAAAAATGCTCTTGACCTCATTGAGTAATGATTCTGTCTACTTTAGAGCTGCTTCACTTTCTGCCTTGGCTTTTCCTGTGCTGTCTTCTCATGAAGGTACTTGAGTGTGTAGTTTATCCTTTGGTGTACATCCCATGTTCCTTGGCAGCAGAAAGTGTACCTCTCACATATTTGTATTTTTGCAAGGGTCTAGGATGTGGCCTTTTAATTAATGCAAGAAAACCTGTACAAAAAGTTGAAGGTTTTGCAAGCTCAGCCATCTAGTTCTCCTACTATATGCCTGAAGCTTTGCTAGTTTCTAGGGATGCGTTAGCCAGTCAGATATGTGTTTTCTGCTCTTAAGACACTCACAGGTTATTAGTGGTCGAGGTATACAAGCAAAAGTTTATGACACATGTGACGAGAAATATACCTTGTAAATATACAGAGTGTTAGAAGCGCAATGAGGAAACAAGTATATCTTTTGTGGGGAGGAGGGATGTCATAGGTTTGCAGCAGAAACAGTCTTGAAGGGTGAAAACATGGAAACTGGGAAGAAAAATGGACTTGCTCTCTAAATAGTTTGGGTGGACACAGGAAGGTAGCAGAAGATGAAGTCAGAGAAGCAGAAAAGACGCTGTGAATGACCACTGTGCCATGGGACCTCACACTGAGCACAATGATATGGGAGTGGTAAGAGTTGTGTCCATATCCATATCCAGGTCAGCATTCAGATGCTCACAACTGACCGGCTTTATGGGTAGGATTTAAGGGCAGTCAGAGTGGGGTGTGACAGCCATCAGGCAGCTGCTGTCTTATTCTAAGGGTAGAATAGAAGCTGAAAGCAGGGTGGTTTTAAGGCTAAAATGGACTGGTAGCCTTTATAAGAGATGTAGCATGGAGACTGTAGACATATAATTGAAAATCACCAGCCAACGACTACATTTTCAATGGAAAAGCATAATTAAGGGTATTGTTTGGTGACATAAAATAAAGATGCCAGGTAAAGCAGTGGCTGTCTTTGCCGAAAGCAGCTCAGCTTAATTGAAACTGCTTGGTGACTGACATAAGCCAGTTCTCTCTCTCTTACGAAAACAAACAAAAAGGCATTTCTGTTTCATCTGAGCTTCTCAATGCCAACAGAAGCAAAGGCATTAACTGAAAGCACTCATGTGTTGGATGTGTTAGTTGCTTAGTCGTGTCAAACTCTTTGCGACTCCATAGACTGTAGCCCGCCAATCTTCTCTGTCCATGGAATACTCCAGGCAAGAATACTGGAGTGAGTGGCCATTCCCTTCTCCAAAGGATCTTCCTGACTCAGGGATTGAACCTGTGTATCCTGTATTACAGGCAAATTCTTTACTGTCTGAGCCTCCAGGGAAGCCTGAAAGCACTCAGGGACCCACAAAAATGTACATGGATTGGAAATTAGCTAAGATGTCTCCATTGAAAGGGTTTTTCTTGTACTACCAACACTAGGCAGATCTAAGTAAATATTAGTTTGGATAGAAACTGATTATATCTGAATGTGATCTCTGTCTCTCTTTTTTTTTAATAACCAAGTTGGAGATGAAGAGGGGCTGTTTGAAAATTGTCCTGGAGCAGAGAGATAAAAACAGGAAAGGTTATGGCACAGAAGTTTGAGTCAGACCCCTGTGTGTGAAAGTAACTCTGTAGGCTTCAGTGGAGGTGGGCAGGAGGGCACTGAGCTTCTTAGCGCTCTTCTGTCTTAGAGCAAATGATCTGCATGTGACACATAAGTGAACACAACACAACACTCAGCACTCTGACCCATGTGCTCGAAAATTCTATTTGGCTAGGACATTTCATAATGTCCTAGTTCAATCTCTAAATGTCACTGAACAAGGGGAAAATGACATGTTTATGTAAATAGAACTATCACCTCCACCTGGGAAGGAGAAAACCAACTTCCATTCCATTTCAGATGAATCAATGAGTGACTGAATTCCAAGGTATTAATGGTCATTGGAACTTAATTACTCATGAAAATCATGCAATCCCTCAAAAAAGTCTTATGATTTTTTCTTTCTTTATTTTTTTTAAATTATAATTTCAAATTCCATAGTGATAGGACTTGTCCTGTTGGCAAGTAGTTTATAGCTCTCCTTCTCTGTTTTTCAGAGTTCCTTGGAATAATTGTTTAAAAATTACAAAAATTGAGGCCTGTGGTAAAGGTTTTAATGATTGTCTAGTCATAAAAAACTAGTTATTTTTAAAATTTTCTAGTTATTTTGAAAGAGGGAATTTAATATGGAGAATTTGTTATGAAGTAGTAGAAGAACTAAGGAAACAAAACTTGGGAGGGATATAGAAAAAACTTTAAGAACTAAACAATAAGAAAAAAAAAAAGAACTTCTAAAAAGTGGGCAGAAGTTATGTCATCAAAATGGCAATGTAGGAGACCCCAGCCTCCAGCCTCCCAGAAAGATCAACAATTAGACAGCTGTCCAAGAACAAAAACAGCTCTGGGAGAATTCTGGAGTCAAATTAGCAATCGGCAGCAACACAGTAAAACAAAAGATCTAAGAAAAAGGGCACAAAAAGAGAAGGAAGAAAGTTTCATGTTGCCTGCATCTTCGCGTCCGTCAAACTGGAACTTCTCAGAACCAAGGAGAAACTTCCCAAGTAGAAAGAGTTGCCCTCATCAGGACAGGAAGAGTAGGGTAAAGGAGCAGCTGCCTCAGCTTTTGGGGTACCACGCCAAGGTCCCACTTCCAGAGCATCCAAGAAGTGGGAGTGATCAAGATTCAATCTGCAATGAGCCCAGCAGGTTTTGACATTGAAGAGACCAGTGGTCAGTCCCCTGCAGATTCCACCAGCTTCAGATTCCCTGGAGCTGCCTGAGTCCCTGCCAGCTCCCTCCATGTTCAACATCATTAACCATCAGGAAAATGCAAATGAAAACCATGATGCAATATCACCTTGCATCTGTTAGAATGGCTGTCATCAAAAAGACAACAAGTAGGACTTCTCTGGTGGCTCAGTGGTAAAGAATCCCCCTGCCAATTCAGGCGACAGGGGTTCAGTCCCTGGTCCAGGAAGATCCCACATGCTGTGGAGCAACTAAGCCCATGAGCTGCAACTATTGAGCTGGTGCTCTAGAGCCACTGAGCCACATCTACTCAGCCCATGTGCTGCAACTACTGAAGCCCATGCGCCCTAGAGCCCGTGCTCTGCAATGGGGGAGACCACCGCAATGAGAAAGCCCAGGCATTGCAACTAGAGAGTAGCCCCCATTCTCTGCAACTAGAGAAAAGCCTACACAGCAGCTAAGACCCAGAACAACCAAAATAATAATAATAATAAAAGACAACAAATAGCTAGTGTTGGCAAGGAGGTGGAGAAAAGGGAACACTTGTGCACTACCGGTAGTATTGTAAACTGGGGATTTAATGTATAGCCTGATGATTATAGTCAATAATACTGTATTATATACTTGAAAGTTGCTAGGAAAATAGATCCTAAATGTTCTTACCACAAAAATAAATGGTAATTATGTGACATAATGGAGGTATTAGCCAATACTCTGGTGGTAACCATTTTGAAAATACAAGTATATCAAATCAACAAGTACACTTTAAACTTACACAATGTTGTACGTGAATTATATCTTAATAAATCTGGAAAACATTAAAGAAAAAACAAAAATGAAACAAAAAAGTGGTGAAAGATATGTACAGATACCTCACTCTGGAAGACACGTGGCTGGAAAATAAGCATATGAAAAGATGCTCAAGATCCTATGTCCTTAGGAAAGTGCAAATTAAAGCAACAAGATACCATGGCACACCTATCAGAATGGCCAAAATCTGGGACACTGATAATGCCAATACTGATGAGGAGGTTGAGAAATAGGAATAGTCATTTACTGTTGCTGAGAATGAAATGGTACAATCACTCTGGAAGACAATTTGTCTGTATCTTACAAAACTAAGTATATTTTAATCTTAAGATTCAACAATTCCACTCCTTGGTGTTGAAAACTTGACTTTGAAAACCTACATCCACACAAAGCCTTCACATGAATGTTTAGAGCAGCTTTCTCATGATTGCCAAAACTTGGAAGCAATAAAGATGTCTTTCAGTCAGTAAGTGGATAAATAAACTATGGTACATCCAGACAATGGAATATGATTCAGCTCTAAAAAGAAATGAGTTATACAACTCTTTTTTTGCTTCATTTCATTTCAGAAAGAACTGGCTGCTTCTCCTCTGCCTTCCAATCTGTCAGCAGAGCCCCCTCCGCCCCCCACCCACCCCCCTCCATTGGCAGAAAGTAAAGGAAAACCAGCTGGGATGGAAGCCCAGGGACAGTGTTTGCAGACTTCAGCCCTCTGCAGTACACAGGGAATCCTTTGGACAGTCCACAAAGAAGTCTTGGCAGGTAATTTCGAGAAAGACTGAAAAGGTTTCTTCCCTTATGTATCTGTTGATCTTATATCTTGCAGACTCAGCTCAAAAGCAATCAATTTAAAAACGATTGGAGCTGCCACCACTACCTGAAGGCTTATGCCAAGTGCCCTACCAGCTACTTTGTATTCATTATCTCAAATTCTCATAACAACCCAGGGACAGTCTCTTGAAAATACCCATTATATAGAAAACTGTGACTCAGAGACATTAAGTCACTGCCCCAAGGTCAAACAGCTCTTAAGTGATAAACTGGATAGACAATCTCTATTTCATTTGCCATCAGATTCTGCTCTGTTTTTTATAACTCCGGTAGCTCTTACCTAATCAGAAATTGATTTTTTAAAATTTCCTAACATCATCACAAGGGTAGTTCATGCTAAAAGGTGTAAACAAACAGACGCAAAACCAAGGCCACAGAAGAGCATTCTCAAGTCCAATTATTTGCCTCCCTCCTCGCTCTTTCCCTGGTGACGTTAAACTAGCGAGTACATCTTCTCAAGTAGATAGATAAGATATTGAAGGAACAGAGGAGGGACACTGGATGTGTTGGAGGATCCCAGAGTTCTGTGCCAGAGGAGGACTCAGCGTGAGGGTCAAAGACTGGATGAGAGTGTGCAAAGAAGCCTTGCCCTGAAGAGTGAAGGCCCCCCTGTGAAACCCTGCAGGGGTGGGCATTTTTGGTTTCATGTATTTGTACCGTGTGAGGGGAAGGGCTGAGTGGGCCATGTGAATGGTGCTTTATCGTGGGCTATTGTGACTGCTTTAGAAGGAGGCTAAGAATGAAAGAAATGTATATAATGCATGACCTAAGGCTCTGATTAAAAGGGGTGGAATATTTGTGTTTCATGTGGGTGAAAGAAGTGTGGGCCTTTTTTCTTTAACTTAGGAATCCATCGCTGTCATTGGGGGAGGCTGGTTCAGCTGAGAACTTCAGATTTTTGTCCCCTTATAATCTCAGTGTCCCTCTCTGGAAATGGCAGCATTCATTCCATTCGTTTCATTTAATCTATCCAACATTATTAATCTCTTTCTAGCTATAAAGTATTGTGGGGTTATTAAGTTGAGTAGGGCATCTTTCCCATCCTCAAAGAGCTTATGATTTAAAAGTGGAGGAAAAGGAGAAAGACTCAAAAATAAGTAGGTAAATAAGCAAAGATATAGTCTTAAAAAATGGAGAATGCCAAATAAGATGGAGGGGAAAGGAAGCCATTGTATATTAAGTATCTTTACATATCAGGCATTTTATCTAGGTTGTTCCATTTAAACTTTATAGCATTCATTAAGGTGCATATTGCCATTCTCACTGTACAGAGAGGAAGTGAGATTCAAAGAGGTTAAGGAACTTATTCAGAATCACAGCATCAGGAATCACTAGGCTCAGTTTGAGGACTGGTCTTCAGGTGTTAAGAGAGTGCTCCAGGACTCAGTAAATGACCAAAATCCAGCTGAATGGAGGACAGGGTTGAGAATGGGACAAGGACAACTTTGGAACTGGAGCCACGTGACTTGGTTTGAGGTCTATGCTGGCTGGGTAGCAGGGAAGGGGGCAGTCCAAGAAGAAGCAGAAACAAGATGAGCAAAGAAGGAAAAAGCTCACACTTGAGACCTGTTACAAACTGTACACGGTCCCGCTTGGAAAGACCAGCAATGGGAAGACCAGAGTCTACGGAGTGAGCACTGAGGGCGGCTAGGAGCAGAGCAGAGGGCAGGAATGGGCGCCGGGGTGATATGGGAGCCACACGAGGCTGCGAGCGGAAATCCTATCAGCCAGAGAACTGGATGAATCTACTGAGAGTCATTTCCACATTTGCTCTGTTGCTTCGATTTATATTTCTCTTCTGTTTTGTTGTTGTTGTTGTTGTTAGGCTGAGCCCACAGTTTTGGAAATTAAGGGTTCCAGAGATGAACAAATGATGCAACTTGTATTCCCATAGAACATAACTTAGAGTTTAAACGAGTGGGCTATCATTGCACGGGCTGTGTCGGATATCGCAAATGAGAGGAATAACAGCAATTTTCACCACCCCCCAAATTAAGGGGCTGGCCCCAAACAATACAGGTCATTGATAGCAGAATATATTTGGGAACCCAGGGCTCCTAAGATCAGATGCAGTATATTCCAAAGTTCCTTTCTGGTCTCCCTTATCAAAGCAGAGGAACATGTCTATTTCCATCCTAAAATGGGCACTGATTTTCCTTGTTCACAGTGCTCAGATTTTTGGAATTTGAGGTGCCTTTCCAGAGCAGATAGAATCAAAGAGAGAAGTCAGTTTTTGCATTACAGGCATGCCCTCTACAGAGGAGGCTTTTGTTTCTCAGCTGCCGTGATCAAGCAGCACACGGAGATGGTGTGCCCTTAGCCGGCTGAGTGTGACAGAGCTGGTTCTGTGAGAGCAAGGCTTCCGTGAGCCGCCAGTTGGCAATCCTGACAGCTGCCAATGGCAAAAACATCAGGAATAACATGTCGGAAAATTCCTGATGTGTCTCCCATGAGCAGATCCCTGCACAGTCAACAGCAGAAACATTACAGCAAATTGCACTTTATCATTCTTCCCTTTACTACCAAATGCAAGCTTGTAGACATTTCTTGCAAATGCACACCTTGTATAACACATTGATTTGGGTGGAGGGACAGACGGGGAGGAGCACCCTGTGTTGATACAGTATGGGATTGCAAGTCACAGGACTGTGGTTCATGCAAAAGGCAATTTAATAATCAAGGTCCTGAGCCTGACGTTTGTGAAATGTGCCAGAAAAAAACCACACACACACACAAATGGAGGCTTTGCCTTTGAAAAGATTTCCCAGGGAAGCCACGGCTGAAATGCCTGCAGGACACCTCTTCTGCACAGACCCCATCAGCACACCGCCAGGACCATAGGGTAACCTTTCCCTTCCTCTCAGGGCACCTGACTGGCAGTGCCAAGGGGCTCCTCTGGTATGGCCAGTGCTTTTCTTGACTGTTCTGCTTCCTGATGATCCTGAGCTTTTTTCAAAAGCCAAATCCACTTCTGGGGTTGAGGATGACTGTTCATTTCCTTCATCGGGAAGAGGAAGATGGTTTCACGGTTCAAGATGGAGTTTTCAAACAAGAATTACAGCATGAATGTACTCAAAGTTTTGTCCATTTGGTTCATCAAATATTCATTCAAGGCTGCCCTGGTCACTCAGTGGTAAAGAATCCGCCTGTCAATGCAGGAGACGGGAGTTCCATCCCTGATCCAGGAAGATCCCACATGCCGTGGAGCAAAAAAGCCCATGGGCCACAACTAGTGAGCCCACACTCTGGAGCTCAGGAGCTGAGCCCACGTGCCACAACTACTGAAGCCACACGCCCTAGAGCTCATGCTCTGCGGCAAGGGAAACCGCTGCGATGAGAAGCCCGAGCACCGCAACTAGAGAGTAGCCCCCGCTAGCCACAAGTAGAGAAAAGCCCGTGCAGCGGCCAAGTCCCAGGAAGAGTCAAATGAACAAAATCATATAAAATCATGCGTTCAGTGTACGTCTTGGGCCTTTCTGTGGCACACAAGCTCTGCTAGGCAGCCCTGAGGACCCAGAGGGTCATAGACCCGCCCAGGTTTCTGTCCTAATCAGGTTAGCGGAGGGCGTACAAATAATTACTCAATGAACCTCTAAGCTCAAACCCTGCTCAGTGTTGTGAAGGGGAGGCAGGCTATGACGGAGACTCAAATCCAGATGAAAGAGAATAGGGCCCCTTTCATGAATGAGAGGGGGCTGAAGAGGACTCTGGCAAAGGAAGAACCTGGGGGCAGCCCTGCGTGGAGGGGGCAGTGTGGGGCAAGGGCCGGGATGGAGGGGTTTGGTGGATCAATGGCTGGAGGAGGACGGGATTAAACTCAGTGACAGAGGTTTGAGGACCATGCTTGCAGAGGGGGCTATGGGGAGAGGCCCTCCCTGACACAGAGCTTTGGATTCTGTTGACGCTTTTGGATCTTACCTTAAATGCTGTTTGGAGACAAGGGAATGACATGATCACTCCGGTGTTTGAAGAAAGTTTTCCCAGGTTGGGGTGTGGGTGGACCTTGTTCTAGGGAGGGGGCAAGGTGGAGAGCTGGCCACCACTCAGGAGGCAGTCATGATGGGCTTAATATGAGGGGAGAGGGGCTTTGACCAGGGGGAACACAATGGAGTTGGGAAAGTGGATGTATTTTAGATGGATTTTGGAGCTAGCAATGTGAAGACTTGGTGATGGATGTGAGTGGAGAGTGACAGGATAGTTCATAGGTCAGTTTGTTCATTGCTTTTTCTGGATCTTAGCCCTGCAAGGTGGTGCTGCTGAACGCACATTCATAGATAATGTTGAGTGCAGTTGAATATGCTATGCCAGGGCTCTTTCGTGACCTGATTCCACACAGTCTTCAGGCTAGTTCTCCAGACAACTCTTAGTAACGATCCCAAACTCTTGCCACATTTATTTATTCCTCTTCACCAAAACAAAATCTGCTTTTCCCCATTTCCATAGCATGATCCCCCTGCCTGCACAACTCTGCCACAAAATGCTCTGCCTTCAGAGCCAGCAACAATCCCGCCTTCTCTGTGAAGTCCTCTCTGACTATTCCTAGGCAAAGGCAGTTATTACTCTGTCTGTTCTGATCCAGCCCCTCATGCCTTTAGATTGTGTTCTTCTGTGTTTTCTGTAGAAGAGTTAGTAGCCTTGACATAGTCTTGGACAGACCTGGGTTCAACCCTGGCTTTCCTTCAGAGTAACTCCAATTTAGGACAAGTTACTGGATCCTCTTTAATTCTTGTTGTTGTTTAGTTGTTGAGTCATGTCCAACTCTTTGCGACTCCATGGACTATAGCCCACCAAGCCCCACTGTGCCTGAGATTTCACAGGCAAGAACACTGGAGTGGGTTGCCATTTCCTTCTCCAGGGGATCTTCCTGACCCAGGGATGGAACCCACGTCTCCTGCAGTTTCGGGTGGATGCCTTACCACTGAGCCACCAGAGAAGCCCTTTAATTCCAGTTACCTCACTGATATAATGGAACTTCCTAGGTGTCTCAGTGATAAAGAATCCACCTGCTAATGTAGGAGACGTAAGAGATGCAGGTTCAATCCCTGGGTTGGGAAGATCCCTGGGGGAGGGCATGACAACACACTCTAGTATTATCTCCTGGAGAATTCCATGAACTGAGGAGCCTAGTCGGGTACAGTCCATAGGGCTGCAAAAAGTCAGACACCTCTGAAGTGACTTAGCAGGCACACTGATATAGTAGGAATATTAATAGTGCATATCTCAAGGGATTGTTGTAAGGTTTAAATGAGATAAAGAAGGTCAGTTGTTTAGCATGGCACCTGGTACATGAATGTAAACCATCACCATCATCATCATCTAATCATTATTACCCATAATTTTAATAAATAATCTTTGCTCATGTTTTCTTACTCCTGACTATATTGAGCATTCCTTGGGGCAGAGGTCAGGACAATCATTTTGGTATCTTTGATACCAAATACAATGTTTAGAACAGCACAGATACTCAGCATATATTTTTAAATTAATGAGGAAAATAAACAGATGATAGGATGAGCTCTCTTGTGAAGTGAATGGGACAAGACGATATATTTAAGAAGGAAAGCAGGGAACCAGTTACCCTCTTTTAACCCAAATATTTTGTTTCATTATATAACCTATGATTTAATGCCAGGAAAGGAGACATATGCCTCGTCCCCAAAAGGCCACTGCCTGTGGGAAACAAACAGGAAATCCCATTGTATTTCTACTTTTAAAATGGAATTCCTCATTTCTCTTCACGTGCTGAAAAGCTGTTGAATTTGCCCCGGCCTTCATCAGGAGAAGTAGAGATTGGCTTAAAAACTAGGATAAAAATGTAAGCAGCACATAGGCCAGAAAGAGAAGGCACCATGTCACAAACATTACATAGTAAAAGTTGGTCACGGATGATGACTTCACTTATCTTTCTACAAAGGATTATGCTTAAAAGCATAGTATAATATCAGTTTAACATCTCTGTTTGGTGGAACATGATTGTAATAATTTTGACATTCTGAAGTATAAGACATTCTGAAATATCCAGCAGGAGACAAGACAATGAAGTTAATAAACTTTGTTACTGAAAGCCTCTCATTTCTAAATAGCATAGGTCCTAGCAAGTGGAGGGACCTTTTGTTTTGGCAGGTAAGGTGGTGGGTAGACAGGTGAGTTTCAAGATGAAGACAGAGCAAGGCAGAATTGCATTCTGTCATCCAGGAGAGGAGTTTGGACTGTCACATGAAAGCTAAAGACAGAAGAGAAAGAGCTGAAGAGGCAGGGAGCAAGGTGAAAGAATGAACAGGATCCTGACTCAGCTTCTGCCAGAGAAAATTCTGGGCACCACAGAGATGTCTAAGGGAGAATTCGACATGTTGTTGGCTGGGCCAACATAAACCCTCTGCTGGCTCTCGGCACCCTCCGGTAAATTATATACTGCTCATGTGATCCTCTGTGTGAATGGATTATTTTAGGGGAAAGCAGCTAACTGAAGGAAACCAGAAACATAGTTATTTTTTTTCCCATTTGAGAAAGTAGTAAGACATATTTTTAAATGAGGGGAAACAAGAGATTATAGGGTTTGGTGCTTTCCAAGCAAAGAAAAGTCTTGGTGTTTTTCTTTATAAGAATAAAGGAACACGAATGAGAAAACAGAAGATAAAACCAGACAGAAACCTTATACACTATATTTATATACACCTATTTAATCATTATCAAATTTATTCTCCTCATTCCCAGTTTATTAATCAAGTTATCTGTGCTAGTGGATTACATAGAGAAAGAAAAACCCACATACAAAGTTAACGAGAAAAGATGAAAATATGTTTACCATCACACGGGCCTGGAGCCCAGGATCCACACCACTGGTGCATGCATGCATGCTAAGTCTGATGCTTTGTGACCCTATGGATTTGTAGCCCCCTGGCAGTCTCCTCTGTCCATGGGATTTTCCAGGCAAGAATAATGGAATGGGTTGCCACACCCTCCTCCAGGAGATCTTCCCGACCCAGGGATCGAACCCACATCTCTTTACGTTTCCTGCATTGGCAAGCAAGTTCTTTACCACTAGCACCACCTGGGAAGCCCCCAGGCCGTTGGTACTGTGAAATGAAAATATTTCCTGCCATATCAAGAAGCAAGAAATGTCACAGCCATCAGTGATTTCTGGCTTCCAAATGTGAATGAGGGCTCCCAAAACTGTGATCCAGTGGATGCTGCCACCTCTACTGGGATTGCTGAGGAGCTGGGGAAACACAAGAAGCAGCCATCTGCCGATCCTTACGGTGAGTAAGGAGACAGGATTTGGCCCCAAACAGCTGAGGCGCATATTCATAGGAATAAACTCAGTGAGCCCAGAGGCTTGCATCTTCCCATACATAGAATGCTAAATTCCTTAACTTGGGATATCTGGCTTCCTTTATTTAACTATAATTTTTTGATGTTAAGACTCCTTGCCCTTTGTTGCAAAACTTTTATAAAAGCTGGCTCCTCCCCTCACATCCTCAGAGCAGTTTTCTCAGAGATACTGAGATGTTATCTCCCGGGCTTGGAGTCCTAAACATTCCCATCAAATGAAATAACTCTCTACTTTCAGATTGTGACTGTATTTTTTTAGTTGACAGTGAAGTGAAGTGAAAGTCCCTCAGTCATGTCCGACTCTTTATTCTCCAGGCCAGAAACTGGAGTGGATAGCCATTCCCCCTTCTCCAGGGAATCTTCCCAGCCCAAGGATTGAACCCAGGTCTCCCACATTGCAGGCAGATTCTTTACCAACTCTGGTGGTGGTGGTTCCAAACTGTAAAGAGCTTCCCAGGTGGTGCTAGTGGTTAAAGAATCTGCTTGCCAATGCAGGAGACACAGGTTAGATCCCTGGGTCGGGAAGTTCCCCTGGGGAAGGAAATGGCAACTCACTCCAGTGTTCTTGCCTGAGAAATCCCATGGACAGAGGAGCTGGGTTGGGCTGCAGTCCATGGGGTCACAATGAATCTGACATGACTTAGCAACTGAACAGCAACAGCATATATGTCTCTCCTACTGGTTCTCTTTCTCTGAATAACACACACAGGTTCATTTTTAAATTTTTGTGTCCTGACTATATCAACATTGTTAAATATTTTAAGTATCAGCCTTCCTGGGTATCTAGTTTTTCAAGCTTATTTTATGTCAAGGGGCAGTTCCTTACGTTGCTTGGCATTTGGTCCTTCCTAATTTTCTTTATATCTACCTCTCTTCTAGCCCTTAGGGGGTTTTTGTTTTTATATTTTGGCAGTGCCATGAAGCTTGTGGGATCTTGGTTCCCTGACCAGGGATTGAACCTAGGCCGTTGGCAGTGAAAGCTTGGAATCCTAGTCACTGGACCTCACCCTTAGTGTTTTGACACTGAAATGGCAGGCACCTGCTGCTGCTGCTGCTGCTAAGTCGCTTCAGTCATGCCCGACTCTGTGCGACCCCATAGACGGCAGCCCGCCAGGCTCCTCTGTCCCTGGGATTCTCCAGGCAAGAATACTGGAGTGGGTTGCCATTTCCTTCTCCAAACTAGCAGTCCTCAAATTAGGCTTGTCTAGTTTCACCATCAACACCTCCCTCTCCTGCTCCCAGAATTGCCCCACCTTGAGTTGGATTGCCCCAACTTGAGTTACTTGCTCATCTTTTGATTTGAAAACCAAATCAGGGTGGAGGGGATGTTCAAACTGGCCAGGCTTGGGAAACATCTCCCTCTAGGTCAGGGTCAGCCTTTCCTAACACAGAGACACTGAGAAGGATCGAGGAAGCTCCCAAAGAACAGTTGAAGTGATGCTCTCTGAATGAAAACAGACAGCGGGCAGGCAAAACCCCACACAGGACCACTTTCTTTACCGTCTAAGTTGGTGGTTTTCTCTTTGATTTTCTTACATTCTGGGATTCTCTAGTGCACCAGACTCTCCTGTATTTCTGAGCTTTCACACATATTTTTCTTCCATCCCCAGATACTTTTCCTCATCCCTTTTTATTTGGCAAACTTCTACTTATGCCTCAGGACCTGAATACCACCTCTTCTGTGAAGCTTCCCTTTTCACTGCCTCTGCTAAACTTGTTCCTCACTCCTCTGTGCCCACGGAGCATTTTGTACACAAAGAGCTGGAACTGAATTAATTAGCAAGGATAAAAAACTGAACTATCCACATCCTTTTGAAAATGGAAAGCAGATGATGTTGGCTTAGATAAGATCAAACAACATCAAATCAACAAATGTTTATTGAGTATATACCAGGCACAGGGGTCCCCAAGCAGAATCCTGCTTGATGTGTGTGTATTTAGAATCACAGGCTTTCACGATCTTGGTTTTTAAAAGCTTATCTAGTTCAACCACTTCCTTATTCAGATCAGGAAACTGAGGCTGAAGTGGGTTTCTCTGTAGCTCTAACAATATATAATCTGAGCCACCAAAAGGAAGGAAAGGTTGGCCCAATTCTAGGCTAAGAAAACCACAGCTATTATCTTAAACTTCCTGTTCTAAACTCCAGGCCAGGACAAAGTCCTTGTCTCCAGTGACAAAGCCCACTCCAGACAGAGAATCAAAATCAATCTGTCCTTGTCTCTCTCTCTCTCTCTGTTCCCACTTCCCTTTCTCTTTGGAAAAATAGAAAACAAAGAGAACTGAGAGAGTTGGGGCCAGGGTATTGGAACACTGATTCAGAGTTTTTCCTTTTTTTTTTTTTTTGATATGTTTATATAAGGACACTATTGATGACTCACTGCGTAGTGGAGAACTATAATACATTTTGTTGGGAATTCAAAACCTGCAGACAGAGTGTGGGTCAAATGAGTGAGGCTCACAGGGACATAAAAATGTTTTAAAGCAAAGGGATAAAGGTCACTTGCTCTCCGTGGCAGAAGTCCCGTCTATTTTTATCACGATATCTACGTAGACCCTCTCTTTTAAAAGAGTCAGAATGGGATAGGAGTGGAACTACATGAACCCTGTGATACTCAAAATGGAAAGTGAAGATTTATTTGAATTCTTGCCAGACGTACTCAGGCACAAACATGTAGAAATATTTCCATAAAATAGTTTCCATGAAAAAATGCCCAGGCCCCATCCTTCCTAGGGTCACTGCCTCCCCATCGCTTTCTGGTCTGTCTCTGCATTCTGGCTCCCTCCAGGCTCTAGCCACCTATCACTGTTTGCCTCCAGATCGTTTTAGAAATACTTCCCTGTTCAGAAATGACTCAGATAACATCCTGAATCCCCAGCCTGGCATTTGAGCTTTTATCAACCATTCCAACTTCTCCATACCATGCTGAAGCATGTTTGAGGGGACTGGTACCAGGTTACCAAGCTGACCATGATCAGTGTATAGTCCAGGGAGAGTACCTATAGATCAACCACTAAGCTGGTAAGTGTGATGAAGAACATAGAATCAAGTAATATGGTGAGAAGTGCCTTAGGTGGGTGGGGGTTGGGACTACAACCTTGGGATATTGGGGGAAGATCACTCCCATGATGGTATATTGAGGCCTGACTAATAGGAAAGATCCAACCTCTGGGAACACCTGGAGATCATTTCTCTCCACACAGATGGAGAAGCAAAGGCAAATTCCCTTACTTATGAAAGAACTGTGTTTGAGGAGTAAAAATAAATGGAGTCTATTAGTAAGAGAAGGAGGTTTTGCTGGAGAAGACTCTTGAGAGTGCCTTGGACTGCGAGGAGATCCAACCAACCAATCCTAAAGGAAATCAATCCTGAATATTCATTGGAGGGACTGATGCTGAAGCTGAAGCTCCAATACTTTGGGTCACCTGATGCAAGGAACCCAGTCACTGGAAAAGACCCTGATGCTGGGAAAGATTGAGGGCAGGAGGAGAAGGGGGCGACAGAGGATGAGGTGATTGGATGGCACTGCTGACTCTGTGGACATGAGTTTGAACAAACTCTGGGAGATGGTGAAGGACAGGGAATCCTGGCATGCTGCAGTCCATGGGTCACAAAGAGTTCGACATGACTAAATGACTGAACAACAACAAATTGTGAAATACCCTAAAAGCCACAGAAAAGAGTTTGGATTTCTTTAGAACTGTGGAAAGTCATGGATTCAGTTTTCCAATTCGAAAGTTAGAGGACTGATGTTTCACTTTGTCCCCTCTGTGGGGAATGAATGGTAACAGAACCTCCTGATCCTCACCCTTGTGTAATCCTCTTCTCCTGGGTGTGGGCTGAGCCTACTCACTCACTTCTCATGAACTGAATACTGCAAAAGATGGGAAGTCCACTTCAGATATTAGGTTATAATAGGACTCTTTAATTTCTGTCCCTCTCTGTCTGTCCCTCTCGCTCTCTTGCGCAAATGCACTTGGACACTCTGAGGAAGCCAGGTTCCATGCTGTGAGTTCCCCTATGCAAAGGCCCGCCTGGCAGAGAACTGCTGTCTTCAGCTAACAGCAGCCGGCCTGGATGTGGGGAGTCCCACAAGCCTGTCAGCTTGGACCCGGAGTTCACTTGCTGGGGCTGCCGTCACCAAAACTGCAGACTCGGTGAATTTAAACAACAGAAGTGTATCTTCTCGCAGTTCTGGAGGCTGGCAATCCAAGATCACGGTGTCAGCAAGTTTGGATTCTCCTGAGGCCTCTCTCCTTGGCTGGTAGACAGCTGCCCTCTTGCTGGGCCTTTCGTGTGTGTGTGTGTGTGTGTGTGTGTGTTCCTGGTGTCTCTCTCCCTTCTCATAAGGGCACCTACCCTTGGGTAGACTGGTAGGACCCCATCTTTATGACCTTTAACTTTAACTAACTCCTAAAAGCTCTTTCTCCAAATACAGTCCCATGTTAAGGTACAGAGTTTAGGACTTCTGCATATGAATCTGGGAAGGGGGCACATTCCAGTCCCTGAGGGAAGCAGGTCCTCCCTCAGAAGAGCTCTGTAGTCACAGGGCTCCCTGGATTGTGACCTCGTAAGAGACCGTGGGTCAGAGGTGTCCTGTCCAGCCATGACTGGATCACCGGCCCACTCCAACTGTGAGATAATTTCTAGGGCTTGAAGCTTCTAAACTCAAGGTGAAGTTTCATGCAGCAATAGACAGCAAATGCAGATACTGGGACCAGGGCGCGGGTGCACCTTAGCAAACACCTAACTAGGTGGCGTGGCTTCAGGGACAGACAGTGGGTGTCTTTCTCTCTCTCCTTCACTCTCTCTCCCTGCCCGCACTCTGGGAAGCAAGCTCCCACCTTGTGACCAGCTCCACAGAGCAGCCTGTGTGGCAGGGAACGGCTGTCTCTGACCCCCAGGCAGGGAGAAGCCTGCCCACAGCTGCTGAGAACGCCAGAAGTGGCTCTGCCTTTTTCTTTTAAGGACACTTGTCATTGGATTTAGGGCCCAGCCAGACAATCCAAGATGATTTCATCTCAAGATCCTTAACCTAATTACATTGGCACAGACACTTTTTCCAAATAAGGTCACATTCACAGCTTCCAAGATTTGACATGGACATATTTTCTATTTTTGGGGAGGGGAGGGCATGCAACCTGTCACAGTGAGTCAACTATTATCATTGTCAGTCTTCTTTTCCCAAGACCACACAGCCCAGATTCAAACAGGTAGTCTGTTTTCAGGGCCCCTGAAACATTTTATAAAGTTAGTTATGTTACAGGCTCACTGTAAGGGTTCAAACTAAAGTATATAAAGCACCAAGTAATGACCTTAAAAAATGTAAATTTTTTATTATTAATATGTTTTACCATTAGTTAAACTTGAGATGCTGTTTATCTGACATGAGGTATTCAGATGCATGGTAGAATTCTTAGCCAAGTTCAGAGAGCTCATGTCCTCCAATCAACACAATTTCCAATTACAGATTCATTTCTCACCATTAAATTCATACTCTAGACCCTGACAGAGTGGGGCTTTGAAGCCAGAGAAATATCATTGCTCTGAGTGGCAGGACGAGAATTCTAACCTTGGGTTCCCTGGCTTACATTTCAGAAATGGAGAGGAACTGGGGCAGTAAATATTTAATGTGACATGATGTTAGCTTACACCAATTAGGAGTCTCTGGGTCAAATACAAGGAGGGGGTGAAGAACCCTCTTCTGTGCCAGTGTGAGTCAACACAGTTATGCCTTCAGCTTTCTCACTGCATGGGGTTTAGAGACCTTGGGAAAGGAACACTGGAACACTGACCGCTGTTATCCAGGCAGCTGTACACCAAATATCCTCTTGCTTTGTTGACACAGGCGCGTGCACCTGAAGGACAGGCTGCTTCAAGTGTGGCTGCTCTGAGAGAATGGTTCCCAATGCCGTATGAGGCTCATTGTAGATGTGTTAGGGGAAGCACACCGATTGAAACCGCCCACCCTGGCCAGGCACCATAGTAACCATTTGCATGAGTTGTTTTATGGCAGGAGATCCTGATAAGGAATACGGAACTAATAGGCTACCACCAGCCGGAAGAGTTCGGGAAAGATCGAGAGGAGACACTACCTGTCCGTCCACTTCCCAGAATCCCTCTTGCTAGCATCCATCTTGGCTGAGCAATGCGTGCGCCACCAGGAAAGACTCTGAATTAGAATGATTGGCCAAAGACCACCCGGAAACTAATCCCATCACCATAAAACCCAAGACTGCGAGCCACGCGGCAGAGCAGTTCTCCTGGGTTCCCTTACCTACTGCTCTCCACCCGGGTGCCCTTTCCCAATAAAATCTCTTGCTTTGTCAGCATGTGTCTCCTCGGACAATTCATTTCCGAGTGTTAGACAAGAGCCCAGTTTCGGGCCCTGGAAGGGGTCCCCCTTCCTGCAACAGATGAACGTTACCTATTTATTTGTTGCCCTCCTCAGTTGTTTGGATAAGGAGGGACTCAAGAAGTTCTCAGAACTCTGTCCACAAGTGCACTGAGTGTCTACTGCTTTCTCCACTGTGGTGGTTATCACTTCAGTCCTGAAATGCCCATGGAATAGTGACCACCAGCTTTCCTTCCAAGGCAGAGCCCTGCTCCAGCATCATTCAGGCCAACATGCTTACAGACCCCGGGGCTGGCAGGGTGGCTGGCTTCTACACCTTTCACACTGCTCTGCAGCTGTGGGTCTCTCTCCCACATCATAACCTGCTCACCTCTGTGTCTTCCAGAGTGCCAATTCTAGGATATTGCCAGCAAGAAGAAGTGTGATAAAGAGGCAGGGATATCAGACTGGACCACAGGACTGGGAGTTCAATATGGACTCAATTATGTGCCAACTCTAAGGTTTATCAAGTACTTAAGCCTTTCCAATCTTCATCTGTAATTTAGCTGTACTGCTAATAGCATTGGTTCTATTTACTCCACAGAATTGTTGAAGGGGTTAAGTGAAAACATAATTTACATAATAAACTACAAAGCCCTGTGTAATAAATTAGGATATTAGCTGATACAGAAACACATGAATTATAGAATTCTTTAGCTCTGCAAATCCTTCTTGCAAAAGAAGACAAAAAGCAAAAAAAAAAAAAAAAATTATAAAATAAAAATCCAAACCCACAAATAGCAGCAATAAAGAAAACAAGCAAATAACCTCATTTATGCACTCTAAAAACCAAAAAATGTTGTGACAAAATAACCTAATCATCCAACAAATCTACCTTAATGAATGTCTCTCTCTAGTCTTTGTATCCTGGTGTTTATCATTCCTTTAGTTGATAAACCCCATTCTCTTTGTAATTATTTACATTTTCTCTGGATTCTTATTTTATTAAATTGCAATATTTCTGGGAAAGGTGGCATTTGGCTTGAATTCAGCCTGAAATATAAGAACAGCTTTTCATGGGGGTGGAGTGTACAAAGTTTGTTGGTTTAATCCAAGGATTGGCAAAGTGGCCCAAGAGCTAAGAATTTCTTGATATTTTTAAGTGTTGAAAAGAATGTAAAAAATAACATTTTATGAAGCATGAAAAATTTTATGAAATTCAAATTTCTGTGACCATAAATAAGCTATTGTAATACAGCCACACCCACTCACGTACTATTCATTGTCTGTGGCTGATGCAGGGGCAAAATTGTGAGAGATATCCTGTGGCCTTCAGGGCTGGAATATTTACTTTCTGATCCTTTACAGAAGAAGTATGCTGACCTGGTTAAATTTGTTTCTTCCCTTTTTTCAGTCCTGAATATTGAGCACCTGCTTGAGGCTGGTAACAGTGAGTTGAGAAAGCCATCAAAAATTTTACTTCCATTGGCAAAAAAAAAAAAAAAAAAAAAAAAGACAAGTAGCAAGATCATTAAAGGACCCCATCCAGGCTGGGAAGAGAGGAAGGCAGGAGCAAATCTGTGGGACCCACCATCCCAGGTCAGGAAAGTTGAGGTTGACCTGATGGCCACTATGGCAGCTCACCTGCTCACCTGTCCATGGGTGAATGCCTTCCTCTGCCTGGTTAGTCACCAGCACACCTTCCTCTAGACATGATGTATCTTCGTGATAGAATCCTATGATTTTCAAAGCTCTCTGGCATGTTCTATAGCCAATGTGTAGGAGATATGGCCATTGAAGGCCATCCTCACTTCCCTATAGATGGAAGCTCCCTACTTCTGAATTTGGATGCAGATTTCGGGGGATGTCCCCCTCCATGGTGTTCTACAGAAGCTGGTTTGGAAGTACTTTGGGTGGATTTTCCAAGAGCTGACTTTGCAACTAAGATAACCCAGCTTCATGTGTTCCTTCTTTGCATCTATAGTCCTGGAGGAGAGCAGCCCCCTAAGCACCTCTTATTTCTGTTTCAGAAGCTTCTTTACCAGCTCTTCCCATAAGGTGTCCCCCATTGAGCAATTTGCCAGCTGTTCTCTTCTGCTCTATGAGAAGGTCCCCAGGACCTAGAAACAGGGCTGGGATAGGTTGAGGCCATAAGACACTTATCTTGGACACAACACTCAAGCAGTCACCAAAACAAACCCTCAATGGTCATGATAAAAAAAACACCAGAGTGCAGTATTTTTAAAATATCAAAGTTAAAGTAAAAATCGATAATGAACAGAAGTCAGGATTACTCACAGTGCTTTGCAGAGCTATATCAGAGTTTGAGGAAAGTTAAGAAGCAGGAAAAGGAAGGGTTGAGAAAAATCTCAGATAATAGCTGCCTTCTTTGAAAATGGTAAATTCCAGGGAAATCCAAGGGTGGAGGTCATTCTAGAAGCCATGTCTGTGTGGAGTTTTGGAAATATTTGACAGCACTCGAATTGAAGCCAGACAATGAGAGTCCTAGCTTTGTCTGTCTCCTGCCTTGTTGAGTGACTTTAGAAGTCACGTCTCTGCCCAGGGCCTCAACTTCCCCACTGTAAATGAAAGAGGATGGGTCAGGCTAGATGATGGATTTATTCTAGCCTTGGAGTGTTGCTATGCTGGCTGTCAGTTGGAGCTGAGTTATAAACGCACAAGACTAATGCGGGTCTCTACCCCTCGGTTCCCCCAAGGTGTGAGGACAGGTATTGTGTAATTTCCTCCAGAGCAGCCCTCTTGTTTGTGGGGGCTGGGAACTGCCTGGAAGTCATTTCAACTCTGGGGGCATGAGTTCACCCTTCCCAAACTGGCAGTTTCTGTAAGCATTTACTCCACGTTAACTGTGAGCTGCTGGTGGAGGGGCTGACCATTGAAAAGCTGCAAGGTTGTCAGAAGTTTCTCAATGGGGAGCCACCATTCCACTGGGCTCTTAGAGGCATTGTGTACAAAGTACTTGCAACATCCTGGTACCATTGGAAAGCTATGCCCTGCGCCCAGCTGGCAAGCCACAGCCCATTGAAAGGAGTGAGTTTAGAAAAAGATTTCATTTAATGACTGGCATATGTTGAAACAGGATGTTCTTCCTTCCAACGTGCTTTCTAAGGGCTTAGTCTTAAGTTTTTATCACAGATAAGAATAGTCAAAGGGGAAAATTAGACGAGTTATTTCTATTTTTATAACCTCAGGACATTGCATTTACTATATGTAAATTATGCTCTCAGATCTTCCTTCCTCCCTTGAATTCAAGTCCCTCCAGGGCAGGAAATGAGCAAAATTCATTTCTGTATTATCTTTGCTTATCACAAAACCTGGTACAAAACATATAGTCAGTCAATAATATATTTCACATGAATATATTATTTGAAATGAAATCAAACTCATGTAATCATAGAGAGTAGGCGATATTGGAAATCAAATATGCATTTTACAAACTCGGGAGCAGAAGCCAAGTTTTCTTAGCAATTTAGTAGAAGAAATGAAGCCAATAATGCAGTTTGCTTTTAGTGCTTTTAGTGACCTGTGGAGCAAACAGATAATAGGCATCACCTGACTCCAGGTGGGAATTCAACTTTGCCTAGATGTTCAACTGAAGATGCTTCTGAAATAGTCAAATATAAAGTGGAGGGTTCAATATAAAGAAGCAAGGAACGTTGGTCTTGCAATGAATATGCATGATCCTCTACAAAAAAAACTCAGGTTAGACGGAGAAGAAGAGAGTCCCAATATATTGCTGACAATCTGTGTGACCTTACACAAGCGATTAAACCTTCTCTAGTCTGCTGCTTCTCTAATAAAACAGAAAACATCATTTCTAGTATTTTATAATTCTGAAAGTGCATGTTTACAAAATGTAGTATGAAGTGGCTCAAAGGGTCAGAAAACTATATGGTTCATGTTGAAATATTAATCCTTAGGAGGGAGCAAGTGAGTAAGAAGTCAAAATGCTTTATGATTCTCATTCTTAAGGCTTCTTTGTGTTACAGCTTTCTTCCAATTCCAATATGAGGGGAGTCTGGGAGGCTGCAGGAGCTTGCTAAGGCTTGTTATAGTCAGCCAGAGGCAAAAGGACCTGCATTTTCCTTGGAAACAGAGTGAAGAGTTTCCCAAACAGGGAAATTGCCTAAATTATGCAACATATTTTTCTCTTCCAATCTCTCCATTCTGGTTGAAGTGATTCATGATTTTGGTTTCATCTTATCCTACCTTGCCTTCTGGGCCGATAGGTTTCTCTTTGAAATAGTAAACAGGGACTTTGCTTTTAGATCTGAGTTCTAAACTCAGACCTGCCACTTACTTTGTAACCCTGGGCAAATCATCTAAATTAGTTGAAACCTAGTTTTTATTTTTGTTTTTTTAATTCATAAACTGGACAGATCCCATACTGATGATGAATAATTCAAACTGATTTCTAAAGTGACTAATCCATGCTGGATGTTCAGTGATTGCTAATCTGCCTTTAAAAAGCATTTTTCCTTGCTATTAAAAGAGTTTGATTTACTCTGGTTTCTCTGAAGATAGATATTTGTCTCTCTAAATCTTGCATATATGCATCCATTCATTCCAACTTTTGTCTTTTTTGATATTTAGCCAGTATAAATTTTGGGTTCACTTCAAAGGAGCTACTTTGCTAGATAAATCCCCTGGATCAGAGGTAGGCAGAAAATTTGGTTGAAGTCATTTATTCCCCCTACCTGTTGGTGCTGATAATTAGGGATCGATGCTTGTTTGGAAGGAAAACTTCATGAGCATGTTTTATCTTGTACATAATAAAAACATAGCTGCAAAGCCATCAAATATTGGACTTACAGACATAAGAAACAGTAACAACTATTATTATTCTATTTATAAAGGTAACAGATACACTTTGAAGGAACTGTAGGAAAGAGGCAATTACAAAAAGTATCAGTCTAGCTTTGTAAGAGCTCATTAGAATACTCTGAAGTGCAAAACACAGTAAGTGTAGTTTAAAAATCAAATGCAGTTTTGACATAGCAAGAAAAACATAAAGTCAATGTCAAATTCTTTCTGAATTGAAAGACCAGAAGTTTTACTGAATGAAACATATAAAGATACAAATATGCAAAAAAAATATGAAAGAGAGAAAAGAAACAGAGAGCAAGGGATTTCATATACATTTTAATAGAATTCTAGAAAAAGGATAGGATGGAAAAGAGACACTATTTGAAGAAAATTGACTGATCGTTCTTCAGAACCAATGGGAAACATCAACCCACAGATAGAAGTCAAGTATATCTTCAATAAAATGAAAAGAAATTCACAGCTAGGCACATCACAGGAAACACAGAAACAAACATAAAACCAAAATAAAAGTCTAAATCTGTGAGAAAAATAAAAAAAAACAGCTTGACCTGAAAATGCGGCCATCTGTATAATGGACTATTTTCAGAAACAGAAAGAAAGGAAATGATTTATTTGTATCATCTTCATGACTGTGTCTCCAGCAGTAAACTCAGGCACAATAAGCACGTCCTCTCCAGTGACTACTCAGCTGGGCAAGGCAATGGCTGAATGCAAATTCTGAAACATGAGCTGATTAGAAATGCACAAATATGAGAAAGCGAAGGTCTCTTGCCCTGTTAGAAGGTACAGGAGAAGAAAGACTTTTTTTCTACAGAGTTATCAGGAAGTCCAATCTCCCCATTTTATAGTTTCATGGCTTTCTTACACAGGGTCCAAAAGAATCTAAACCCCAGTATCCTAAGGCATTAAGTTGGGGTTCAATTCAATTGTAAGTCTTGATCATGTGCTACCTCCCCTTCCGCAGTTCCTGATTCAGTAAGCCTGGGGTGGCATTCCAACAATGTCCATTTTTAGTAAGTTTTCAGGTGATGCTGCTGGGTATCCCAGGTCACATTTGGAAGATCTCTGCTGTAAAGCATGTGTTGTATGTAAAGAAAGAACTTCTTTCCTACGCAGTTACCACATTTGTGACTACTTGGGAGAACTGAGAAAACACATAAGTCATTTTCTGTGCCCGGTGGTTCAAGGGAGACATCCTGCTTCTGAGAGATGGCATGGTTTCCCAGGGACTTACTTCTGGTCTCCAGACTCAGATAGTCAACGGTCTATTCAACATGTCCATTTGGATTTGTAATAGGCAGCTTAAAATTCATCCTCCAAAACTGAACTCCTCATGTGTGTAAATGCCTATTTTTTCTTTTTAAACCATCTCAAGTGTTCCAGTAAATCTCAGATTTTTCCAGTTGCTCAGGACCTTGTAGTTAAACTTAACTATGTTCTTTCTCTCAAACTCCCTTTTAAATCAATAAGCCAGCCTGTCAAACAGGCACAATAATTGTTCTCCCTGCTGCAACCCTGAAGGCTATTCTTAGTCCACTGTCCAGAGCCTTTCATGGCTTTCTTTCCATCTCACTCAGAAGGAAATACCAAGTCCTGACGATGACTCATGGGCTTCCCTGGTCACAGTGGCTCCTCTCCTGGTGGAGACCTCCCAGGCCTGCTGATTTGCTTTCTGTTCCTTAGAGTAATACACAGCTGTGGGAGTCTGCACTTCCCAGAACACACTTCATCTGGATACTCAGCTCCTAGCTTCCTCCCTCCAGATATGCTCCCAGCTCTCTCCAATGCATCCTTCACACCACGGTTCCGGTCACCTTCCCTGTCCAGACTGCATAAAACAGCACATCTTCCAGGAACCTGTATATTTTCCACTCTGCTTTATTATTTTCTCTTATATGCCATCACCTATCTTATTCTATTTCTATTTGTTTATTGTTCTTCTCCTGCACTAAAAGTCTCCTGCGAATAAGCATTTTTTTTTTTTTTAATAACCTAATCTTCAGCACCTGGAACTGTTCCTCTTTGTAGCAGGTTCTCAGTAGTTTGGGAATAGATGAATTTTAAAGAATGAAAGACCAAGGCTTCGGGACTGGGAGGGACCAGCCCCAGGACAGGAAAGGAGTTAAGGTGGGATGGAACCACCTTTCCCAAATCCCAAGCCCGTATTCTTTCTATTAAACCCATACCAGGTTTGAGGCTCTTCTGCCTTCAAGAAAGAAGTGTGGCCTCTGCTTGAACTGAGAGAACGTGGGCTTAAAATAACTGTGGGTCACGGCCCTCTCTGAACCTCCTTCCTTCCTGTAAGGCCTGAGGTTGTTCCCATAGTTTCTCCCAGAGGACATTAGCAATGTGGCTTGTATTTGAGGGTCCCTGGGAAGACAAGAGCTTGCATTCCTCCGGGTGTGAGAGGAGCCCAGTCCCAGGGCCTGTCCCATGTGACTTGAGGAAGTGGCCTGGCTATTTCCAGAAGGGCTGGGTCACAGGAGTCATGTCACTGCTTGGATTAGTCTTCTGTTAATGACTAACATGGAGCTGGCAAGAAGCACCCTTTGCACGATTCACTGTCAGCTCAGGGATTCACGGTGCTAAATTGCTTCAGTCATGTTCAACACTTTGCAATCCTGTGGACGGTAGCCCTCTGTCCATGGGATTCTCTAGGCAAGAATACTGGAGTGAGTTGCCATGCCCTCCTCCAGGGGATCTTCCTGACGCAGGGATCCAACCCATATCTCTTATGTCCCCTGCACTGGCAGGCGGGTTCTCTACCACTAGCACCACCTGCGAAGCCCAAAGTGTTAGTCATTCAGTCATGTCCGACTTTTGCAACCCTAAGGACGGTAATCCCCTGTCCATGAGACTCTCCAGGCAAGAATACTGGAGTGGGTTGCCATTTCCTTCTCCAGGGAATCTTCCAGACCCAGGGATGGAACCTGTGTCCCCTGCATCACCTGCATTGGCAGGCGGGTTCTTTGCCACTGAGTCACCTGGGAAGCCCAAAATGTTAGTTGCTCAGTTGTGTCCATCTCCTTGGGACCCCACGGACTATAGCCCACCAGGCTCTTCTGTGCATGGAATTATTCAGGCAGGGATACTGGAGTGGGTATCAATTCCTTTTTGGAGGGGATCTCCCCAACCCAGAGAATGAACTCAGGTCTCCTGAATTGCAGGCAGATTATTTACCATCTGAGCCACCAGGGAAGCTAGTTCCTGCCCAAATACTGTGTCCTGTTCTCATGCTATTCTAATCATCCTCAGGGGTGTGTTCATCTACTCAACAACTATTTATTTCACACCTACTGTGTGCTCCACTCTGGGCTAAGTGAGGGCTACTGACAAATTTTGAGTAATACTGACATGATTCCTGCTCTCAAAAGTTTCTGAAAAGCTATAACAATCCTACTGATAGGTGACATTTGGAATTTTCACTGTAATGTGAAATATAAAAGAATATAAGAGAAACAGAAGTTGGGGTGGAGACAAAAGATGCCGGAGACTCCAATATGATCTCACATCTCTTGCTTTACAGGTGAGAAAACTGAAGCTCAGGGCTGGTACCCTTTTCTGTCCTTAAAAAGTGAACTGATGCACAGGTCACGGTAACCCATACCCTGGGGTGTGCACGCATTGTGTGCATGGCCCAACTCAAGAAATATTCTTCCTTTGAAGTTCCCAATGCAAAGATTGCCTAATAATAATTATTATTATTATATAATGACAATATAATAATATAATAATGATGAATGACAATAATTATTGGGTATGTACTATTTATGTATACAGCATACACAGCTAATGAAAGTCAATGATTATAATTTAATAACAAGTGTATTAAACAAGGCCAGGTTTAGATCCTCAAAAGAGATTGACAATCAATGCTGGCAGCAAGATGGCTCTGCTGAATTTTTTTTGAGACCACCCCTCCACCATCTCTAGTATCTTTCAGGCCACATAGTCACTTTTGCCCTCCAGACGGGAAAGAGGAGAAGCCAGGCTCAATACAGAAGGCCAGTTTCACCAGCTGATAAACCAATGAGTAGACAGCAGTCCGCCCATGGACACTCATGTCTGGCCTTCCCCCTCCTCTCTTCATCATGTTTCTTATAAAAACTAGCTGTTCCCTTGCTTCTTGTGCAAAGCAAAGAGACTGTCCATAAGAAAATAGTGAAACAAAGTCTGCCTGGATCTAGTAACAGACTCACAGAAGGCTCGGTGTGTGTCTCTCCCTCTGTGTATCTCTCTCTTTTTGTCAGAAAGGGCATTAGGTTTTGCCAGGGATGCATAAGGACATTTTACTTGAACTTTACAAATATTGATTTTTTATCATGAATGTATCCCATGTATTAGGTAAGCTAAACCCCCTGCTCCAAGATTCTCATTATAATGAATTGATATTTCCCCAATATGGCCACTTGATGCGAAGAGCCAACTCATAGGAAAAGACCCTGATGCCGGGGAAGATTGAAGGCAAAAGAAGTGGTCCACAGAGGATGAGATGGTTAGATAGCATCGCCAACTCAGTGGACTTGAATTTGAGCAAACTCTGGGAGATAGTAGAGGACAGAGGAGCCTGGCATGCTGCAATCCATGGGGTCACAAAGAGTTGGACACGACTTAGCAAATGAGCAACAACAGCAAATATTAATAGAACTGTACATTTGAATACTATATAATACACAAAAAGGATAACACAATTATTGGAACTTATAAAGAAGCCAATTTTAAAAAGTGTGATAATGCATGTAACCATGTCTCCCAACGCCATCGTCAGTGACCCAGCCTTCGAATCGATATCCTGCGTATTCTCCTTACTCACTCTGTGTACAGTGGGGGTGAGAGTGTGTGACTCTTGAAGCCAGTCCATTCAAGGCACTGTGGCTTCTCCTTGCCATCTCAGGCCTCTGGATACTGTTGAATACTAAGAGCTAACATTTTTAGAGTTCTTTGTACATTGTGCAGTGTGAGTCGCATCCAGGCAGAGAGAGAAGAATCGGAAACATACCCATCCTGGGTTTACAAGGGGAAGAGACAAGCCAGGACAAGTGGGAGGATGAACCCACTAGAAAAACTAAACTCTTTGTGTTTGCAAAGCAGACTGAGAAGCCGCCTGGCAAGGAACGATGGGAGAAGAATATTAATTTGTTCCAATAACAACCAATACGGACAATGCTAATGGTGGGAAGCCCAGTGGCTGAGCTTATTCTCATGTAACAACCTTGAATCTGTGGTTGGTGAGACAAGAGAGCCCCCAAAGTTGTTGCTACATCTTGATGGCTATCTCTATTGCAGTTCAGAATCTAGCCAGGTGTGTTTCAGTGACATGTTGCACGCTACTTATTCTAACATCTTGTCACTGTGGACTTAGATTTCTTCATGGCAATTGTGACCTTTAAAATTTGTGCAGAGAAGTCAGATCTGCAGAGTCTGTTCGGATGGAAAAACTACGCCTCCTGCATGTCTCTACTTCCTTCACTCTCCTCAGCCAGTGGTAGATCGTGAGGGATCCCTGCATTCAAACGGAGTCCAGCTCTTACCGTCTAAGCCAAGTAACAGAAAGAGATACGGTGATTATACCCACACAGTTGATCAATTACAAATAAATATTGAAGCCCAGTACTCAGAAACTTGTTAACTTCCTTTCCTAAAAAATCTAGTTCAAGACAATCAATTAGGACATTGGACTGGATGATACGCTTGAATTTTTGCACCATATGACATTTCCATGTTTTCTTTATGAAACTCAAAACAAAACAAACTTTCAAACTTCATTGCAATTGTCATGAGCATTTCTAACAAAATTGACAGTGATATTAATGCCATCCTAGGCTTTTCTATTACTGGATCATTTTGACTCTAGGTGTATTTTTCACATCATTGTATGAGTAAGTGGCATCCCCTCTGTTTTGTGGATGTGAGATCATGACTCAGACACAGCACACGGCAGGTACAGGGTTATCACAGCACAACTCCAGGGAATTCTGTGCCCAACATCACATAAACAGCTAGTGGCGGGGACAGCATGTCAACCTATCTTGATCTCTAAGCAAAGCCCTTCTTTTTTTTTTTTTTCCACCGGGTCAGATATCCTTTTGTTTCTCACACTAGAAGGTTTTCATTGACAAAGAAGGTGGGCATGAGGTTTGAAGAGACACAGCAGACCTTTTGAAAAACTCATTTCTTCCTGAGCTTTTCCAGAGAAGAAAGGAGAATTAATGAGAGAGTGGACACGGAGGGGGTGGCAAGGAAGTCAAAGGCTGAGGGGTTACTTGAGCGAGAAGTGAGGATTTAATACTTTAAAAGGTGGGGGACAGAAGGGAGCTGTTGGTGTCAGTGGGGAAGAATTTTCCTGAAACAGCTGCAAAAGCAGTTGAGGCCATTTGAGATTCCGAATCTGTCCCATGTAGGAGTTTGACTGGACATTTGTTCTGGGTCAGCCCTGGTGAAAAAGGACCCCACACGTGTGCACCAAGGAATGACAGGATGGAATACCACAGCCAGGTGACATTTGCGCCTGGCATTTACAGGGCTCGAGGAGGGGTGTCGCGACCCTGCTGCAAATCCAGGCCGGCAGCTCCAGTTCGATTAAGCCTTTGCTGCGAAGCCGGGTGTGTCTTCCTCCTCCCTGTCTGGGGAGGTCCAGGAGCCGGTTCCCTCCAGGATGTCGGCGGACTTCCAGGTAGAACTGTCTGGATTTATTGGTAACATATTTACAACAGAAATCCAACCTCAGCCTCGCAGAACACGTGGCAGCCATTTGTATGAATCAACACTCCTGGCATTAGTGGGATTAAGTACAATGATTTTCACTTCCAGAAGGACACTAGTGATTATAAAAGCTGCCTTAGTTGTTTTTGAAGTATTTTTGTTTTTGTTTTTTTTTTCACCCACCACCCTCCACCCTTAGGTTTCCTTACACATTCAGACATTTACAGTAAACAGGGATTAGCCTCAGCTAACCAAGAGAGGCTAGCAGATGGTTTTAATTAACTGTGTCTTAAAGAGAAAGGATTTAGCATAACACAAAGATGGTTTACACAGAGCAGACTACACGTGCTGCGATGGCCCGGGCCTGGCCTGCTGCTCCCTGTTTCTGCCTGTCTTCATCCTTTTCCTCTTCATTTAGTACTCTTTCATTTATTTTTTTCAAGGAAGCAATTTAGAGTCACAAAATGAAACATTAATAATTTTTGTCACCTGAATATCTATGTGTAAAAGAATAGAAACATATGTAGATAGACACATAGAGAATATTAAAAAAAGTGTAAACAATATATCCTGCGTGATTTGGAAGCTTTCTTATATCTATAACTTATATGAACAATAATGTGGCCGCTCTGCTCAGCTGTGTCTGACTCTTTGTGACCCCACGGACTGTAGTCTCTTCTGTCCATGGGGTTCTCCAGGCAAGAATACTGGAATGGGTTGCCATTTCCTTCTCCAGGGGATCTTCCTGACCCAGGGATCGAACTTGTTCCTCCTGGGTTGGCAGGTGGGTTCTTTACCACTGAGCCACCTGGGAGGCTGTCCTCACAACTTCAGGTTGACCTTATTTAACCTCCACAGAAATCCATGTGCTAGGGATTAGTCTGCTTATTTTACAGGTGAATAAACAAGGCTGAGAATCGTCAGATGAGTTAGGCTTAAACAATACCAATAATTGTGCTTGCAGTGACTACTACACACCATCTACCCCAAACTGTGGAATAAAAATCACTGCAAAAGCCTTGGAAAGCATGATTAAGAAATCATATTAAAAAGCTTGGTAATTTTTAAAGGGCTCAGCGGCTCTTTAGTGATTGGACAAGTGGTAATTCATCTCATATGCCCTGAAGGGAGGGCTGGATAGTGGCCATATGTCATCACCATCATCATCGTCTTCTGAGCCAACTCTCACAGAAAAAGTATTGATTTAAATGCTTTGAACACGTTAACCTGCTTACTCTAGAGCTTATTAACAATCTTACAAAGTAGGTCCTAGTACCCCTATTTTTACCATGAGAAACTTGAAATGCAGAGAAGCTAAACGTTTTCCATGGTCATGCAGCTAATAAATGGCAGATTCCAGGATGGGAATTTAAATCCAGGACTCTGGGCCAGAGACCATGCTTATAACTGCCACACTGCCTACCTAGATATGAGGTTCCCAGGTAGCACAGTGCTAAAGAATCTGCCTGCCAACACAGGAGACACTCAAGAGATGCAAGTTCAATTCCTGGGTTGGGAAGATACCCTGGAGAAGGAAAGGGCAACTCACTACAGTATTCTTGCCTGGAAGATGTCATGACAGAAGGAGCCTGGTAGCCTGCAGTTCATAGGGTGGTGAAGAAGTCAGTGTGTGTATCTCATACGCACACACTGAGATATGGTAGGAATTGACCTCAGGTGTGAACTTTCTGTCTGAAGACCTGAGGGTCAGACTGGGTAGACAATTTTCATACAATGTAACATGGTCAGCATATTTCCAAGAGTGCTTAGGAGGGCCTTTTTTTTTTTTTTTTTGCATGAATCAGAAGTCACTCAGAACCTCTGTCCAGATTCCATAAGGCCAGATTAGGATGGAGAATTCCATGTTCTCAGTCCTCCAGAGTCGAATACACACCCACAGAGGGAAGGGAGTGGCTATATGAAAAGGAGATTAGGATTTATGGTGGGCTCAGTGTGGCCCCCTGGTGGCTCAGATGGTAAAGAATTCACCTGCAATGCTGGAGACCTGGGTTAAGATCCCCCTGGAGAAGGGAAGGGCTGGCTACCCACTCCAGTGCTCTTGCCTGGAAAATCCCATGGACAGAGGAGCCTGGTGGGCTACAGTCTGTGGGGTCGCAAAGAGTCGGACACGACTGAGTGACTTTCACTCAGTATGACCCCCAACTAGAACAAGTTTTAATCTATGGAACTTGTCAATGTTCCCCTATATGGTAAAATTCTACAGAGGAGGTTAAAGATTTTAAGATGAGGACAAATCTTGGGTTATCTGGGTGGGCCCTAAAATCTATAATAAATCTCCTTTTACAGAGAGAGGCAGAGAGAGATCAGACCCACAGATGGGAGAGCCATGGAAGATGAATGCAGACATCGGAGTGAAACATCTATAAGCCAAGGACCACTGGCAGCATGCAGGGCTGGAAGAGGGTGGTAATAGATGGGGATTTCAAAAGCCCCCAGAGGGACCTTGGCACTACTGACTCCGTGATCTCAGCCCAGAGATAATGACTAGGAACTTTCATCCTCTAGAACTATCAGAGAATAAATTTCTGTTGTTTTAAGGCACCATGTGCTAACTTGTTACACCACCACAGGAAACTAATACAGGCTCTTAAGTTGTGGTCTAGAGAGGGAGAGATCTACTATTCTTGTGGAAAAGAAAAAACAACATTCAGAATATGCATGGCAGAGAGGAGCAACGGACAGTGATGAGAGCCATGAAGAGTAGATTCTGGAAAGAATCCTTAGGATGTCATTTGCAGCACCAGCCCCTCTTATATACATGGTAGCTGATTCTTTCCTCCAAAGATGAAGAACTGGGGTGGTTCCTGGGTGTTCGTATAACCATAAGCTTGACAAACTTGATTTACAGGCAGAAATTCAAAGAAAGACAAAGTCAGTTCTGGCTGGAGATCAGGGCCCCACAGTGGAGTTGGTACTTGAGCTTCAGTTCAGTTCAGTTCAGTCGCTCAGTCGTGTCTGACTCTTTGCGACCCCATGGACTACAGCACGCCAGGCCTCCCTGTCCATCACCAACTCCCGGAGTTTACTCAAACTCATGTCCATTGAGTTGGTGATGCCATCCAACCATCTCATCCTCTGTCGTCCCCTTCTCCTCCTGCCCTCAATCTTTCCCAGCATCAGGGTCTTTTCAAATGAGTCAGCTTTTTGCATCAGGTGGCCAAAGTATTGGAGTTTCAGCTTCAGCATCAGTCCTTCCAATGAACATTCAGGACTGATTTCCTTTAGGATAGACTGGTTGGATCTACTTGCAGTCCAAGGGACTCTCAAAGAGTCTTCTCCAACCTTGGACAATGAGTGAGCTTCAGTGAGAAAGCTGTGAAGGGAGAAGCAAGCCAAGTCAGGCAGAGACACAGGGTGGGAAAGCAGAGGCCGCGTGACTTTCTCATGTAAGTCAGCCGTGGGAATGGATGAAACAGTTGTGTCATCCAACTACTGTCCACCTGTCTCTAGGCTGAGCACAGGTGAGACTCTGATGAATGTCCCTGAGAGTTCATTCCTGAAATGAAGTGAAGTGAAGTTGCTCAGTCGTGTCCGACTCTTTGTGACCCCATGAACTGTAGCCTACCAGGCTCCTTGGTCCATGGGATTTCTAGTCAAGAGTACTGGAGTGGGTTGCCATTTCCTTCTTCAGGGGATCTTCCTGACCCAGGGATCAAACCCGGGTCTCCCGCATTGTAGGCAGACGCTTTACCATCTGAGTCACCAGGGAAGCCCAAGAATACTGGAGTGGGTAGCCTGTCCCTTCTACAGGGAATCTTCCTAACCCAGGGATCGAACCAGGGTCTCCTGCATTGCAGACAGATTCTTTACTGTCTGAGCTACCAGGGAAGTCCCCTCTATAAGACTCTGTGTCTATCTTTAGTTTGAGTCCTGAAGGATTCAGCCAAATCCAGAAGCCAGCTCAGGAATGAGCATCATCTTGTGTTTCAGGAAAGTCCCTCCTACAGTAAAAATAAACACAGTCATAGGGAAGAGCTCTCCACGTCCCATTGCAGGAGGTTCCAGCATGGGAGCTTCTACATCTTCTGCTGTTCTTCATCAGATTCAGGGATTTCACCCCAGCGTGATGGAGCTGATATCACCTGATCTGTTTGAGCATCCTTTCATTTTTCAAGGGAAGTGTGCACCCTTAACTCAATACAGGTTCAAAAATATAACCCAGATGACTGCTCTTTGGTACATTTCAAGCCAGTGTTTTGTCTATCTCAGATCTGGAACAGAAGACCACACAGGGCAGCATGGAGAGATTGAGACAGGGAGACAGAAAATGCGGGCTCTAACTCGGACTTGTTTGCTTGGAGCCATTTGACTGTGCCAAGTCATTTAGCCTCTGGCATGGCTGACTTAGCGCTGGGCACAGCAAACACAGTGCTGAGATTTCAGGGGTCCACAAGGATATTTTAATTTCTTTTCATAAAATCAGAAAGAAAAAAACGAACCTTTAGGTCAAAGAAAATAGTTTAATACATATTATCAACATTTTTGTCTTTATACCCATGCAGCATAAAATAGTTTAGTATTTTATCATAGACAAAGAGGCCCAGGAAGGCCAAATTGCTTCAGGTCCAAGAAAGTCATAACACAGCCTCTCTCTTGGTCCTTAGTATTCTTACTTGGGCTTCCCTGGTACCTCAGATGGTAAAGCATCTGCCTGCAAAGCGGGAGACCTGGGTTTGACCCCTGGGTCAGGAAGGTCCCTTGGAGAAGGAAACGGCAACCACTCCAGTACTCTTGCCTGGAAAATTCCAAGGACAGAGCAGACTGGTAGGCTACAGTCCATGGGATCACAGAGAGGTGGGTAAGACTGAGCAACTTCACTTCTTTGCTTCTAGTTTTTTTACTTGCAAAGAGGCCGAATAGGACTTAGAGACTTCTATGACAGAACTCAAAGCCTCACAGTCAGTCGTGTCTGACTCTTTGTGACCCCATGGACTGCAGCATGCCAGGCTTCACCAACTCCAAGAGCCTACTCAAACTCATGGCCATCGCGTCAGTGATGCCATCCAACCATCTCATCCTCTGTTGTCCCCTTTTCCTCCCATCTTCAATCTTTCTCAGCATCAGGGTCTTTTCCAATGAGAAGCCTCACAAGCATTTGTGAAATATTCACAGAGATCTTTAAGCAATTTTTATTGTCCTATAATTTCCAACAGTTAATGCACATGGCCTAGAGCTTCCCTTATGTGGAAATTATATTAGTTTTGGAATCAGATGGATCTGGGCTCAAATCATGTCAGTCAGCTCTGTGTCTGCCATGTGAATTCAGTCACACCACTCAATACTGACCCCGAGGGACTTTATCCACAATAAAAGAAGAAAGCAAATATCTATTTCTTAGTGTTGTTTTACTAATTAAAAGTAGCACAAACAAAGCACATAATTCAGGTACCTAATACCCAACAGGGTCTCAATAAATAATACTATCATCAGTTTTTACCGCTTTCCTTTTGAAACCTAACAGTTGAATGTGACAACGAGCTATCTTATGCCAAACATTTGCTTTAGCAAATCAGTGTATAAAAAAACTTGAGAAAATGAATGCAAATCATCAATCATCTGAGAGACAACATTTTTATTTTGCTTTCCTATAAGCCTTGTATTTACTTCTTAGGTGGGATAGAGTTTGGTGACCCTGAAGTTATGTGTTCATCTAGTAATTAGAAGTATTATAAATACTTTTAATAGAACTAACTTAGAAGAGGATTATCAAGGAAGAGGTAAGGAAGCCAGGAGAATGAATTTATTGTGTCTGTTACTGTCATGGACTGAATTGGACTCCCCCGACTCCAACCATCAGATTCCCATGTTGGAGCCTGAACTCTCAAAGTGACTATAGTCGGAGAAGGGGCCTTTATAGAGGTAATTAATGTTAAATGAGGTCATTAGGATGAGCCCCTAATCCAGTGGGTCTGGATTAGAAGTGGATCTTAAAAGAAGATAGCACACTGGAGTTGCACATACACACAGAGGAATGATCTTGTGAGGCCACAGGGAGAAGGTCAGCATGGACAGACCAGGAGGAGACGTCTCACCAGAAATGAAATTTGCCTGCAACTTGACCATGAACATCCAGCATCCAGAAGTGTAAAAAAAAATATATATGTTTAAGCCACCTAGCCTGTGATATTCTTTTATGATATTCTTTTATATTCTTTTATGATATTCTTTTATATTCTTTTACTCCCTACCACAGCAGGGATGCTCTAAGAACCAGAGGGCTCAACACCTGGGGATGTCCCTGCCCCAAAGAGGCGAGGGCAGAGTCACGGGAGAGGAGGCACCAGCGTCCATGAGAAGCTCTCCAGTGACATCCTCTCCAGGTGAGGCTTGTCAGCAGAAGATGCTGAAATGGTGCCAGGACACTTCTGCGCAAGACTGAAGACGCAGAAGGAACAGAGGCCAGGAGACTGGTGTGAAACCTTAAGAAGACAAGTGGACTGAAATTCCTGTGATGGACAGCACAATTAGATAGGCAGGACAGCGGTGGTGCCTAATTAACCACGGTACTCCCAAGAGAGTGCCTTCACTCCTTGATTTCAAGTCCTCAGCTCTCAGCTGCCTCAGCACTTCTTTCACAAGTTTTGGGATCTGGCTATTCCAGTTTTGCACAGTAAAAATGCTTCTAGTATTGCTAGAAGTCAGGAGACAATGTATTTCTAAATATGGGGCTCACAAAAGGAAAGAAATTCCTGGGAGGGAATTCCTGGGAGTGAACAGACTGGGCATTAATATACAACATGAGAACTCAGATGGTCTTTCTGCTTTATTTTTTGTCATTCTTTATGTTCCTTAATCCAAATTCCTTAGGGACATACCTTTTGAGCAGACTCAGGGTGAAAATGACTTTTAATAATGGAGCTATGAGGCATAATAGAGCAAGAAAAAGTTACTTTAGTCAGATAATGGAGCTCTCACCCTGACCCTGTTACCTACTGACAAGGAACCGTTCACATCTGAGCGTCAGTTTTCCCTCTTTTGCAGTGCTTGCTCTACTAGGCTTTATATCCTAAAGCGCCAGCCATAGTCCCTGGCATGCCTTGCATCCTTCACGGATGTTATTTCCCTTCATTGGATTCAAGGGATTCAGGGGATTCATGCTGCACTCTGTGGCCGCCCACTTACGTGAGCCCCCCATACTGTTATATTTTTGCCATTATATTTCTAGAGGGAATAGGCAGTTCTGATGTTTCTTTTCCTCCTGTTTTGACTGAATATTATTTATTATTTAGATTTATAAGCCAAGACCTTTTGCAATAAAGTCATCTCGGGGCACACACACAAGGTTAAAAGCTTTAGGTCAAATACACAGAACTATAAAAATAAACAACCAGAGTACACAGTAGAAATATTATTTAAAGAAAAGTGGTGACTTCAACAGAGTGGCCCTTTCAGAGAAAGTCATTTGCAAAGATACAAAGATGAATAAATCTCATGGAGCTTTCCAGCTGTTTAATTAAGGAACTGGAAAAAAAATAACCCACCCCTCCGAATTTGCTTCAAAATTTCAGTTAAGCCAAATAAGGCAAACAGCCAGACCTTAACCAATGCAAATGTTTCTTGATGTTTCTCAAAACAGAGGCGTGAGAACAAGTTCTTACAACTCAGAAAGCCAGGGGCAAACTCTCCTCAATGCTACCTTATGCAGGAATCCCAGAGAAGTGGCTGGACATTGTCAGGAAAGTTGGGAAGCTAGTGACATCTTTCTTGGCCTCTCAACTAGAAAGGGGTCCTCTCTCCTTTGGGTCTCTTCACTCACTGAATTTAAAGGACCAACATTTTAAAGGTTTGATTTTCTGTTTGCATGTCTGAGTCCTCCCCTGGCTCTGAACGTCCTTCTGTAATGTTTTCCTCTGCACAGTCCTTAGCTCATGTCACCTGCCATAAATATTTATTACACAAATGGACAAATGCAAACTGGATACGGACACTTTTCCACCGGAGGTGCTTTTTGCAAAGCTAAAATTATTAGGTAGGATGTTTGTGTTTCAACAACCAGTGAAGCTTTGAAAACAGGAACCAGCTCAGGAGGGTGGAAAGATGCCAAAACTGTGGCTGTTTGCATTTCAGCTCAACCAGCGTCAGTGCTGCACTGGCCTGTCTAAAGAGAAGGCACAGACCAGCATCTGAGGACGATCCAGACACAACCCCGGAAGCCTCGTGCCCTGAACCACCGCATTCGGCTGGAGTCATCCCAGGTGGCTCAGCGGTAATGGACCCACCTGCCAGTGCAGGAGACGCGGGTTCGATCCCTGTGTCCGGAAGATCCCCAGAAGGAAACGGCAACCCACTCCAGTGTTCTTGCCTGGGAAATCCCATGGACAGAAGAGCGTGGTGGGCTACAGTCCACGGGGTTACAGAGTCAGGCACGACTTAGTGACTAAACAACAACCTTCCAAAGCTTCATTCTAAGTTCCAGGCTATTGGTTCAACAAAAAGTCATTCATAGGTTCTTGTTGGGTGGAGAAATGGTAGAAGTGCTCTGTGTGGGATAGAGGCAGGGCTTCTCTCACTTGCAATAATAGCATACTTTCAGGGAACTGAGTGTCTGGGTTTGACTTGGTGGCGCTGGTAGTAAAGGATCCGCCTGGCAGTGCAGGAGAAATGGGCTTGATCCCCGGGTCAGGAAGATCCCCTGGAGTAGGAAATGGCAACCCACTCAGTGTTCTTGCCTGGAAAAATCCCATGGACAGAGGAGCCTAGTGGGCTACAGTCCATGGGGTCACAAAGAGTCAGACATGACTGAGTGACTGATCAAGTCACAGATTCACCTACTAGTGATGATCCTAGATAAGTTACTCTGTGCCTCAGTTTCTATATGTATCAGTTCAGCTCAGTCGCTCAGTCGTATCCAACTCTTTGAGACCCCATGAACTGCAGCCTGCCAGGCTTCCCTGTCCATCCAGCTCCTGGAGCTTGCTCAAACTCATGTCAATAGAGTTGGTGATGCCATCCAACCATCTTATCCTCTGTCATCCCCTTCTCCTCCTGCCTTCAGTCTTTCCCAGCATCAGGGACTTCTCCAAAGAGTTGGCTCTTCACATCAGGTGGCCAAAGTATTGGAGCTTCAGTTTCAGGGTCAGTCCTTCCAATGAATAAATGTATAAATCAGAAGTCATATTAATCCCATCCTCATGGGCTTATTATAAGCTTTAAATAGATGTTTAGATCAATGCTTGCCTATCATTTAGATCAATGCTTGGTACATAATGACCTCACTATAAGTATTTGCTTTTATTATTGTTATATCTATATCTACTTTTCTGATGATTTTCCTTCCTCCTCTTCCTTCCCCTCCTCCTAATGATAGTATAAAAATAACATTATAATTGTTATAAAGCTGCCATTCTTTTTAGTCTCCTTTGAGCCACTTGCTATGTAATGTTATGATTTGAATATTTGAGTCCCTCCAAAATTCATATGTTCAATCCTAACCCTCAAAGATGATGGTATTAGAAGGTGGGGCTTTGGGAGGTGCCAATGGTGAGGTGCCCATGAGTGGGAGGAGTACCTTAAGAAAGAAGTGCCAGAGAGACCCCGAGCGTCTTCCACACGTGAAGACAGAGCCAGAAGGTGCCAACTGCGAGCCAGGAAGTCCACCCTCACCAGAAAGCAACCATGCTGGCACCTTGATCTTGGGCTTCCAGCCTCCACAACTGTAAGCAGTACATTTCTGTTGTTTATAAGCTGCCAAGTCTAGGGTAACTTCTCATAGCAGCCTGGATGGACTAAGGCAATAGTCAATATTTAATATGCAAAAGCAATTCATGATCTTGGTGTCATTATTCCTAAGTAGATGAGGAACAGTCTTAGTGTAAAAAGGGAATCCACCTAAGGCTGCAGCATCAGTAGAGGAAAAGCAGAAAGTGAGCCGGCTTTCCACTGTAATTCGCTGCTGCTTCCTCACTTTCCTGGAGTCCATCTCCGATTACTTTAACTGCAGCTCCTGGGTGTTGATTTGCAGCCAATGACAGGGCTGAACCCATTTTTTTATCTGACCAGCTTTCCCCATTGATCTGATAACCGGATGAGCTTTGACTCAGGTATTTGGATCTGTCTTGTAAACTTCCCACATGCACTGCCCAGAGTGACGACAAAAAGACCTCGGTGAACTTTGGCACAAGAGAATACTTCATGGTAAAATGTGTCCCCTTGGAAATCACTGGAGCGAAAGCCAGGTGTAGTATGATTGAGTATAAATAAGATGCAGAGGACAGACTCTGCATCATGAAATATCCACATGCTTGGGACCATCGCAGCATGGAAATTTGACAGACATTTTGCCTCTCTGGGTCTTGAGGAAGTTGGATTCATGGGCTGTAAGGACTATTTCTGGTGAGACGTGGTTATCAGTTCATTCCTTCATTCTAGATGAAAAGTTTCAAGTAGATCTTTCTGCAAGAATGGCTCTATTTAATACCTGAATTCTTTGGTACAGTAGCTCCTAGCCACATGTTTCTCTTGAACAATGGAAATGAAGCTAATGCAACTAAGGAATTGAAAGTTTAATGTTTAATTTTAATTAATTAATATTTAAATAGCCACATGGGATTAGTGGCTCCCTGAAGAAATAGCATGATAGTTGCTGAGACTTGAGAATGTTCTCTGTTCAAGACACTGAGTTCAACAAAAGAGTGATAGAAGTATGAAAAAAAAATCCTCTTTCCCTAAAAATTGTGAAGTCTCTGACAGATCAATCAAGTACAATTTTGCAGCTCCGCGTATCTGCTGTTCTCTCTCCTCTCACCTCACCTCTTAACTCTTTACAAGAATCCAAGACTCAGCACTTATTTTACATCCTCCATCAAGAGCTGCTTTTTCTCTGCCTTTCCAAAGAACATTTTAGTTGTTAAGTAACTCATGCATGTGTTCATCCATCCACTAGGGTTTAATGGATATTCATCAGGATGGGAATTCTTGAATGACTATATACTGCTATCCTTACTGCATCTAGAAAGTACTTGGCACTTAGTAGGAGCTTAACAATTTTCTTAGATTATTTCATTAATTCAATACACCCCACTCAAGATTTACACTGTATTAGGCATACATATTTCGATGGACATGTGTTTGAGTAAGCTCCGGGAGTTTGTGATGGACAGGGAGGCCTGGCGTGTTGTGATTCATGGGGTCGCAAAGAGTTGGACACGACTGAGCAACTGAACTGAACTGAACTGAGGCATACATATGACATTAAAAAAATACATAAATGGAACTTAGAGTCCAGTCTGGTGAAATGTATAGTGTTCATCACTCAGTCATGTCTGACTCTTTGAAATCCCACGGACTGTCGCCCATCACGATCCTCTGTCCATGAAATTCTTCAGGCAAGAATACTGGAGTGGGTCGCCATTCTCCAGGGGGTCTTCTGGACTCAGGGATCGAACCTGGGTCTCCCGCATTGCAGGCAGATTCTTTACTGTCTGAGCCACCAAGGAAGCCCCATAATACCTGGGCATGTAAACAGCTGATTTCAACTGATGTTTAAGTGATGTCATAGGGATAAATGCAAGGTGATTTGAGAGCAAAGAGGAATAGCTGGCATAGTCTGAGTATTACACACTTCACGTGGGACTTGGGATTATTTCTTCACACATACATTTCCCTTAGATAGTGAGCTTGTTGGAAGCCAGGACCATCTTTAGTCTTTTCTTCTGACGCCAGCAGCGGGCATAGTGCCTGCCATGAAGCAGGGTGATTGACATTTGTTTTTGAATGAGTGTGAAGTGATGTAACTCAAAATAGTTACCAATGGACACTAAAGGCATGGAAAGTGGTGTGAAACTTTATAAGAATGAGATGTTAATTTTGGTTGGGGGAATATAGTGGGTTGAATGGTGACCCCTAAAATGATATATTGGCAACCTAATCTCTGTACATGGAATATTATCTTCTAAGGTAAAAGAGTATACATTTTACCTAACTTCGAAACAGGATCTTTGCAGATATAATTAAGAATCTTACAAAAAGGAGCTTATTGTGGATTAACCAGTGGGGGGGGGGGGCCTCTGAATTCAATCACATGTTTTTTTTTTTTTTTCAATAGGGTAGAAATATGGAGGAAAAGATGCAGGGAAGAGGAGGAGGTGATGTGACCACGGAGGCAGAGATTTGGAGAAATGGGGCTAGACGGTGGTTAACTGTGTGCGTCAATTCTGCTGAACCACAGGACCCAGATATTTGATCAAACATCATTCTGGGTATTTTCTGAGGGTATTTTGAATGAGATTAACATTTAAGTTGGTGGACTTTAAGTAAAGCCGATTGCCCTCCATAATGTGGGTAGGCCTCATCCAATCACTTGAATTCTAACTAGAATGAAAAATTGACCCCCCAACCCCCCAGGCAAGAGGGAATCTTGCCAGCAGATGGCAGCCTTCAGACTCAACTGTAACTCTTCCCTGAGTCTCCAGCCTGCTGGCCTGTCTATTTCTGCAGATGTTGGACTCATCAGTATTCATAATCAAACATGAGCCAATTATTAATATGTAAAATAAATTTCTTTCTCTCTCTCTTTGTATAGATATAAATAGATAGCTACACTGAGATATGCATAGATGATATAGATTTCGGTATAGAGATCTCCATCCTAATGATTCTGGTTCTCTGGAAAAGACTGACTAGTATCGGCCCTAAGGTGAGGAATGCTGACATTTTCCAGAAGCTGGACGGGGCAAGGAATGGAATCTTCCCTGGATCCTCTGGAGGGAGTCCAGCTCTGCTGAGGCTCTGATGTCAGACTTCTTGCCTCCTGAACTTTGATAAAGTATATTTCTGAAGTTTTAATTTTGTGGTGGGCTTCCCAAGGGGCGCTAGTGGTAAAGAACCTGCCTGCCAATGCAGGAGATAGAAGAGACAGGAATTTGATCTCTGGTTTGGGAAGATCCCCTGCAGAAGGGAATGGCAGCTCCAGTATTCTTGCCTGGAGAATCCCATGGACAGAGGAGCCTGGCAAGCTTCATAGAGTCACAAAGAGTCAGACACAACTGAAGTGACTTAGTGCATATGCATAGTCTTTGAAATTATATACTATAACAATGTCAGAGTGAAACTGAATCCACAGACTTGTGCTTAATGCTTTTTCTGTTTCAGATGAAACACTAATAAGAATATGCTAGCTATCATTTACTGAGTTTGAGGTTTATCCTATGACCCTGATACAGTGCTCAAGAATTTGCATACATTAGCTTACTTTAATACTCCTAACATTTATGCAGTAAGTATGAACATTAATTATATTTTGCAAGTGAAGGGACTGAAGTTAAGACATAAATCAAATTATCCAAGGTCACAGAGCAAGCATATAATAAGCTTAGAATACAAACACAAATTATCTGGGGCTAAATGATGCTTCTTTAACCTAAGAAGGAGTGAATCCCTAATTGTACTTTTTTTTGTCAGGTTAAAAATAAACATAAGCAGCCCAGATAGTTCAAAAATGACCCGCACGCATCCCTCCTCTCATTCCCCTCTACCACCAGAGAATTTACTGGTCCCTCTGAGAAAAAAGCCTAGCCATGTAACCACGTGCATGCTGTGCTGTGCATAGTAGCTCAGTCGTGTCCAACTCTTTGCGACCCCATATGTAGCCCTCCAGGCTCCTCTGTCCATGGGGACTCTCCAGGCAAGAATACTGGAGTGGGTTGCCACGCCCTACTCCAGGGGATCTTCCCAACCCAGGGATCGAACCCAGGTCTCCCGCATAGCAGGCAGATTCTTTACTGCCTGAGCCACTAGGGAAGCCCAAGAACTTGGAGTGGGTAGCCGATTCCTTTTCCAGAGGATCTTCCCAACCCAGGAATTGAACCAGGGTCTCCTGCATCGCAGGCAGATTCTTTACCAGCTGAGCTACCACGGGAGCCCCAGCCATGTGTATATACCGTGTATATTTCCACTAACTTACTATTTGGTTTTACATCCTCCCCAATACTTTGTATGAAAACTACTGAGCCAGAACAAAGGACCAACTCCTAAAGCCAGAAACAAAACAAAGCATGTACTATCTTTGTTTCCCCCTCCTCCTTCTTCCCCTCATCCTTTTTACTTCAGTTTTTACTTTTCATTTTGAAGTGATCATAGAGTTGGAAAAGTGATAGAATGGCTGTTTATATATGTTTTACCTGGTTCCTCCTAGTGGCAGCAGCTTGTGTAACTGTAGAACATTATCAAAGTCAAAAAGTCAGGAGGTTGACATGGATACAAAGCCATCAACCTTATTTAGATTTCACCAGTTTTATATGAACTGGTTTGCATGTGTGTTTTCTGAGCCACTTTACCACACATGTAGATTGCTGTTATCACAACAATCAAGACAGAGCACTGCTCTATCAGCACAAAAATATTTGTCTTCCTATCTCTTTATGTTCACACCCAACCATCCTTTCCACCAACCTCTAACTTCTGACATATCTGTTTACTATTTTTGTACTTTTGTCATTTAAGAATGTTCTATAAATGGAATAATCAATGAAGAGCCTTTGAGATTGAATTTGTTTTTTTTTCATTCAACACAATGTTCTTGAGATACTTCAAAACTGTTGCATGTATCAGGATGTAGGGAATTCCCTGGCGGTCCAGTGGCTAAGACTCCAAAATATGTTACTTGGAGTTCTCCAGAGAAACAGAGCCAAGAGTATTTACACATATAGAATGTGTGGAAAGATATTTATGATGAGGAATTGGCTTACATGACTGTGGAGACTGAGAAGTCCCACCATCTGCCCACTGTAGGCTGGATGCACTGGAAAGCCAGTGGTATAGTTCCAGTTCAAACTTGAAGGCTTGAAAATCAAGTGAGTCAGCAGTATTGGTACCAGTCTGAGCCAAGGGCCAGAGAACCAGGAGCATAGATGTCCAAGGTCTGGAAAAGATGGACGGCCCAGCACAAGCAGAGAACATCCTTGCCCTCTGAGCACCTCATTCCTGTATCCATGAAGCCCAGTCCCATTGGTAAGGGTGATCCACTTTCCCAGTCCCCCAGTCCACGTGCTAATCTCCCCCAGAGGCACTCTGACAGCTACACTCTGAAATCACGTTTTGTCAGCTATCTACGTATCCTTTGGCCCAGTCAAGTGACACACAAAATTAACCATCGCACAAGTTATCCCTTTTCATTGCTGACTAGTGTCCCATGGTATGAAGGTATCACAACGTGTTTAACCATTTATCCCTTGAAGAACATTTATAATATTTCCAGTTTTGGGGTTTTTTTTTTTTTTGCAATTACAAATAAATGGCTATGAATATTCATGCACAGGTTTTTAGGTAGAAATAATTTTTATTTTTCTAGGATAAATGCCCAGGAGTGCAATTGCAGGGTCATGTAGTAAAGATATATTTAGTTCTTTAAGGACCTGCCAAACTGATTTCTAGAGCAGCTGTATCATTTAACCTTCTGCTAGCAATGTCTAAGCACACACACAGAGCAATGTATCCAGTTTCTCTGCTTCCTCACAAGCATTTGATATTGTAACTGTTTTAATAGGGATGTAGTGATGTCTTACTGCATTTTTAACTTGCATGGTTATAATGATGAGTGATATTGAACATCTTTTTATGTACTATGTGCTAGCCATATATCCTCTCTAGTGAAATGTTTAAGTCTTTTGCTCATTTTTTAACTGGATTTTATTTTTCACTGTTAAATTTTGAGAGCTTTTTTATACCCTAGATATAAATCCTTAATCAGATATTCTGTTTCCAATATCTACAGTTTTTGAAGAAAGAAAAGATAAGCAAATTGAATGCCATCTATATGTGTTTAACTATTTACTTAACTATCTGATTATTAATAGGAAAATGATTATTTCTCCTCAGAGAGTTAAGCAGTGTATTTGTCTGTTTGTTTTCACTATTAAATAGCACACAAAGATGCTTGGCATATGGGTTTTCACACATTAGTCAGTGGGTTTAGAGCAAAATTAGTTATTACTATTCTGCTTTTAAAAAATGAAATGCATAAAGCCATCTTTCTTTCTTTCTTTTTTGAAACAGGTAAACTAGTCAAAGATTATCAGTTTGAGATAATCTTTGTGGTCTTTTTCTTTTTTGGGGGAATTAACATAGCTGAAAGAACTATAAAAATTATATTTCTGCTAACTAGATAAATGATCTCCTCAGTATTATTTCACACTTTTTTTTTTATTGTATCCAAATTCTCCATTGATACATCATACCCAGCTGTAGTGAGCAAGCCTCCTTCATGTGTTAAAGGCAGGACATAAAAGGTGATTTCTAGTCCTTCCAATGCTTCATTTAGACAATTGGAAACTAGGCTATTTTGGAAATTGAAAACTATGTTTCCTGCCACTGATTTCTGGGGTAACCATCTTACAATTTTTAAATCATTCTTCAGATAGGGAAGTGGAGACCCAGCTTGGCCTGTATGATGTTGATTGAAAACTCAAAACAGGCCTGTTAGGTGATGGGTTAAAGTTACACAGGAATTGTGACAATTCTGAGCAACAGGAATTCCATTTTCACCTGAAGTTCTATGAAGAAAGTCATGGTCCCTTTTAAAAATGATGACGTATTTCAAACATAGAAAAATACAGAAAATAATATAACAGGGCACCCATTTACCCACAGGGCCACCATGAACACGTCTTTGTGTGAAGTGGAAAAAGACTTGCTTTCTTTCAGTCAGAAGCAACGTTGCGGCAGGGGGCAGGGTTTGGCATGTGGTGCCTGGGTTTGGCCCCTTGAAGGCACCCCCCTCAACAGCCATGGCTGGAGGTAACCACGGCTGAAATTAAACACAAGTTAACATGCTGCCATGTTTGCTTCAGAATTTGTTTTTAGTGCCCAAACCTGAGAACTGTGGCCTCATCCTGACCATTCCATTTCTCCCCTCCTGGTCCCCACAGGTAACCACTGTGCTCACACTCTTTATGCCTGACTTCTATCACATAATGTGGCTCTTGGCCTCTGTGCTTAAAAATACACAAAGAATCTCACACCACATAATTTTTAACCACACTGTCACCACTTTCTTCACTGATAATACCTGTTAGAAAATTTTTTAAGATACAGAGAAGCAAAGTGAATAATAGTAATGGCAGCATGTCTTTATAGCTGCAAGAATAAGAATGATGTTATGTAGTTTTTAGTATGTGCTGGTGCAGTTCCAAGCCCTTTGTGCATATTTGTGCATGGAATCCTGCCTTTTAGGTGGGGAAAGTGAAAGTGAAGTGAAAGTGAAAATCGCTCAGTCATGTCCAACTCTTTGCAAAGCCATGGACTATACAGTCCATTGAATTCTCTAGGCCAGAATACTGGAGTGGGTAGCCTTTCCCTTCTCCAGGGGATCTTCCCAACCCAGGGATCGAACCCAGGTCTCCTGCCTTGCAGGCGGATTCTTTACCAGCTGAGCCACAAGGGAAGCCCAAGAATACAGGAGTGGGAAGCCTGTCCCTTCTCCAGGGGATCTTCCCATCCAGGGATCGAACCCAGGCCTCCTGCATTACAGGTGGGTTCTTTACCAACTGAGCTATCAGGGAATCCCAGAGTCTATCTTTTTTTTTTTTTTAATTTATTTTAATTGGAGGCTAATTACTTTAAAGTATTGTGGTGGTTTTCGCCATACATTCACATGAATCTTCCATGGGTTTACATGTGTTCCCCATCCTGAATCCCCCTCCCACCTCCCTCCCCATCCCATCCCTCAGGGTCATCCCAGTGCACCAGCCCTGAGCACCCTATCTCATGCATCCAACCTGGACTGGCGAGCTGTTTCACATATGATAATATACATGTTTCAATGCTATTCTCTCAAATCATCCCACCCTTACCTTCTCCCACAGAGTCTAAAAGTCTGTTCTTTATATCTGATGTCTAAGTGTGTATATATCTGTCTGTCTGTCTGTATGTGTGTGTGTTTAACTCAATGTCTACTGAGTAATCTGAGACTGCATGTTATTTCATTGCTTTAGAAATATCCTCAGCCTCTAGGTCTTCAAATATTGTCTCCCCACCATTCTCTCCATTGCCTATTGTAGTAGATGAACACTGGATCTTCTCATTCCATCCTCCCTTAAGGATAACTTTTTTTTGGCCACACAGTGAGGCATGTGTGATCTTATTTCCCTAAGCAGGGATCAAACGGGCACCCACTGTATTGGAAGTACAGAGTCTTAACCACTGGACCACCAGGGAAGTCCCAGAGACAATTTATGTTTACCATGTCCTATCGTCCCTTGTTCATTCTGGAAAAGTTAATCAAATAGATTTCTTATTGCACTAATTCTTTATTCAGATGAGTCTAATCTGTTTCATCTGCCTCATAAATTTTTAATTTCGAGAACAATACTTTTCATTTCCAGAAGTTCTATCCTTCTCTCTGTCCAATCTGTTTTTTGTTTTCAAATATCTTTTTTTTCCCCCTTTCCTTTTCTTACTGTGTTGATTTTGATTTCTTCATTTTGGCTTTAATCATTTGTCTTTCAGATTCTTCTTTTATTAACTAATGTCTTTAGGTTTTAACGATCCTCATGGTGCGTCTGCTTCATTCTGGTTAGGACAGATGGTTTCCTCATGTGCTTCATAATTTTTGATTGTGAATTTGAATTAAGAGCCCCCTCTTTCCCCACTCCTACGTCCTGTGGGAAATCCTATGTGGCCTGTGTTGTTGAAGTGTCTCCAAAGCCTTTCATATTTATTGCTGCCTGGTGACTCAGGAGGTATAAATTTAGAGTCCAAACTCACCAGAAGTGCTTGTAGAGACAGATAAGCTTTTCTGCTAGCATATAGGGCAGAGGGGAGATTTGTTTTCTGCTTCATCTTTCACTTATGGTGCAATATCTGGGGCCACCAGTAGGGGTTTCCTTTCCAACTCATGGCTTATTTGGAGTTGACCAAGATCTCATCTCCAGGTTTCATGCAAGTGTTGACACTCAAGATCCTATGTTTCTGGGTTTAGTGAATCCACCACCGTCATTTGCAACATGAGTTCACCTGCTCTAACTTCTAGTTTTCAAATCCTTTATTAATTCAAGGAGTCAAGGATATATTTTATCCTTCTGTTTTCTTCCCCCCCTCCTAAGATTTAGAGAAGAAGATGATTCTTACTCTTTCCTTTTTTATTTCATTTTGCATTATCTGTCATCTTATTGGAACTGGGACTCTTCTAACAAGTTTCAAAACTCTGGATTGCCTGAGCACATTAAGAAAATGCAGTAGAAAAAAAATGCATCTGTCAGAGAGAATGTGTACAGGTGACACTCAGGTTAGTGTCAGAGCTACAGCATCACATTGCTGTCTTCCATGCTAACAAGCAAGACAGGCAGCCAGCAATTTGCAGGGACAATTTGAGTAAGAAGAGTCTCTACAGAAATGACTTATTTGGTAGAATTTTTATCTTTAGCAGAATTATAGACAAATACTAGCAGCATTTGAGGTTAATTAAAAGTCAGAGGGAAAAGCAGAATGCTGTAGAAGTAAAAGCAAGGGGCTTGAGTATCACAGGCTATTTAGGAAAGAAACATCAAGACCAAAGAGCTGTGCAGCCAGGGCATGGCCTTCTCTTGGCCATGTGACTCATGAGTAGCAACTGTACCCACCATTGCTGTTTCGGAGTCTGTGTGAACAGGTAATCTCAGTTGTGTCCAACTCTTTGTGACCCTTTGGACTAAAGCCCACCAGGCTCCTCTGTCTATGGGATTTTACCCCCAAAGTCCATTTTGTACAGAACATGAACTCTATTCTTAACAGAGACTTTTGATCCTTTTATAAAATTTTAACTGAGAAAAAGGCTAATTATTCTTGAAGGGGTATCTAGGCCAGTGAGACCCTAACCAGCCAAGACCTTTAAGATTCTGCTTTTTGGGGATGAACAAATCAGTTAAGAAATCCACTTTCTGAATACTTTCCTTTAAAAGAAAAACATTTTCACCTAGGTGTATTATTTTCCTGCTGCAGCTGTAACATGGGCTTCCCAGGTGGTGCTAGTGGTAAAGAACCTGCCTGCCAATGCAGGAGATGTAAGAGACATTGGTTTGATCCCTGGGTTGGGAAGATCCCCTGGAGAAGGAAATGGCAACCCACTCCAGTATTCTTGCCTGGAGAATCCCATGGACAGAGGAGCCTGGCAGGCTACAGTCCATGGGGTTGCAAAGAGTCAGACACGACTGAAGTGACTTAGCATGCACGCACGTACGTGCCCCAACTTAGTAGCTTAAAACAATACAAATTTGTTATCTTACCATTTTGCAGGTCAGAAGTGCTCAGGGCCTAAAATCAAGGTGTTTGCAGAGCCACAGTCCTTCCTGGAAGTGCTAGAGGAGACTGTTTTCTGCATTATCTATGTTGCTGGGAGGTTTCAGTCCCTTGGGGTTCCTGGCTCCCAACTGCTAGAGTTGCAGGCCTTGGCTCATGCCCTCCTTCCTCTATCTTCAAAGCCAGAACTAACGGCAACAGGGTCTCTCTCACCCTTTACACCTCCCATCTCTTCTCCTGGCGTGGCCCTTCTCCGGCTGATGTTTCTGCTTCCCTCTTCCACTTAAAGGGCCCGTGTGGTTAGATTGGGCCCATGTGAATAATACAGGAAAACTCCCCTGTTTAAAAGTTTATAACCTTAATTCCATTTGGAAATTCCTTTTTTTCATGTGATGTATCCTCTTCAAAAGCTCCAGGACTTAGGATATGGGTATGTGGGAGGATCCTTATTCTGCCTACCTTAATGGCACAATTAAGAGGAGAAATGTTACAAAGTGTGACATCAGTTGTACTACCAATTTATCAAGAGACACCTAATCCAATTTTTCAGTTCAGTTTCTAACTGCTCACCTGGGATCTGTTAATCTTCCTTTAATCAATCATGTTCTAATGATATACATTTTATAGAAATTTCTGCATATCACATTCCAGAAAGTTAAGAAGCAAGGAGATAAAAATGAAGAATAGCATGTAATCCAGAAGGGAAAGGAAAACATGGTGGGTTAGTCACATCACTACTCACAGCTACATTCCCTGAATCAGTATGCCTCATTCATGCAAAGGGAAAATGACTTATTACCGAGCAAATAGGGTCATTCCATGGAAGAGACTGGAGAGGGCAAAAAGGAGAGAAAGTAAGAGAATTAACAGGAAGACTTTGAATTTCTGGATGTAGTTGACTCTGAAGCAAATTTCAACCCTAATTTTCCATGGAATTGTTAGATAGATCTATTTATCTGTCTGTGTACTGTCTCTGTTCTAACTATCTATCCACCTGTCATCTATCACTCCTACCCATCTATCCACCCATCTTTGGTTTTATGTGCGTGTGTGTAGGTGTGTGTGCATAAATTTGTATTTCTCTGGGATGGATGAACAAAAGCTCAGCTGCTGAGTCATGTGGTAATTGGGTGGCATCCATCTTTGTATCTATGTATCTATCTACTTTCTGGGTATCTATTTATCCATCCATTCTTTTATGTATATATCTATGTTTCTATGTACCTATCTATGTATCATCTATTCGTCCATCTGTCTGTCTATCTTCTATCATTCACATTTTATTTGATTGGGATCTTTGCACATGGGGAGTTCTGATGAATAGAGGGCATTAAGAGGAACCCTTGGGTTTTACAGATGGAGAACTTCAGAGGAAAAAAGAGACTTGAGCATGTTCCTCTCTGACTTTAGAGAATTCATTCCTGCTGTCCTCTAAGCATCACCACGTGTTTCCTGACTATCTCCTTGATCTGCCTGGGCATTCAACCCCCCCTTCAACACTTTAATCTTACTTTCCCATGTTGAATGAATTTCCCTTGGGAGGAGAAAGGATTGCAAAAAGGCTGTTTGCCTTATAGGCATTTTTGTTTTTGAATTTTAAATGTCAAAGTGTTATTTGGTCCTAAAATAAGAGAAAAGGAAGGGTTCTGCAAAGTGGCAGGCCAGTGGAACCACTTTAATGAGTAGAGTGGCACCCACATGGCCCTCCTGGGTGATAAGAATTCAGCCTAAGAAAAAGGGCTTGAGAGACTCACAGTATACTCTGCTGACCACTAGCTGTGTTCTCTTGGTTAAACTATTAACATTTTCCTATGTTCAGTCTCCACATAAATAAAAAGGGGATAATAATCATTTTTCGGAGTTGTCATGGGGACTATAAAAAAGGCTGACTGCTGAAAAACTGATGCTTTCAAATTGTGGTGCTGGAGAAGACCCCAGAGAGTCCCTTGGACAGCAAGAAGATCAAACCAGTCAATCCTAAAGGAGATCAACCCTGAAGAGTCATTGGAAAGACTGATGCTGAAGCTGTTTGGTCACCTGATGTGAAGAACTGACTCATTAGAAAAGACCCTGATGCTGGGAAAGATTGAAGGCAGGAGGTGAAGGAGAGGACAGAGGATGAGAAGATTGAAACGCATCACCAATTCAATGGACATGAGTTTGAGCAAGCTCTCAGAGATAGTGAAGGACAGGGAAGCCTGGTGTGCTGCAGTCCACGAGGTCGCAAAGAGTCAGACACTGCTTAGTGACCCAACAGCAACATGGGGACTATGTATGTTGTACCTAACATATGCTTGTTGCACATGAAGAACTGAGCAAATGGCAATTATTATTGAAATTCAACATTAAGGAGTGTTTAGGACCCTTTCAGAGGAAAACGATCTTTACTAATTAATTGTATTAAAATTCTGTCTTGGAAACAGGGACATAAAACCTAGCAATATTGTCTCACCTGCTGCCTGAGGATTCAAACAATCTTCATTTCTTAAACCGAATGTACTGAAAATACAATGAGAAAGAACACTGGAAAACGTCTGCTGATTGTGTTTCTTTTGATTACTGAATTTGCAAGCACTTTACAGACTGTTTCTCAACTCCCATATAATGAAGCTTTCTCACTTCACACCCCCTAGTTTGCTGGTTTTGTTAGGGCCGAGGAGTTTTCTGATATCACCCATATACCATTCAACTGGAATCACCAAAAGACACTGAGGATTATCACAATACATCACATTTTAAAAGTTCTATTTTAATTGAAAGATGATTGCTTTACAATATTGTGTTGATTTCTGCCACAGTGCGTGAACCTAGAGCCTACTATACACAGTGAAGTCAGAAAGAGAAAAACAAGTACCATATATGAAAGCAGATGGAGAGAGCAGCATGGAAATGTCCACACTGCCCCACGTAAAACAGACAACCAGCGGGATTTTGGTGTATGAGTCGGGGAGCTCAGACAGGGCTCTATAGCAAGTCACTTCCGAAGTTAGCCTTCTCCACGAGAGCACAAGTTTTGAAGGTACCGCATAATTAGGCTTCCCTCATACCTCAGTTGGTAAAGAATTCACCTGCAAGGCAGGAGTCTGCTTGTGATGCAGGAGATGTGGTTTTGATTTCTAAGGTTGGGAAGATCCCCTGGAGAAGGAAATGGCAACCCACTCCAGTATTCTTGCCTGAGAAATCCCATGGACAGAGGAGCCTGGCGAGCTACAGTCCATGGGGTCACAAGAGTTGGATACAACTTAGCAACTAAACTATCACACTATATAATTAATCATCAGATGCATATGGCTTGTAGGAAAATAATTTTAAAAATAGTAAAAAAACCCCCCACAGAACAAGGATTCATTTGCCAAAGGACTGTAAACCAGCCACAAGGGAAAACATTTTGTTGGAGTCTCCTTTGCTCGGTGAATTTAGATTCAGAATCTCTGCTCATGATTGAACACTCTGCCTTCATGGATGGATGCCCAATACCTTCTATGCTTCTCTTTTAGATTTTCATAAACTATATCCCTCTCTCAGAAATGTGCAATGTATAATGTGAGAATATATGCATATAAAATTTATTTTGCATAACCCATCACTTCCTCACTTTTGGGACAATTTTCAGCACATAATAAATGTTAACATCCTTTAGAAAAACAGGTTTACTGAATAGTCTTTGGCAAAGTCTAGGATAGACAGGTGTCATTTGACTAAGCATATTTTAAAGTTAAAAGTAGAAGAATAGAATTAAACAAATTATGTTGGAAATATTAACCACATTTAGGATAACATGAAGTCTTTTATGTAAAAGCAAAGAGCATGCCTATTTTGAGATTGTGGGAATAGACATAAAATTAAAAAAACTGAAAATTTTCTGGGCTAATAACACTATTGTTTTTTGCAAATAATTATGTCACTGTCACCGAAATAGGTCTAAGTGGGGGCAGTACCCTTTGATTCAGTGAAAAGCCAGAATTACAGACCATCATTAATGTGATGTAATTGTATTTCTTGAACTCCTTTGTAATCATAGCACAAATAACAACAATATTGGGGAAACATTTTCCCCTTATACTAACAATAATAAAGTATAATAACCTGGATGCTAGAGAAGTTGTAGCAGAACATATTACTTATATTGCTGGGTCACTGCAAATTTGTTCAACTATGTTGGAAAGCAGGGGAGTAGGACAGAGTTGAAAATGCATATTAAGCTTTACTTACTGTGTTTAGATATAAAACTCTATATTAAAAGAATATTCAAAGAAAAAAATAGGAAGATATTTCTCACATGGAGAATTAGTTTAAGTCTAGTTTCTTTTACTCGACCTCCTGAAAACATGGTTTTTCACTTTTTTCTTCTGACAATATTTGCCAATTAGCAAAATTTGAAATAGTCAGGGAAGAGTGAGCACATTTATTCTTCAATTTGAGGTTACAAGGTGATTACATGAAACCCTGAAAATGTTTTACAAATGTAGAGTGCTGAGTGTGGACTGCAGAAAAACACATCTCCATTTTGATTATAAGTCAAAGAAGGAAAAGGCAGAAATTTGGGAAAAAGAAATGGGTCACAGTTGGGGTTTATAAGTTTTATTTATTGAAAGTTTTCTTTAATGGCTTTTGTTATTATTTTTCATATAAAAGCACAACTCAGGTGGTGCTAGTGGTAAAGAACCTGGCTGCCAATGCAGGAGACATGAGATGTGGGTTAGATCCCTGGGTTAGAAGATCCCTTGGAGGAAGATTTGGCAATCCACTCCAGGATTCTTGCCTGGAGAATCTCATGGACAGAGGAGCCTGGTGGGCTACAGTCCATAAGTTTGTAAAGAGTCGGACACGACTGAATCGACTTGTCATGCATGCACAACTCAAGTATAAATTTAACTATATTCTTGAATAGCTAAATATCGACTGGTGTCTATATATTCTGAGTTGTTAAAATCCTCACTGACAAAAGTAAGACATGAAGAGGGCATTTGAACACTCCATAGTTTGAAAGGTAATTATTCTCATGTGCTCTTATTTTCATAAATTCTTTATGTTCATATAAATATTTCATTTTTACAAGCAGCATCCAATCTTTTTCTTATATATCCCACTTTTTCAATGAATACAGGGTCCTGAATTCATTCATCCAACCAGTATTAATGAATTAGGACTTACTAAATGTCAGCTATTAACAGGACAAAACAAGAAAAAGCCAGTCTCTACCATAAGAAAGTTCATATCTATGTTATTCAATGCGTTTTTTATTTTTTTTCAATGCATATTTTAATTGATATCATGAGTAACATGAACAACTTGCTTCCATGGTATGGTAAAGTTCTTACTGGTGCGATGTGTACGACTAACCATGAGGGGTGTGGGAATGAGAACCGGGCTGCTGACAGCAACCTTGGTTCTCACCTCTACCCTGTTACTTACCAGTTTCATCATGTAACTTCCTTCCTCCTCCTTCCCTCCATCCCTTTCTTTCTTCTATTATTTTTTCACTCACATTTCTTCCATTCATCAGAAGTTATGGCATTGATCTGTCATGCATGAAGCATAATGCTAGGCAGAGAGGGTTGTTCAGTCGCTAAATTGAGTCCATGTATTTGCAATCCCATAAACTGCAGCACACCAGGCTTCCCTGTCTTTCCCCATCTCCTGGAGTTTGCTTAAACTCATGTCCATTGAGTCAGTGACATCATCCAACCATCCATCCATCCATCCAGTATTGCTATAAAGAACAATATTGTATAAGAACCTGGAATGTTAAGTCCATGAATCAAGGTAAACTGGAAGTGGTCAAATAGGAGATGGCAAGAGTGAACATCAACATTATCCTCTGTTTCCCCCTTGTCCCCCACCCTCAGTCTTTCCCAGCATAAGTGTCTTTCCCAATGAGTCAGATCTGTGCATCAAGTGGCCAAAGTATTGGAGCTTCAGCTTCAGCATCAGTCCTTCCAATGAATATTCAGGCTTGACTTCCTTTGAGATTGATTGGTTTGATCTCCTTGCTGTCCAAGGGACTTTCAAACGTCTACTACAGCACCACAGTTTGAAAGCATCAGTTATTCAGTGCTCAGCCTTGTTTATGGTCCAACTCTCACATCCATACATGACTTGTAAAAACCATAGTTTTGACTATATGGGTCTTTGGGTACAGGAACAAACAATCTGGTTCCTGATGGAGTAGAAGGACGTGTACTCATCTTCTCCTGCAAGAACTCCAAAATTCCAACTTGCTGCTGAACAACCATTGACAGGAGAATGTTGGATCCCACCTAAAAAAGATACCCCACATCCAAGGGCAAAGAAGAAGCCCCAAAAAGACAGACTGGGGAAACAGACTCTTGGAAGGGATAAACAAAACTGTGTGCACCAAGACCCAGGAGAAAGGAGCAGTGACCTCACAGAGACTGAGCCATACTTGCCTGTGAGTGTCCAGGAGTCTCTGGTGGAGGTGTGGGTCAACAGCTGCCTAACATAGAGTCAGGGGACCCGAATACAATGGTGCTGGCATAAGTCCTTTTGAAGGAGGTTGCCATTACCACCATTACCCCTACCATAGTTTGGACTCAGGCCAAACAACAGGGAGAGAACACAGCCTTGCTCATCAACAGAAAATTGATTTAAAGATTTACTGAGTATGGCCCCACTGATCAGAACAAGACTCAGATCTCCCACAGTCACTCCCTCCCATCAGAAAGCTTCCAAAAGCCTCCTATCCTTCTCCATCAGTGGGCAGACAGAATGAAAACCACCATCACAGAAAACTAACCAAACTGATTACATGGATCACAGCCTTGTCTAACTCACTATGAGTCATGCCGTGTAGGGCCACCCAAGATGGATGGGTCATGGTGGAGACTTCTGACAAAACGTGGTCCACTGGAGAAGGGAATGGCAAACTACTATAGTATTTTTGCCTTGAGAACCCCATGAACAGTATGAAAATGCAAAAATATATGACACTGAAATATAAACTCCCCAGGTCGGTAGGTGCCCAATATGCTACTGGAGGAACGTGGAGAAATAGCCCTGAGAAAGAAAGAAGAGATGAAGCCAAAGCCAAAACAATGCCCAGTTGTGGATATGATGGGTGATGGAAGTAAAGTACAGTGTTGTAAAGGACAATATTGCATAGGAACCTGGAATGTTAAGTCCATGAATCAAGGTAAATTGGAAGTGGTCAAACAGGAGATGGCAAGAGTGAACATCAACATTTTAGGAATAAGTGAACTAAGATGGACCAGAATGGGCAAATTTAATTCAGATGACCATTATATCTACTACTGTGGGCAATAATCCCTTAGAAGAAGTGGAATAGCCCTCATGGTCAACAAAAGAGTCTGAAATGCAGTACTTGGGTGCAATCTCAAAAATGACAAAATAATCTCTGTTTCCAAGGCAAATCATTCAATATCACAGTAATCCAAATCTATGCCCCCAAGCACTAATGCCAAAAAAGCTGAAGCTGAACAGTTCTAAGAAGACCTACAAGACTATCTAGAACTAGCACCAAAGAAAGACATCATTTTAATCACAGGGGACTGGAATGAAAAAGTAGGAAGTCAAGAAATACCTAGAGTAACAGGCAAGTTTGGCCTTGGAGTGCAAAATGAAGCAGGATAACAGCTGACAGAGTTGTCCCAAGAGAATGTGCTGGTCATAGCAAGCACCCTCTTACAATAACACAAGAGATGACTCTACACATGGACATCTCCAGATGGTCAATACCTAAATCAGATTGATTATATTCTTTGCACCCAAAGATGGTGAAGCTCTATACAGTCAGCAGAAACAAGACCAGGAACTGACTGTGGCTCAGATCATGAACTCCTTATGGAAAAAATTCATACTTAAATTGAAAGGAAGTAGGGAAAAGCACTAGACCATCCGGGTATGATATAAATCAAATTCCTTATGATTATACACTGGAAGAGACGAATAGATTCAAGGGATTAGATCTGACAGACAGAATGCCTGAAGAATTATGGACAGAGATTCATGACATTGTACAGGAGGCAGTGATCAAAACCATCCCCAAGAAAAAGAAATGCAGAAAGGCAAAATGGTTGTCTGAGGAGGCCTTATAAATAGCTGAGAAAAGAAGACGTGAAAGGCAAGGGAGAAAAAGAAAGATATATCCATCTGAATTTAGAGTTCCAAAATATAGCAAGGAGAGATAAGAAAGACTTTCTAAGTGATCAATGCAAAGAAATAGAGGAAAACAGTAGAATGGGAAAGATTAGAGACCTCTTCAAGAAAATTAGAGATACCAAGGGAACATTTCATGCAAAGATGGGCTCAATAAAGGACAGGAATGGTATGGACCTAACAGAAGCAGAAGATATTAAGACGAGATGGCAAGAATACACAGAAGAAATACAAAAAAGATCTTCATGACCCAGATGACCATGATGGTGTGATCACTCACCTAGAGCCAGACATCCTGGAATGTGAAGTCAAGTGGACCTTAGGAAGCATCACTATGAACAAATCTGGTGGAGGTGATGGAATTCCAGTTGAGCTATTTCAAATCCTAAAATGATGCTGTGAAAGTGCTGCATTTAATATGCCAGCAAATTTGGAAAACTCAAAAGTGGTCACAGGACTGGAAAAGGTCAGTTTTCATTCCAATCCCAAAGAAAGGCAATGCCAAAGAATGCTCAAACTACCGCACAATTGCACTCATCTCATAAGCTAGTAAAGGAATACTCAAAATTCTCCAAGCCAGGCTTCAACAATACGTGAACTGTGAACTTCCAGATGTTCAAGCTGGATTTAGAAAAGGCAGAGGAACAAGAGATAAAATTGTCAACATCTGTTGGATCATAGAAAAAGAAAGAGAATTCAAGAAAAGCATCTACTTTTGCTTTATTGACTATACCAAAGCCTTTGACTGTGTGGATCACAATGAACTGTGGAAAATTCTTCAAGAGGTGGGAATACCAGATCAACTGACCTGCCTCTTGTGAAATCTGTATGTAGATCAGGAAGCAACAGTTAGAACTGGACATGGAACAACAGACTGGTTCCAAATAGGAAAAGGAGTATGTCAAGGTTGTATATCGTCACCCTGCTTATTTAACTTATATGCAGAGTACATCATGTGAAATGCTGGGCTGGATGAAGCACAAGCTGGAACTAAGATTGCCAGGAGAAATAT